>NC_044031.1:634172427-634479639 GCF_901765095.1 Microcaecilia unicolor | reverse complement strand
GCTCAGTATGTAGAGATATGACTCATAACAAATAATATATACAGTATATAGATATGCAAAGATCAGTCAGCTGGATGGAGAAACAGGACCACCACCACCACCAGCATCTCAAGTTGGGATGCTCACAGTTCCTTAAATATTTTACAAAGTTTCCTAACCAATACACATCTATGTTCCAGAACATACAGCAGGAACATTGTTTTCACACACAGAAAAGGAATTCATAAAAAGAGCGACATTGCACGGGGCTTTACATGTGTACACATCGGCGGTAACTACATGTATAAGTGCCGATTCAGCAACGTGCTTGTGTATTTGCTGGCACTTATATGTATAAGTGCTGGATTTCACAAGACTAGAAAAAGAGCCATTAGAAGTCAAATGAAATAATTGTTTTTTAAAAATAATTTTCAGGTCATAGACACCACTGAGGTAAGCATAATTGCCTCCTCAATGAAGTGTCATGGGAAATATTAGCAGCATTTTCCATGTCATTTTTAACTTGAGAGGAGATCCGCTGGCAAGCGGAGAGCTCAAACACCCCACGGTAAAAACAGGAAAGTGCAGAGAGTGGGAGAGCGACCAAGGATGCCAGAAACCGGAGGATGTTCGTTAATAAGGAATTTTATTAAAAGTTTTGAAGACTCGACACAATGTTGTGTTTCGGCCGTCAGGCCTGCATCAGGAATCTGCCGTGCAGAATGTTGCAGAACAATGATGCTGGAGGTCCTTTGAAGATCTCACAGCAGTCTCTTGTGCAGAGTATTGCTGAATAACATTGAGGATGGCTCTTCAAAAGAAACGTAGGTAGTCTTTAAGAAGACTGTTGAGGAAAAATCCGTCAGAAGCACTGCACGCGCTGCTGGTAATACAGGTAAAAGAATTGTGTCCTGAAAAAAGCTATGCTATAAACGAAAAAAAAAAATGTTTTAACTTGAAACAAGAGGAACATCCCTCCCCCAGATATTTTGAGTTTTTCATGTTAGACTAAATTTGGGGGAGAGGGGTGGGGGTAATAGGGGTATAAGTTAGTTAAAAGGTTTCATAAAATGGCTGAAAGGGTAAAAGGTTTCTTTCTAAAATGGCTGGCAGTAAGTAAGGCACAGGTCTGGGATGATGCAAAGATTACATCAGGTCCTGCTGTTAAACTGGTTGTTATATTTTGCTTAAAGTACAATATTTAAATTGGAATGGATATTAGTCAAATGTTCAAGAAAACCCATGGTGTGGAATTTTGAAAAGAATACATTTGGATCAAAATGACAATTGTAAATTGAGCAAAGTAAACTCAGGATAGCTGTGGGTCAGAACGACCAAGATAAGCTAATAAGTAGTGAAGTAGACCAATGGCCCAATGAGAAGAGGGGACTGTGGAGAATATGCTGATGTGGATTTGTGCTGGGAGCATCTAATTATGTCACAGGACATGTGAACCAGGGGCATAGCCAGACACCCAGTTTTGGGTGGGCCTGGGCCCAACATGGGTGGGCAAAAGAACTCCACCCTGTCCAACAGGTAATTTGGTCTCTCCCTCTCTTGCCTGCATACCATATGGTCTCTCAAACATCCTCCCTCCCCCACATAACTTTTAAGTAGCAGATTTTCACCATCAGCGAGCAGCAACTAATACACACTGCTCATGTTGGCCCCACAGCCGTCCCTCTGATGCAACTTCCTGTTTCTGCATAGGTGGGAATACATCAGAGGGAAGACTGTGGGGCCGGTACGAACAGTATGTATCAGTCGCTGCTTGCTGCAGGCAAAGATCTGCTGTTTACAAGGTATGCAGGAGGGACAAGTTCAGAGTTTTCGGCTAGTGGGCCTTGGGGATCCCTGCCAGCCACATCATAGGTGTGCTGCTACTGGGTGGGCTTGAGCCCAAAGTGGGTGGGCCTGGGTCCACCCTTGGCTACACCACTGATGTGAACATGACTAGACAATATCCATTCAGTCCTATGGAACTAAAATCATATATAGGAACTGAATTATCAGTTGTTGTGAACGACTCTTATACTGGGGAGAATAGGTGGAGGGTGTTGAGAGGGATGGGGAGGGGGTAAGGGAAGGGAGGTCTTATTAACATGCAAGACAATGTTTTGTATTTGATAGACATTGAATGTTTGTTGATATGGAGTCTATACTGTTTTTTTCCCCCAATATTCGTTTGCTGTACAAACTGAATTTATTCTTGTATAATAAAAAGAGTTAAGTATAAGAACTGAATTATCCTGCACATGGCAGAATAGTTAGGGAACTTAGAGTAAGAATATCTCTATCTAAGTCTGACTTTATGTCACCCATAGGCATGAACAGCTTGACAGAATCAGATCTCCTGGGCTAACAGCCAATTTCTCACAAATAAATACCTTGGGTAAGCAAAAATGATTGCTTTTTCTCTCAAACTGGAGCAGCTGCATAGAAGGTATTTTCCCTTTTTCACCGAAATATATTTGTGCTCAAAATATTCATAGAAAAGAACCGAGTTGATTTTTTCCCCACTTGTTTCATTTACTTTCTGTTATCTTATTCTCAAACTTCTGCTGATCAATTTCATTGATTTACCATTAATTGTGCTGTAACTCTTAGGGCCCTGTTTACTAAGGTGCGCTAGCATTTTTACCACATGCTAAAAATTAGCGTGTGTTAACCATGTAGATGACCATAGGTATATTATGGGCATCTACACAGGCAGAGCTGCCGAGAGACTGGGCCAGGCCTGGGACAAGGCCGCCCCAGGCCCCCCCCTCTGGTCGCCAGGCCCCCCCTCCACCCGCCACCAGGCCCTTTCTCCACCCCCGGGCCCTCTGCACTGACCTTAAGCGTCTCACCTTCGAAAGCACAGCAAGCAGTGGCAGACCACTCCTTTTGTGTCCCGCCCTCGCGGAAGTTACATCAGGAGTGGTCTGCCGCTGCTTGCTGCGCTTTCGAAGGTGAGGCGCTTAAATTCAATGCCAGGGAGTGACGGAGGGCGGGCGGGCCGGACTGCGGTGGCGGCGCCAGGCCCCCCCCCCCCAGAGGCCCAGGCCCGGGGAATTTTGTCCCCCCTGTACTCCCCTCTCGGCAGCCCTGTACACAGGTAGTGCATGCTAAAAATGCTAGCACACCTTTGTAAACAGGGCCCTTAAGTTGTGTTAAATAATTGTGATCATCTCCTCTCCCACACTCAGGTATATAAATATAAGCATAACATGGAAGAGGTTATTCAGGGGCACCGCCTTTTAACATAACAATTTCTCAAACAATTGGTGCATTGGGAGGGAATTCAAGAGTTAATTCAGTGAACAGATTAGTTCTGTAAATTAACTTTTAGTGCTGTATTTAAAGAAATATTGACTTTGTCTGTTTTGCACGATTGTTTCAGAGGCGTAGCCAGGTTTTGATCTCAGGGGGAGCAGACTTTTATAAATTAGGCGCCGGTTGGGGTCAGCTAGACAGCAGTGTCTGTGTCCTTGCTCAAGGGCTGCCAGTGGTGTGCTGGAGCAGGCTCTCACAGGCTCTCAAGAGCCATTTGTTAAGTTTTTAAGAATTTTGGGAGCCGGTTCTCCATGGCTACTTTAACAAATGGATCCCAAAATGTGGGCTTGGGCCCCTCCTGAATTCTCTTTTACTTTGCTGGCAAGAGAGAGCCCCCTGTTAACAATTTACCAGCACACCCCTGGCTGTTGCAGGCACTGATTAATACAGGCTGTCTCTGTTGTGTCCTGCCTACAAGGAAACAGAAAGTTACATCAGGAGGCAGGATGCAGAACAGGTCCCTGGACTGTCCAGAGCAGGCAACCTGTCTTCTTAACTACCTAGCACACACATTTATTCCACTGCTCGACACCTCGTTAACATTAGAGCAGCCATACTGGGTCACACCAATGGTCCATCTAACCCATTATCTTGTTTCCAACAATGGCCAACCCAGGTCACAAGCACCTGGCAGAAACCCAAGTTGTGACAACATTCCACGATAACAATCTAATACAAAATAGGGAGCCACAAAAGATTGAAATAGAGACCCCCTCCTCTCTGCCCAAGGAAGCCAGACTCTATAAACAGTGCAATACTGGTAAAAAAAGAAACAGAAATGCATTTTCTCCTGTACTTTGCAAAATAAAAATTGAAAAAAAATGTACCTTTTACAAAACAGGTATTTGTATTTTCAAATATAAGCCACATTTAATCCAACTTTGCTTGGGATAATGTGTGATATAAATCCTCCACTTTTTAAGACACTGCCTATCCTGCTGCATAGTGATGGCACAAGGAAAGCAAGTTTGGTCCAGTGAAGACTAACTCAAAATAACCTGTTCCTTAGATGGGCCCTAGTATTACTATTATTAAAAACGCGACCATTCCATGCCTCTGTGGCTATGTTCCACTAATGTTAAATGATTAACTGGATTTCTTGAAAGGATTATATAAACATAGGATGCAAGACCAGGGACAAAAACATACATTTATTTATTCAATATCACAATTCCTCATGCACAACCACAAAACAACTTTTTAGGGTGGATAGTGTTCCTTTTATTATCGACCAGATAGAGATAAGAGTTTTCAGTTTTGGCACAGTCATTACAAGCAAAAAATATAAGAAAACCAATGGACTGCATTAGGGGCTTATAGCCCATTTATGTTTAAACAAAAGAGATCTGATGAAACAAAATATTTCTTTTTATTTTGACTTATAAAACCACTTGACCCTGAAACACATTCAAAACAGAATAATCCATTTGAGTATCTAAAAGATAGTTCTACAAAATAGATGATGTGATTCCATGTGCCCCAATGAAAGGACAGTTTAATTCTACTTTCATTTCATTTCAATATATTCTATCACCTTTAAAACACCAGGCTTCCCAAGGCAGATAACAACAACAGGAAACAGAATATCCTCACTGAAATCTGGATATCTGTATTGTATAGAGCAAGAACAGTGAAGAAAAATGAGCTCAACCTATAGAGTTTATAATTGCGGTGTCTAACGGCTACAATATTTTTTGAAGCAGTTTTATTTATTTATTTGCTGCATTTGTATCCCACATTTTCCCACCTATTTGCAGGCTCAATGTGGCTTACATTATGTCGCAATGGCGATCACCATTAACGGAATAAGAAGGTCAGAAGTTTTAGTTGAGATGGTCGCCGATAATGGAAACCGAGGATGCCCATCTCAAAAATGACCAAATGCAAGCCATTTGGTCTTGGGAGGAGCCAGCATTCGTAGTGCACTGGTCCCCCTCACATGCCAGGACACCAACCGGGCACCCTAGGGGGCACTGCAGTGGACTTCACAAATTACTCCTAGGTGCACAGCTCCCTTATCTTGGGTGCTGAGCCCACCAAACCCCCCCAAAACCCACTCCCCACAACTGTACACCACTACCACAGCCCTTATGGGTGAAGGGGGGGCACCTATATATGGGTACAGTGGGTTTGTGTTGGGTTTTAGAGAGCTCACTGTTTCCTCCACAAATGTAACAGGTAGGGGGGGTATGGGCCTGGGTCCGCCTGTCTGAAGTGCACTGCATTACCCACTAAAATTGCTCCAGGGACCTGCATGCGCTGTCATGGCCCTGAGTATGACATCTGAGGCTGGCATAGAGGCTGGCACGAAATATTTTTAAAGATGTTTTTTGAGGGTGGGAGGGGGTTAGTGGCCACTGGGGGAGTAACGGGAGGTCATCCACGATTCCCTCCTGTGGTCATCTGGTCATTTCGGGCAACTATTTGTGCCTTTTTCGTAAAGAAAACACGTCCGGGTGAAAACGTCAACGTGTTCGTCAGGGATGTCCTTGCTTTTTTCGATTATGGGTCAAAGATGTCCAAGTGTTAGGCACGCCCAAGTCCCGTCTTTGCTATGCCTCCGACACGCCCCCTTAAAATTTGGACGTCCTTGCGACGATCTGCAGTTGGAGACGTCCAAATTCAGGTTTCGATTATACTGATTTGGACGTCTCTGTGAGAAGGACGTCCATCTTCCGTTTCATGTCGAAAGATGGACATCCTTCTCTTTCGAAAATGAGCCCGAAAGTGTGCATGTGAACACAAGCAGGAGAGGATGATAGAATAGAGGAAATTGCCATTTTTGTATACATATAAAAAATAACGGAATATAAGTAATGGAAGAAAACAGGAAAATCCTTATATGAACACAAGTTAGATTAGGAGAAATCACATGATTTAGGAGAAATGAAACTTATAACAGTATATAGAAAGTTGTGCTGAGCAGATTTTGTTATTCAGTCTTTGCATCTGGCTTTTCTGTGTGACAACCTGCTCCTGAGAGAACAATTATTTTGTATTGGCTTAGTGGAATACCAATAAAGATTTTTACTGGTTGCACCTACACCTAAGTCTGATTTTCTCTCTTATTCCAGCCACTAGGGCTGAAATGTTTTCTCCTCCCCAGGGGAAAGGGACGGGACTACACAATACTTACATGATAACTAATCTGCAGTGTAGAGAAATACTGTATGTAGTCCATTCAAAGTTTCTCTGTTTTATTCCTTACCATTGGTAAATATATTTATATGACCTCCTATATGTTAAAAGCATTTTCTGTGAACTATATTTGGTCCAATTTCATTGAACTCTGCAGCAGTGACCCACATCTGCTGAAAGGCTGAGAGGGAAGACAGAATAGAGCCCCCCATCCAGGCTGAGGTTTTTCTCTCAGAAGGAGCATAAACCTTCAGCGGAGTGGTCACAGGGAGCGCCTTTTTCATTTCCTTGGCGATTCGCTCAGCCATTCCAGGGAAGAGGCTGGATCCTCCAGATAGGACTATATTGTAGTAGAACATAGTCCTGAGGTCAATATCACATTTCATGATGGTGTTTAAGCAGAGCTTGTCAATGCCTGGGGCTTCTATGCCGATAGTGGGAGGGCAAAAGAGAATCTCGGGGCAACGGAACCTCTGGTTTTGTATTTTTACAAGGCTCCCATCGGGGAGTTTGTACTCTTTCTCTATCTCAGATGGAATCTTGGCCATCTCTGCTTCCATGTCCACAGCAATATAACAGGTCTTTTCCTTGATGTCTCTGACAATTTCTTTTTCAGCTGTACTTACGAATGAGGCCCCATTCTCAGTCAGAATGCGCATGAGGTAATCAGTGAGGTCTGTGCCTGCCAGGTCTAGTCTCAGAACAGCATGAGGCAGGAAATAGCCCTCAAAAACAGGCACAGTATGGGATACACCATCACCAGAGTCCATCACACAGCCAGTGATACGCCCAGAGGCATACAGTGCCAATACAGCTTGCACAGAAACATACATGGCAGGCACCTTGAAGCTCTCAAAGAGCAGCTCTGTCATTCTTTCTCTGTTGGAAAGAGGGTTCAGGGGCACTTCTGTCACCAGTATTGGCCTATCTGAAGACCTAATCCTCAGGTCATTGTCATATACATTCTGCCAGATCAGTTCCATGTCTTCCCAAGACCTCACTATCCCATGCTCCACAGGGTACTTGATGGACAGGATTCCCCTTTTTGCCTGGGCCTCATCTCCAATGTAGAAGTCCTTCTGACTGACTCCAACCATGACACATTTGCTTTTTGGACGACCAATGATATTGGAGTATGTAAATCGGGGGTTCATGTCCCCTGCAAATCCCACCTTGATCAGACCTGAACCGTTATCTAAAACCACAGCAGGATGAAGTTTTCCCACACTGCACATTATACTGGCTCTCTTATTTCATGCTGCACTTGCCAAGCCTCATGGACACTGATGTGATCTGTGAAACTCTTCTTCCTTGCTCCTGCAAACTTCAGTTAGCAGTGATATGGTGACAGTGATGGGCCTTTGAGGTCACAATGTGTTTGCATCATTGAAACCTTTCCAGGGATATTTCCCCTGTTACTGTTCCCTACAAACAGACATTATAAAAGTCCAGATTCATATCTTTTCTGAATCCCTTATTTAACTTGCATGAAAATTGGTATATATGGCATTATAACTTTATCTTAAAGATAGGCTTTAATTCTACAGAATATTTTTGTCTTTTTTTGTTTGTTTTTGCAGTTTGCTTATTAGTTATTCCAATTTTGTGGACATTAACACAGATATTCCTGGGTACTAGTGGTTCAGACTGTAATTTTAACAGGCATTCCTGTGAGTAAAGAAGTGCTTTACCTGTGAAAATGTTCTTTTTATAAAACTGCCTTCCTGGTATGTGGTTAAACTGTGCATTTAAGTTCTCTATGTGCACACTTTTTCCCACATGCTAGGGTCAGAGTCTGGGCTGTTTCATTTCTGTGTATAAAGCTAATAGAAACATTCCTTAGGTTAGTTTTCTAGCATAGATCATGCTTGGCAGTAAAAGCTCACATTTGGACTAATTCTTTGGCTTTTGTTTAGTTGTTGAATTTTTCAGTAGCTGCTATATGTAAACTGATTTTCCAGCAGTAACCAAATTAGTATAAATGTCCCTGGCCATTGAGGTGATCATATTATGAATGTAAGCGACGAAAGGGAGGTATGATTACAGGGGCTATGCAATCGTAATAGACTCATTCCGTGCTTTATCAAAATTTGAAAGAGTTGGTCAGGGAACCTATACATTGTGGGGTTGATATTCAAAGTGATGTATATGACATTGATAGAGCATATACATAAGCATGGATTAATGAGATAAAGCCAACACGAATTTAGTCAAGAGAAATCTTGCTACGCCAATCTATATTTTTTGAAGGGGTGAATAAGCATGTGGATAAAGGTGAGCTGGTTGATATTCTGTATCTCGATTTTCAAAAGGCATTTGACAAAATGCAGGGAGGGAATATCCTATCAGTTGGCATAGGATTATGGGATCAACACAGCAAAGGCAAGGTTCAAGAAGTTTCAAGCGCAGTTAACAGAATATGCTGAAATGTTTTGATTAGAAGCCACCCACTGGGGCTTTTCAATTAAAATATGAATTGAAATTAGAGCATTAACTAAAGGGCTGGATTTTTATTAGTAACTGGACACCCTACTCAACTTGCCACCTAGGAACTCTCACAGATCAGCTCGTTCGTACCTAAATCGCCATTACCCAGTATATAGTGGCCTCAAGTACAAGACCACCTACGCATCCACCTTCTCCTATACTAGTGCTCATTTGTGGAATGGTCTGCCTAAATCGGTGAAACTTACTCCTGATCACCCGACCTTCAAAAAGCACCTCAAGACCTTTTTATTTGGCAAAGCTTACGCTCAAAACCCGCCTAGCGTCTCTTACTTCTGACTGTCTCTGTCACGGTGTCATATTGATCACCACTACTCTTTCTCTTTTTCCCTTCCTTGCTTTTACCCTCTCTCTCTTACGCTTCTAAGCCATTGATTGTTTGTTTGCTGACTTGATGTATGTTTATATAGACTGTTGTAAGCCACATTGGGCCTGCCCGTGGGTGGGAAATTGTGGGATATAAATGCTATAAATAAATACATTTAAAAGCTGTATGAGGTTTTTAAATTAGTACTAGTATTTGGTGCAGCTATATGTAAAGTCAGTGTCGCTAAATAGATGTATAATACAGTTGGCACCACTAATACTTTCTATTTAATATAGGCCTGGCATTGAGCACTGGTTGAATATCACTTCTATATGGATAATTTCTTGCTCCACCCTCTCTCCACCCCTTCACTATATGCATAGCACCAGGGTGGTCATATGTATTTTCAGTCTGGCATTACCCTTGCAGCTTTTGAACTTCTACAGGGCAGTGGCATAGCTACAGGTGGGCCTCAGGCTCACCCAGTCTAGTGGTCCCCAAAGCACCTCATTGGCGGTGCCTCAGTCCTCTCTCTCTCTCCCTCGCTCTCATGGCAGCTGCTAGTCTCTCTCTGAATTCCCCCACCCCCATCTACCTGTGAGACATCGCCGGCAGCGATTCCTGTGGGCAACCTGCACCGGCCCTGCGGGCTTCCTTCTACCGCATACCACCCTCGATGATGTCACTTTCTGTTTCTTCACTAGCAGGGATGCAGTGGTGGGAGGTCTGCGGGGCTGGTGCGGGTTGCTTGCAGGAATTGCTGCCGGTGATGGCTTGGAGGTAGACTGGGGTGGGGGAGGAGCAGATGCAGGGGGGGAAGGGAGAAAGATGACAAAAGTAGGGGCAGAAGGAAAGTATTTTTTTTTAAACCTGTATGTATTTACAGGGGTGGGGGTGAGAAGGGCCCACCCAGGTTAACTTAAAGCCTACCCAAAATAGCAGGCCTGGCTATGCTCCTGCTACAGGGTCGCTGGTAAATGTAAAACTTCCTTGTCAAAAGTGATGGCAGCCATTTTAGAAATGACACACAACATTCTTCCCCTCATTCTATAAGGTAGGTGCACAACTTGTTTGGCATAACTACAAGGGGGCAAGCATGTGGGTGGAGCTTGGGAGGGGCATGGGCGTGTCTCTAACTTAAGCACATAGCTTTTAGAATACTACATAGTTTGCTGCACTTAAGTGCGCCCTTTTATGCCTGACATTGACATGGTGTATGCATGGTGTTGCCCACTTACACTAGTGTTATATTAATGGCATCTTGGTGCCCAGATGCCGTTACAGAATTAGTGTTCAGTGTGCAGCATTGAGACACCTACATTGTGGTGCCAGTTATAGAATTGCCCTCTATCTGTGTATTTTAGTGGTGCAAAGAGGTAACAGATCTCTTGCATGAAAGAAACATTGATACATTAGAGCACCGATAGTACACACACCATTAAAGCATCTAATCGCTTTATACACGGTAATAACCTGCCTCCCAAAATCATAAAATGAATGCATGGTAGGCTGTACCAGAAATGACCTGGTGGTAGCTACAACAAACTTCCTTTCCGGGCCAAGTGTGACAGAGGTGAGACATAAAATGACATGAGGATGATGGTGATGATGTGCCGACTATGAAAATTATGCCTGCAGAACAGTGGCATTGCTACGTGGGGCCTGGGCCCCCTCAGATTTGGCCCTGGACCTCCTCAGATTTGGCCCTGGACCCCTCCCCCGGTGTTGCCAACCCTCCCCCGTCGCCATCGCCGTCGAGTGCCTGTGCTGGCGGGGTCCCCAATCCCCGCCAGCTGAAGTTCTGTGTCTTCAGCCCGTCTCTGGGCCAGCGCGTTGAAGCGGTGCAAAGAAAAGCTACGAGAATGGTAAGGGATTTGCGTTACAAGACGTATGAGGAGAGACTTGATTACCTGAACATGTATACTCTGGAAGAAAGGAGAAGCAGGGGTGATATGATACAGACGTTCAAATATTTGAAAAGTATTAATCCGCAAACGAACCTTTTCCGGAGATGTGAAGGAGGTAGAATGAGAGGACATGAAATGAGATTGAAGGGGGGCAGACTCATGAAAAATGTCAGGAAGTATTTTTTCATGGAGAGAATAGTGGATGTTTGGAATGCCCTCCCGCGGGAGGTGGTGGAAATGAAACGGTAACGGAATTCAAGCACGCATGGGATAAACATAGATGAATCCTGTTCAGAAGGAAAGGATCCTAAGGAGCTTAGCCGAGATTGGGTGGCAGAGCCGGTGGCGGGAGGCGGGGATAGTGCTGGGCAGACTTACACGGTCTGTGCCCTGAAAAGGACAGGTACAAATCAAGATAAGGTATACACAAAAAGTAGCACATATGAGTTTATCTTGTTGGGCAGACTGGATGGACCATGCAGGTCTTTTTCTGCCGTCATCTACTATGTTACTAGACAAAATACCTCATAAAGACTCCTGAGGAAATTAGAAAGTCATAGGATAGAAGACAATGTCCTATTGTGAATTGTGAAAACTGGTTAAAAGATAGAAAATAGAGAGTAGGGTTAGATGGTCAGTATTCTTAATGGAGAATGGTAGATAGGGTTCCCCAGGGGTGTGTGCTGGGACTGCAGCTTTTTAACATATTTATAAATTATCTAGAGATGGGAATAACTAGTGAGGTAATTAAATTTGCTGATGACACAAAGTTATTCAAAGTTGTTAAATTGCAAGAGGATTGTGAAAATTGCAAGAGGACCTTAAGAGACTGTGAGACTGGGCATCCAAATAGCAGATTACTTTTAATGTGAGCAAGTGCAAAGTGATGCATGTGGGAAGAGAAGCCCAAGCCACAGTAATGTGATGCAAGGTTCCACTTTAGGAGTCACCACCCAGGAAAAGGATCTAGGTGTCATCGTTGATGATATGTTGAACCTTCTGCTCAATGTGCATCAGTGGCTAAGAAAGCAAACAGAATATTAGGAATTATTAAGAAAGAAAAGGAAAACAAAACCGAGAATTTTATAATGTCTTGTATTGCTCCATGGTGCGACCCGCACCTTGAATATTGTGCAATTCTGGTCATCACATCTCAAAAATATATAGAGAACTTAGAAAAGGTACAGAGAAGGGTGATGAAAATGATAAAGGGGATGGGACAACTTCCCTATGAGGAAAGGCAACAAGTGGCTAAGGATCTTCAGCTTGGAGAAGAGACAGCTGGGGGAGATTGATAGAGGTCTATAAAATAATGAGTGGAATGGAACAGGTAGATGTGAATCGCTTATTTACTCTTTCTAAAAATACTAGGACTAGGGGGCACGCAAAGAAGCTACTAAGTAGTAAACTTAAAATGAATCGGAGAAAATATTTCTTCATTCAGCGAGTAATTAAACTTTGGAATTCATTGCCAGAGAATAGCAGGGTTAAAAAAAAGATTTTGATAATTTCTAAAAGAAAAGTCCATAAGCCACTATTAAGATGGACTAGAGAAAATCCACTGCATATTCTATGAAAAGCAGCATTAAATCTGTTTTGCGTTCTGGGATCTGCCAGGCACTTGTGACCTCGATGGCCACTGTTGGAAAGAGGATAATGGGCTTAATGGACCTTCAGTCTGTCCCAATATGGCAATGCTTATGTTCTTATGTAACTGGCCAGAAATGGTCCCTATTTGGTTTTAAATCGCTTGTTTTGGGCTAACCACTTATTTTCAACAGCACTAACTGGTGATGCCATTGAAAATGTCGGGTTAATGCCTATTTTGGGGGCATTCTGGGGTGAGTCAGCACTTGGCTAGTTAAGTGCTAGTATTCAGCATTAAACCAACCACGGTAACCACATAAATAAGACTGCATAAAAGTCAGTCCTATCTTTATGTGGTTGCCTTAGCTGGTTAGGGCTGCATATCGCACTTAACCTGGCTATGGTTTAGCTGGCCTCCATAACTCACAAATTCAATGCTGGAACCCAGACACGGTCTGGCATTGAATTTCTGAGCATAATGCCAGTGGTGGTGGTCAGCAAAACACAAACGCTGCTGGCTGAATATTGACCCCTGTATACCTTCATATACCATACTTATAATTCATCTAGATCAGCTTGGCAAAACGAAACTAAAATAGTTCTCATGTCATTACTCTATAGATGTTTAGTGTTTGATTACTGCATCACTTTAAAAAAAATGGAGATCTTCCTCACATTGCATTAGCTGTTGCAATTTTGGTTATAAATCTGGAGAATAAAAGTTCAGTCTTAAAATACGTATTAGTTTGCGCTTATCTTATACAAGAACTTATGTTTAAATGGAGAAGGTCGACTCTCCACTCTGCCAGATGTGTCATCTGGATGTGAATACTTTGTTCTATGCTTTTTGGGCCTACCCTAAAATACAGTCCTTTTGGAGATCCATATTAGGTTACCTGGAAGATATCCTGCAGTCTTGCATTCCCTTTTCCCTGGTGGGCATACTTTTGGATCGTTTTAAGGGTAGGAGTGAGCGGCAGTTGTTAATTAGGAAGGCGGACCTTATTGGTAAGAAAAAACATTTGGGGGGGTCTGGACAGTAGCTGATTTACCCTCCTTTGGGCTTGGTGCAATAAGTGTTGTGATATGATGCTATCGGAATGTAAAGGAGCTAGAAGGTCCACTAAATGTAAAAAGGCATTTTTATCTATCTGGGACATTTACATACAGACCATGTCACCCAGCTCGTAGTGGGATTCTTAACACCCTTTGAGAGGCCTAGGATGTCCTAGTGTGGAGTTCTTCCCCCCTTTTTTTCTCTTCATTGCTTAGTTTTCTGTTTGGTATTTGTATTTCTGGGAGGACATAAGATTCCAGACCTCCTCAGTTTGCTTGGACTTTTGGATGGACATTGTGGAGGTTGTTTGTTGGATGTGTGTGATTGGGTGAGAAGGAGTGTTATGTACAAATGCTGATGACCGATGTCTGTAGTTCTGGTTTATTGTTGTAGCGTGTCATCAATAAACATGATTTAACATAAAATACAGTATTAGTATATTATTTATTTAGTCAAATTTATAAGTCACCTTTATTAATAGATGCACGGTAATTTACATACGTATGCATAATACAAATACATACCACAATCTTTCAGCAACTCTGCCCCAATCCTCCCAGCAATCCTATTAACCTACTACTAGAGGCAGGCTTGTCAGGCAAATCTGATTAATTTCATTGACTAGGTGACCAGAGAACTAATTGAGGAAGAGTGCTAGACATGATATATCTAGATTTCAGTAACATTATTTGGAATGTTTCCACATACGTGACTTATAAACAAACCGAAGACCCTTGGTATGGGCCCTAAGTGATGACTGGGTTAGAAACTGGTTACGTGGAAGGTGTCACAAGTTACTGATAAATGGAGTTCATTCTGAGGAAAAGGTAGAGATAAGGTTTTACATGCTCCTAACATTATCTGCTCTGTTCCTACTTGGAATAAAGGAGTAGAGGCTAGCCGAAGGACAATCCAAAATACAGCAAAAGGCACCGAGAGCCTTCAGAAATGGGACACAGTTCTTTATTGATAAAAATCAATTTTCCAATGTGGACCCGACACGGGCCGTGTTTCGGCACAAAGCACCTGCCTCAGGGATCAAGTATGTTCAAAGACCAAACTTCAAGGAACGAAGGGACTTATGATTTCAAAGCATTAATTAACTACTTCTCAATCAAATGGATTATCCCCCTATCTCATAGGGAAGAAGTTTGGTCTTTGAACATACTCGACCCCTGAGGCAGGCGTTTTGCGCTGAAACACAGCCTGTGTCGGGTCCACATTGGAAAATTGATTTTTATCAATAAAGAACTGTGTCCCGTTTCTGAAGGCTCTTGGTGTTTTTGCTGTATTTTGGACTTTGTTCTGTACTTTGGACCCTCTCTGTATTGTTGTTTCGAAGGACAATCCAACACAGAAATGGTGCTTTAAAAGGTATTTATTTGCTGCTTGGCCCAAAGGACTACCGCACAGTCCGTGTTTCAGGCATTGATGAAATGCCTGCCTCAGGGGTCACAATATGATTCAAAAATGAAGAAACAAAAAGGAGCCAAAGCAATCAGTTCGTAGAAAAAATGCTGAAAAACAGCACTACTCAGAGAATATGCGCTACCCGAATATTTTATTTATTAGCATTGTACCCCGCGCTTTCCCACTCAAAGCAGGTCAATGCAGCTTACCTAGTAATTGGACTACAAAGTATTGGTAGAGAGAATAAGTTGAGTATTATCAGAGTAATAAAAGAAATAAGATGAGAAATGCAGGGATGAGGGAGTAGGAGAAGAATGAGCAGGGGTAAGTGAGCATTGAAGGGGTAATGAGGCGGAGGGGATGGGCAAGAGTAAAGGGAGTAGGAGAGGTGTAAGGGTAGGTGAGCCGTTGGGGAGGGGTCGATGAGGCAAAGAGGGATAGAACAAGGGATAAGCAGGGGAAAATGTGGCGGGAGATGTAGTCTAGGTCGTTGTCATTGTCTCCTGGATATGTGATGAATAGATGGGTTTGTGGGAATTAATCTGGATCATTTGGGTAGGCTTGCCTGAACAGATGGGTTTTTAGTGATTTCCAAAGAGCAGATGGTCACTGAGTGATCGGATTGGTCTGGGGAGGGCAATCCAGAAGTTGGCTGCCTAAGAAGAGAAGTTGGATCCATAATAGGTTTTGTACTTGAGTCCTTTGCAATTGGGGTAGTGTAGGTTGAGGTAAGTTCCTGGTGGGGAGGTCGATCAAGTAGAGCATATAGCCGGGAGATTCACCGTGGATAATCTTGTGGATTAGTGTGTGGACTTTGAAATTGATTCGTTCTTTCATAGGGAGCCAAGGAAGTTTTTTTCAAAGAGGTGTTGCACCGCTGGGTAAGCACCAGTGCAACAAAAATAGAACATATTTTGTGGCGCTGGAAATGGTGTACACAGGGGTGGGAACTACCGCCGGGCTCCTGTGGTAGTTCCAGAATGGCAAGCAGTAAGTCCGCATTGGCTTTACTGACACTTAGTAAAAGGGCCCCTCAGGCTCCCTTTTGCAAAGCTGTGCTAGTGACTGTCAGTGCGGTAATGCCGACACTGCCTATTCACTGAATGGGTTGTGTCGGCATTGCTGCACATAAGTCACTAGCACAGCTTTGTAAAAGGGGACCTAAATAATTAAAACGATTCACTTTAATTATTCATTATTTCGTTAGTATGTTTCATATTTTGGGGGGTTTTGGTATGGTGTTTTTGTTTTTTAATGTATATCTTTTTATTATTAAAACCGCTGAGAACTTTAGAATTTTCAAATGTAAGCCATATTGAACCCGAGTTTGCTTGGGATAATGTGGGATATAAATGTCAAAAAATAAAATCTTTTATCCTCCACCTTTTAAGGCACTGCCTATCCAGCTGGATGGCGATGGCACAAGGAAAGCAAGTTTGTTCCAGTGAAGACTAACTCAAAATAATGTGTTTCTTAGCTGGGTTCTAGTATTACCATATTGAAAATGTGACCATGCTATGCCTTTGTGGTTTATTTCCACTAATAAGTTACATGATTAACTGACTTTTTTGAAAGGAGTATATAATCTTTGGATGCATGACTAGGGACACAAATATACACTTATTTAGTCAATATCACAATTCCTCATGTTACAGCCACAGAATAACCTTTTAGGGTGGATAGTATTCACGATTAACTTCTTTTATTATCAACCAATAGAAGAGATAAGAATTTTCAGTTTTGGCACAGTATAATTCAGCACAAGAACAATAGACTGCATTAGGGGTTTATAGCCCATTTAGTTATAAACTCAACTCTTCCGTTGTACGTTTCCCTAATGTGGCTATGCCACATGAACTTTATCTTACCACTACATTACTTTGTATTTGTTCTCACCAGAGTCTGCAAACGCCTCTCCGGTACTATGTAAGCCACATTGAGCCTACAAATAGGTGGAAAAATGTGGGATACAAATGGTAACAAATCTTCTCTATATAAAACGCACCTCCAACATTCTATGAAGCCTCCACAACTCCCAACGTTCTAAATGCATGGTGGTGAAACCCCATCTCCTGAATTGACATCACGTACTTCCAGGTTCGTCACAAGCAGAAGTGACCAACCACACGAGGTTTCTCGGCTTCAGAATGTTGGAGGTGCATTCTATTACATAGGATTGGTCAGTTCATTGAAGCACAGCCAGAGCTCAGTGTCCTGCACAGTAACACTCAGACACCAGAGAGAGAGAAGGGGGGCCTGAAACAAGAGAGAGGAGGGAGGGAGGGAGGGAGGGGGGGGGGGGGCTGACACCAGAGAGGGGGGGAGAGTTATCTCTGTCACACACACACTCTCTCTCTCACAGTCAATGTCTTTCTCTCTCTCACTCTCACATACTCTATGTCTCACATTCACTCTCTATGTGTCACACAGTCACTCACACACTCTCTTGGTCTCATACACTCAGTCTCACAGAGTCTGTGTCTCACACACACTCTCTCTCGCACCACACTGTATCTGTGTGAAACACACTCTTTCTCACACTGTGTCTCACATACGCACTTGCACACATTCTCATTCTCACGCACACACTCTCATTCTCACACACACACTGTCTATCTCACAGACACACTCGCATATTCACCTCTCGCACACACAGTCACTCTCACATACACTCTCTCAAACATACACAATCCGAGGAAAACCTTGCTAGCGCCCGTTTCATTTGTGTCAGAAATGGGCCTGTTTTACTAGTAAATAAATAAAATGTTTAAACAAATGAGAGATCTGCAAGAAAAAAATATTTATTCTTATTATTTTTAAATTTAAATTTTAGAATTTCAACATAACATTCAAGCATTCACTTGAAAAAGAAATCAGAAAACAACAGAAATACAGATAACCCATTTAATAGAGGAAATAACGGAATCTCAAACATGCGTGGGATATGCATAAAGGAATCCTGTGCAGTAGGAATGGATCCTCAGAAGCTTAGCCGAAATTGGGTGGCGGAGCAGGTGGGGGAAGAGAGGTTGGTAGTTGGGAGGCGAGAATAGTGGAGGGCAGACTTATACGGTCTGTACAGAGCCGGTGATGGGAGGCGGGAAATACTGCTGGGCAGACTTGTACGGTCTGTGCCCTGAAAAAGGCAGGTACAAATCAAGGTAAGGTATACACATATGAGTTTATCTTGTTGGGCAGACTGGATGGACCATGCAGGTCTTTTCTGCCGTCATCTACTATGTTACTATGTTATATTCATTAGTCCACAATACGCTGGAGACGTCAAGCAGGAAATATAAATATAGAAAAAGAAAAAAACCCTAACAAGGCAGAGGAATCCTATACAGTGACAGCCAGATTATGTGCTAACCAAAGGGGAACTACCATTGCAGTCCGGATCTTCTCCCAAGCCACTAAAAATTCTAACAATTGCTTAGGTTCAAGAAATAAATCAATTTTACATGACATATAACAGGAAATTTTAA
Source organism: Microcaecilia unicolor (assembly GCF_901765095.1). Taxonomy (NCBI): domain Eukaryota; kingdom Metazoa; phylum Chordata; class Amphibia; order Gymnophiona; family Siphonopidae; genus Microcaecilia; species Microcaecilia unicolor. The sequence goes on along the minus strand of NC_044031.1, from coordinate 634,460,949 downwards.
CACATATGATGTGTATTTATTCTTATTTTTTTTCTTATAAAACCACTAGTCCCTGAAACATGCTCAAATCAGAATATCCATTTGTGTATCTAAAATGTAAACTTCTACAAAACAGATGAGGTGAGATATGATTCCATGTTCCCCAATGAAAGGAGAGTGTATTTACTTCCATTTAATTACAATATATTCCATCTTTATAACACCAGGCTTCCCAAGACAGATTACAACAGTTAAGATGAACCCAGCGGCATACCAAGGGCGGGGCGGGTGGGGGGCGGTCCACTCCGGGCGCACGCTGCTGGGGGAGGGGGGGGTGCAGAAAGCAGCCACGTGCCTGTCGGCTCCGCTGGTTCTCTACTCCCTTTGCCCTGGAACAGGTTAATTCCTGTTCCGGGGCAGAGGGAGCAGGGAGCCAGCAGAGCCGAGAGCTGTGTGGCTGCTCCCAGCAGCTAAAAATGCATGGGGGGTCAGTTGCGCCAGGGGGGGTGTCGTGCTGCACCCTGGGGGGGGGGGGGGGTGCGCATCGGCGATCTGCCCCGGGCGGCAGCTGACCTGGGATCATCATCGGATGAACCTATCAGAAACAGGATATACTCACTTAAATTTGCTGTATTCTATAGAACAGCGTAGAAAAAATGAGCACAAAATACAGAATATGGAATTTATGATATAGAAATGGAGGCGCAGGGTTTATATTGAGATTTTATCCAGTCCTGTACCTAATCCAGACTCATTCCCATATAGAAGAATTTGTTGAAGGATGTTATCAATTATAGTGATGGATTTACAGGTACCGGGTAGCTGAAACTAGTCTGAAGGAGAGGGGGTTTATTGCATAGAAGGCATGTGTGTGGGGGGGGGGGGGGGTGAGGGGGTGTTTGCCACGTCAAATATTTCTGTCTAGAGATGCCAGTGCCTCTGGGTTGCACACCGAGGCAACAGAGTGTGAAAGTGACTGTGCAACTTCCTTGGTTCTTGGCTCACTGCTGCAGAGCGGCCAAGTTACCCAGCTCCAGGAGGGAGACTTTTTGGCCAATCCAGTGGTTGAACTTACATCCCAATTCAGTGTGCTATTTGTAGTCCCTGATACTACCAGATATATTAGTGCTTCATGTCCCATAGTGTAGTAGAATAGGATTGCTGAAATCTAGGACTAGTTCAGAATTTTTCTTCCTGGAACTGGGTAACTTGGCAGCTCTCCATCTCTAACCATTAAGCCTTTCCATTTGAGGCCTGTGCTTGCAGAATTCTCCTGCTCACTCACCAAGTATTACTGCCACCATGCTACTTCTGGAGAAGTGAAATGTTAGGGGGAGGGATGAGGGTGATAAAAGAAGGTAAATTGGGTGGGGGGGGAGGGGAAGGGGAAATCCCAGTAGGGGGGCCCACAAATATGTTTGCCTACAGCCCAATATAGTGTTAATCCAGCCCTGCCCCCTCCATCCCCCCTGACCGACTCTCTGCTTTTAATATCCTTATAATTACAAAAAATATTTATATCCCTGATAGTCTAGTGTACCCAACTCACCTCCCCAAACCCACTGGACCCTCGTCACTCACTTTAAAAGATGGAAAGGCAAGAGCGAAGCCCATTTGCTCTTGCCTCCGGTGTCGCTATGATACAAAATGTGGAGGCCATGTCCCATAGCGATGCATTTGCAGTTCAGGGTTAGGGACCAGTTTACCAGATAAGACAATAACCATTGCCTTATTTGGTAGGCTGCCCCTGCTATAATTCATCAGGTATGCCCCACTAGGGGTCACTCTACTAGATAAGGCAAATATTGTTTGGTAGAATGACCTCCTGTGGTGCCATTGGAATGCACCACTAAAGTTCAGGCGCTGCCATTTTGGATCAGGGCAGTGCCAGAGGGAGGAGGGAGTGGGTATCGCTCATGCCTTTGCACTTTTTTGAAGTGGCTGAATGAGGGTCTGATGGAGTGATGGGGCACACAGACCTACCAGGGTATTTGGTTTTTAATGTTGGGAGCTGATGATTTGGTCAGGGGAAGGTAGGGGGCTGCTGGATTACTCAAGAATGTGTGGAGTTGGGAGAGTCGAGATGCAGATCCGTTGACTTTATAAAAAATGTCCCTCTTCCTTTCGTGCATGAGCCAATCACTGCCTCACGTGTTAGACAGGAAAGGGGATATTATAACAATGAGCTGAATTGATTATGGCACCACCACAAAATTTGTGTTGTTGTTAATTTTGCAGTAGAAGCTGTGTTCTCAACATGGTGCGCATGGTTCTACCATGTCACTTTCTGTATTGTGGTAGTTGTGTTGGTCATTGGCATATAACTGGATTCCTCCACCAGGAACAAGAAACACATTTACCTAAATATTAAAAAAAAAAAAAAAACCAACAAAACGTGGAATGACACACTTGATGGATCCTAAAAGAAGGCCATGTCTCTTAAAGAGGGAGTAATTGTGAGTAGTATTTCTGCTGAATTGTTTAAGACACTTTCTAAGACAGCCTAGGCAATCCCTCTCACAGTGGGTCTCTGCTAGCCGGATTGTAGCTCATGTGCTCTGGAGGGGAAAAGGATGCCAGGAAATGGTGATATCAGAGACCTCGTGATGGAGGGGCTTGCTCCCAACTCACACAAACAAAAGCCACTTCTGAGCAGAGAGTAACACAGGCAAACAGCTGAGCTTTTTAAAAGCAAGAACTACCACCCAAAATCTAAGAAAAACATTTTCACTTGGAAGGGCTCAAGGAACTGAGGTATGTGCTCTAAGGAAGGAAAGGCTACATGAATAAGACTGTGAAAACACAGAGAACTATAAGAAAAGGAAAAAAAAAGATTGGGTGGTTGGAAAGAAAAAAGGATGTGAAATGTGAAGAGCAAGATTGGGGAGGGGGATGGAAAGAAAAGGAAGTGAAAGATGAAGAGAGATGACAAGTAAGATGGGGGGGGGGGGGGGGTGAGAGTGAAAAGAAAAGGAAGTGAAGGTGAGGGGAGGTGACAGAATCAGCTCAGCAAATCTGCACTAACTCACAGGATTAGAACGCATGAGAGAACAGCAAGAATACTTTTACTGGGAAATCAAACTAAACTGAATAATTCAACTAGGCCCCACACAAAAAGGGCCAGATTCTATAAAGAGCACTCTGGGATGAGCTGGGATTCCCGTTCCAACTTTGGATGTGAGGACTTATGCCTGCTGACACCTGGTGTAACTCCTGGCACGTAAATGGGGTACATAACCCTAGTATTCTATAACACTGCCCCTCTCATTGCCACATCCACTTTTGGATTGTGCATGAGACATTTTAGGCAAGCAGCATTATGGAATAGCACGTAGGTAGATCCAAATTAGTGCCATTAATGCCAATAATTGTTAACAGCTCACTAACTAACTAGTTTGTGTGAGGATCTTTGATCCACGCCGAAATATGGGCACCATATATAGAAACTGGGGAAAAAACTCAAATACAGAATAAGTGAGCACACATTAAAAAAAAAAACAACAACCCAAAACTTAAATGGAAACCTCTAAAAAGCCAAATTATGCATAAAGTGCAGCAGTGGAGAAAGAAAACCAGAAATTATTTTCTCCTGTATTGTGCAAAACAGAAAGATGTATGTAAGAGAGTACATTGTGCAATGCTGACAGAGAAGTGATAAAACTTCCGGAAAAGAATGAACTGGAAATGCTCCAAATAACCCTGGGGATTGAGAGAAAGCAGCAGCTACAGCATAACAGCAAAATATGTTACATCTTGCTACCAAGTCAGAAATATAATTTCAGAATACTAACCATCAGCAGAATCCAGTAATTGCCTATATTCTTTGTTTTTATTATTATGTTTACGTTTCTTCTTTTATTTTATTCAAGGTATATTATGTAAGCAGTTCATAAACAAAGTAACATGAGAGAGAGAGAGAGAGAGAGAGAGAGAGAAAGAGACACCAGTAAACAGGAGGAAAATGAGAATTTTAGCCCCCAGTAACAAAACATTTGAAGGTCTTTTGACCTCCTGTAACTGCAGATTGAGGGCTTCATCAGTGGCATAGCTAGGGTTGATTGGATCCCTGGCAAAGAAATTAAATGGGGTCTTTATAATACTATCCTGCTTATTTTCGAAAGCAAAAGACGCCCATATTTTGACCCAAATCGGGAGATGGGCGTCTTTCTCCTGTGGGCGGCCAAATCGGTATAATCGAAAGCCGATTTTGGGCATCTTCAACTGCACTCTGTCGCGGAAATGGCCAAAGTTGACAGGGCGTGTCAGAGGCGTGCTGAAGGTGGGACTTGGGCGTGGTTATCGGCTGAACAGAAATGGGCGGCTTTCGCCGATAATGGAAAAAAAAATAGCCGTTTTTTGCGAGAATTTAGGTCACTTTTTTGGACCCTTTTTTGTCACGAACAAGTCTCAAAAAAGTGCCCTAAATGACCAGGTGACCAACAGAGGGAATTGGGGATGACCTCCCCTGACTCCCCCAGTGGTCACTAACCCTCTCCCACCAAAACAAAAGAACTTTAACAACTTTTTTTCCCAGCCTGTATGCCAGTCTCAAATGTCATACCCAGCTCCATCACAGCAGTATGCAGGTCCCTGGAGCAGTTGTTAGTGGGTGCTGTGGACTTCAGCCAGCCGGACCCAGGCCCATCCCCCTCCCTACCTGTTACACTTGTGCTGGTTAATGCTGAGACCTCCAAACCCCCCCCCCCAAAACCCACTGTACCCACATGTAGGTGCCCCCCTTCACTCCTTAGGGCTATGGTAATGGTGTAGACTTGTGGGCAGTGGGTTTTGGGGGGATTTGGGGGGGCTCAGCACACAAGGGAAGAAGGGTGCTATGCACCTGGGAGCTCTTTTACTGTTTTTTGTTCATTTGTAAAAGTGCCCCCTAGGGTGCCCAGTTGGTGTCCTGGCATGTGAGGGGGACCAGTGCACTACGAATCCTGGCCCCTCCCATGACCCAATGCCTTGGATTTGTTTGTTTTTGAGATGGGCACCTTCGGTTTCCATTATCGCTGAAAACCGATAGCACCCAGTTGAAAAACGGCCAACTCCTAGACATTTGCCTCGCACAACCCGTATTATCGGAAAAAAAGATGGGCGCCCATCTTTTTTCGAAAATACGGGTTGTCCCGTTCACGGAAATAGGCGCCCACGGATATAGGCGCCCATGGAGATGGGCGTTCGTGTTCGATTATGCCCCTCTATATTGCCCAAAATAGTGGAGGTGGAGAAGGGTTCCTGTCAGGAGGGGGGAGGGGTTTGTTTGAACACTGAGGACATCTGGGGCAGGTATACATGTAGGTAGGTTTCAAGGGCAGAAGGGTGTATGTTGGGGGTGGGGGAATTGTTTGTAAGGGAGGGGTACATGTGGGGTGCATAAGGAGGTCTGAGGGGTGGCTGCTGTGGGTGAGATTCAGAGGGAAAAGAGTGTGGGGCTTGTACAGCAGCGGTGTGATGTGTCAGGATGTCTGAACGTGAGGCATCAGTTGTAGATGGGGTGTCTAAGGCAGGATGGGTTTACCTGTGAAAAAAGGAGAGAGATGTCAGGTGCACAGCAATGATGTCAGTCTGTGTGTAGTGTGTGTTGCTGAATGTTGGCAGCTGGCAGTCTCTTCTGCCTGGTTAAACTATTTGGTGCATCAACCCTAAAAGTTTTATTTTTATACCAAACAATACATTTATAGTGAAATGTCAGCACAAACCTGGCACACAGTAAGGATTTCCTCCTTTCATGGGTCCACCTACAGCCATCAGGAAATATTTGAACTGCCACTCCTTCCCCTCATAAAGGAAGAGCCTTAGAATAGAAATACAAACACATTACTGATTCCTTATCATTAAGTGTCACATGGCCCATAGATGTAAAATAGGACGTACAGCATTTAGAGTGCACTAAGCTTTAATAAAAGGGCCCATAGTGTTAATTGAGTCTCTTGGTCACTTCTTCCACTGACTTCTTTAGCATTATTATTATTATTATTATTATTAGCATTTGTATAGTGCTACCAGACGCACGCAGCGCTGAACACCTGATACAAAGAGACAGTCCCTGCTCAAAAGAGCTTACAATCTAAATAATACAGACAGACAAGACAGTTACGGGTGAGGGAAGTAATGGGTGAGAAGGAAGGAAGGGACAAGGGGAGGGCAATTGAGTAGTGGCTAGGAGCTAAACGCAACATCCCAATCAAATTGAAACTGTCTGATGTAACGTCAGTCACAGTCAACAGAAAAAGACCTGCACGGTTCATCCAGTCTTCCCATCAAGTTGGCCAGAGTTGAATCTGGCAGTCTGCACAGGTTCCACTTCTTCATGAATAAATACTAATGTACATTATCTGTCTCTCCCTATCAATTTTGGGGCACAGACCTAGAAGTTTGCCCAACACTACTACTTAACATTTCTAGAGCGCTACTAGGGTTACGCAGCGCTGTACAAATTAATAACTAAGGACGGTCCCTGCTCAGAAGAACTTACAATCTAAAGGACGAAATGTCAAGTTGGGGTAGTCTAGATTTCCTGAGTAGAAGTGTTGTGATTAGGTGCCGAAAGCGACATTGAAGAGGTAGGCATTGAGCAATGATTTGAAGATGGGTAGGGAGGGGGCCTGGCGTATGGGCTCAGGGAGTTTGTTCCAAGCATGGGGTGAGGTGAGGCAGAAAGGGCGGAGCCTAGAGTTTGGCGGTGGTGGAGAAGGGTACTGAGAGGAGGGATTTGTTCTGAGAGCGGAGGTTACGGGTAAGAACATAAGGGGAGATGAGGGTAGAGAGGTAAGGAGGGGCTGCAGATCGAGTGCATTTGTAGGTTAGTAGGAGAAGCTTGAACTGTATGCGGTATCTGATCGGAAGCCAGTGAAGTGACTTGAGGAGAGGGGTGGTATGAGTATATTGGTCAAGGCGGAAGATAAGATGTGCGGCAGAGTTCTGGATGGACTGAAGGGGGGATAGGTGGCTAAGTGGGAGGCCGGTGAGGAGTAGGTTGCAGTAGTCAAGGCAAGAGGTAATGAGAGAGTGGATGAGAGTTCGGGTGGTGTGCTTAGAGAGGAAGGGGCGAATTTTGCTAATGTTGTAGAGGAAGAAGCGACAGGTCTTGGCTATCTGCTGGATATGCGCAGAGAAGGAGAGGGAGGAGTCGAAGATGACACCGAGGTTGCGGGCAGATGAGACGGGGATGATGAGGGTGTTATCAACTGAGATAGAGAGTGAAGGGAGAGGAGAAGTGGGTTTGGCTGGGAAAACAATAAGTTCAGTCTTGGCCATGTTCAGTTTCAGGTGGCGGTTGGACATCCAGGCAGCAATGTTGGATAAGCAGGCCGATACTTTGGCCTGGGTTTCCGCAGTGATGTCTGGTGTGGAGAGATACAGCTGGGTGTCGTCAGCATAAAGATGATAGTGGAAACCGTGAGAAGAGATCAGGGAGCCTAAGGAAGAGGTGTAGATTGAAAAAAGGAGGGGCCCAAGGACAGATCCCTGAGGAACTCCAACAGAGAGCGGGATAGGGGAGGAGGACGAACCATGAGAGTGTACTCTGAAGGTACGATGGGAGAGATAAGAGGAGAACCAGGAGTGGACAGAGCCCTGGAACCCAAAGGAGGACAATGTGTCAAGAAGTAGGTTGTGATTAACAGTGTCAAAAGCGGCGGATAGGTCGAGGAGGATGAGGATGGACCTTTGGATTTGGCGAGGAACAGGTCATTGCAGACTTTAGATAGTGCCGTTTCTGTTGAGTGTAGGGGGCGAAAGCCGGATTGAAGCGGATCGAGGATAGCATGAGAGGAGAGAAAATCAATGCAGCGGCTGTGAACGGCGCACTCAACTATCTTGGAGAGGAAGGGTAGGAGGGAAATGGGGCGGTAGTTGGAGGGACAGGTAGGGTCAAGAGATGGTTTTTTGAGGAGTGGTGTGACCACAGCATGCTTGAAGGTGTCCGGGACAGTTGCAGTGGAGAGAGAGAGGTTGAGGATATGACAGATGGTGGGGGTGATAGTAGGAGCGATTGTGCTAAGTAGGTTGGTGGGGATGGGGTCTGAGGAACAGGTGGTGGATTTTGAGGAGGAGAGGAGATGGGCGGTTTCCTCTTCGGTGATATCAGGAAAAGAGGAGAAGGAGGCCTGGGTTGGTTGGTTGAGAGAGTGGGTTATAGGATGAAGAGGAGGAGAAGGTGGGGTGGTGAATTCGAGGTTGATCTTCTGGACCTTGTCACGGAAGTAATCGGCCAGAGATTGAGGAGAGAGTGAGGGGGGGGGGTGGGAGCAGAGGGCACTTTGTGGAGGGAGTTGAGGGTGGCGAAGAGACGACGAGGGTTAGAGCTGAGGGAATTAGTCAATTGGGTGTAATAGTCCTGTTTGGCGAGGAATAGGGAGGATTGGAAGGAGGATAGCATGAATTTGAAGTGAATGAAGTCAGTATGGGTGCGGGATTTCCTCCAGAGGTGTTCAGCCGAACGGGTGCAGGAGTGAAGGTATCGGGTGCAAGGGGTCAGCCAGGGCTGGGGATTGGTACGCCTTGTGGGACGGGAGATGGACGGTGCAAGGGTGTCTAGAGCAGAGGAGAGAGTGGCATTGTAAGTGGAGACAGCTTTGTCAACAGATTTGGAGGACATGATGGAAGTTAGGAGATCAGACATACTAGAGGATAAGGTGGGGGGGGGGTCAACAGCTTGGAAATTTCTGGAAGTAGTATTTAGTGTTGGGCGAGATTGAGGGGGAGGGTGCTGAAGTGTGAATGTGATTAGGTGATGGTCAGAGAGAGGAAGAGCTGATGCGCGGAAATGGGAGGGTGAGCAAGTAGAAGAGAGGACGAGATCAAGACAGTGGCCAGATTTTTGAGTAGGGATGGAGGAGCTCAGTTGGAGGTTGAAGGAGGAGGTAAGAGTGAGGAACTGAGAAACATATGAGTCGGATGGGTTATCAATGTGTATGTTGAAGTCACCAAGAATGAGGGATGGGGATGAGGGCTCAAGAAAAACGGAGAGCCAGGCATCGAAGTCGGTAAGGAAAGAAGGGTGGAACTTATTAGGGGGGCGGTAAATGACTGCAACTCTGAGTGACAGCGGGTGGAATAGATGGATGGAGTGAACTTCAAAGGATAAGTAGTAGTAAGTAGTTATATTGTAACCCACCTAGATTTATAAAAATATTTTTAAATGAATAAATAAGAGACCACGTGAGGACATGAGCTGAACAGCAGCGTGTTGCTGAAGCTCCGAGACTCCCGCCCGAAATTGATCTAAAAGTGCAGTGATTTAATGAAAATATTGACGCGGACCCTACAGTTGAGACTGCCCTAGTTTATGGACAAATATTTGCGAAAATCGACCGGAGCGATGGCACAGCGATCCGGGAAAAAAGAGAAAACCAAGACGAACGACCCGGAATCCAAAATGACGGACGAACCTGGTAAATTGCTCGGAGAGTTCACAGAGACGCAGCTCACACAACTTACCATGGCGGTCACAAAAGCGTGGGAGCCGAAATGGGCAACGATGGAGCAAAAGTTGGAGAGCCTGGCCACGCGAATGGACGGCATAGGGACGAGAGTGGGAGATCTCGAGGCACGCATGTCGGCCTTGGAGGACGAAGGGAGAGGTTATGGCCCGGACATAGCTGCCTTAACACAGCAACTAAAAGGCTACCATGAAAAACTAGAAGATCTCGAAAATCGCTCGCGCCGGAACAACATCCAGGTGGTAGGACTTTCTGAAAATATTCCGGAGCGGAATTTAACACCGTGGCTTGAAAACTGGCTGAGTAAAGAACTGGCGATTTCAGACGCCACAGGCCCGCTGGTAATAGAAAGAGCACACCAAGTAGGCCGCAAACTGGAGGGCAAGACACGGCCGAGAGTGGTAATGACCAAGATATTTAACTACTGCCACAAAATGGAAATCATGCAAGGTTTCATAACGCGCAGAGACACCCTAACTCATGAAGGACATAAAGTGTTAATATTTCAAGACTTCTCAGCTGAAGTACAGTCGCAGAGGAAGCAATTTCACCCACTTTGCTCAACATTAGCCCAGAAAGGTGTGAAGTTTACGTTGCAATTTCCGGCCACCTTACGAATCTTGATACAAGGACAGTGGCAAATGTTTAAAGCAGTGGCAGAAGCAAAAACAGCAGTACTGGAAGCGGGCCTGATTGAAGAAGTATGAAAAGGTAACGCTGTGGACAGGGCAGTTATAAACGAAATCGAACATTTTACAAGGGTCAAGTCATGTACAAGGGCGGGGGTCCCATGTGCTCGAAGGTCTCACTACTTGATCTTTTGGGGCACCAGAAGATGGAGAGAGGGAATAATTGGGTTTTGGGAGAAGAGATAGGGGTGGGTTTGGCGGGAAGGAAGGGGGGATGGGGGGAATCTGAAGAAGTTAAAACACAAGGGGTACAATTATTGAAGACATGGGACACATTAGGAGCAACGGCAGACAATAACACATACACAATCACTTCTAGTTTACAGCAGGCAGATGAACACAAGATTTTGGGAAAAGAGATGACTAGGTTATGGGAAGTTGAGTTGTTGATGATGGGAAGCTCAAGAGGAAGATGCCTGTCAGAATAACAACATGGAACGTGGGGGGGGGGGGGGGGGGGGGGGGGGGGGGGGTAAACTCCCCAATAAAAAGAGCGAAAATTCTTACAGCCTTGAAAAGGCACAAATCAGACATACTGTAGCATGTCTACAGGAGACACATTTATCAGATACTGAACACGACAAGCTAAAAAGACAATGGGTGGGAGAAATTTGTTCCGTTCCAGCAAAAGGGAAAAAAGGAGGGATAGCAATCCTTTTCCGAAAAGGGCTGGCCTATAAAGCGACAAAAGTAGCTATGGGGAAGGAGGGAAGATATATTATAGTGAAGGTATGGATGCCAGGACTAGAGATCATTTTGGTAGTACTTTATGGTCCTAATATTTACAATCCCGAGTTCTTCAGATCTTTAGTGGATAAATGTAATGTTAAGGATAAACAAAGGTTGGTAGTGGTAGGAGATTTCAAATTGGTACATAACCCAGATTTGGATTGTTCTAATAACCTTTCACCCCATTACTCTGGGAACAGGGCCAGAGAAATGACATTATTTGTTAGAGAGCTTAATTTGATAGACACCTGGAGAGCCCTGCACCCGACAGAACGTGAATTCACGCACAGATCAAGGGCCCATGGAACGCAATCCAGGTTGGATTACATATTAATCGACACAGCAATGTTTTCACAGGTGATAGCAACTGATATAGGCCCAGAAGCAATATCGGACCATTCGCCAGTGTGGATGGACCTGGAATTGCAAGGGGACATAGGAAAGGGAAGAGGATGGAGATTTCCAGCATATTTATTTACAGACTCAAAATTTCAAAAATATCTTACCCATAAGTGGGCAGAGTATAGCCAAAATAATAACAGACATGCCCGGGAGCAACCCACTTTATTCTGGTCGGCCTCCAAAGCAGTCCTAAGAGGGGACATTATTGCGTTTTGCAGAAAGCGCAATAAAAATAGAGCGGCCGGGATACTGCTGCTAGAATTGAGATTAAAAAAAGCGCAAAACATGTACACGCGCAGGCCAACGAAGGTCAATCTAGAGAATTTGAAAGCGGTGCAGATCGCTCTAAATACTTTATTACATGAATTAGAACTGAGGTCGGCGTTATTCTATAAATATAAACTGCATAGGTTCGGGAATCGGGCGGGACGCTTGCTGGCAAGAGTAATAAAGAACTGGGGAGGGCCTAGAACAGTGCCCACCCTCAGAGACAAAAATGGTAGATTGACCAATGATCACCACCAAATAGGTCAAATTTTTACCACGTATTTTGTTACACTATATAAAAGTCAAGGAGGGCCCCGGGGAGAGGCATTGGCTAAATATCTGCAAGAGACACAATTACCACAATTGCACACAAATCACGTAGAACAGTTGAATGCGCCAGTGACAATGGGAGAAGTGCAAAAGGCAGTGAAAGCACTGAAAATGCGGTCAGCCCCCGGCCCTGATGGATTCTCTGGGGAATATTATAGGCTGTTACCCCCCGGAGCTTTAGTGAATCTGCTCAGTTATTTCGAGGAGGTGGTGGAAGAAGGTAAATTACCGCTATACGCTAACACAGCCCTTATAACGTTAATTCCGAAAGTAGGCAAGTCCCCGGAGAGACCAGGGTCATACCAACCAATATCTCTACTGAATGTAGAGATAAAACTTTTATCCAAGATACTGGCTGAGCGATTGGCACTGTGCTTGCCAGACCTGATAGGACCAGAACAGGTTGGGTTTATAAAGAAAAGGAGAGCGGTCCATAATGTTCGGAAGCTGATGCTTGCAATGGTGACATGCACACTAAAAAACATACCTATGTGGGTGTTAAGCCTTGACGCTGAAAAGGCGTTTGACTTGGTACATTGGGATTACCTATTTCAGGTGCTGGCGGCGGTAGGAATATCAGGATGGTTTCTAAAGGCAGTGGAAGTACTATACAAAGACCCCACAGCCAGTGTAATTGTAAATGGAAGGCGAGAAAGGGAGTTTTCAATTCAAAGGGGTACAAGACAGGGCTGCCCACTATCACCTCTATTATTTGTGCTGGCAGTGGAACCACTGTTAGAAAATTTAAGGCGGGCGCAGGAGGTGAAGGGGGTGAGGGTGGAAGACCATCATTTGAAGGTGTTCGCTTATGCGGACGACCTACTCCTGACCATAACAGATCCCAACAACTCCCTAACAGGAGTATTAGAAAGGGTGGAGAGATTTGGAGGATTTTCAGGGTTTAAGTTAAATCACACCAAGTCTTATGTCCTTCCGGTGACAGAGTCAGACCTGAAACAGCACAGGGGCCCCCAACAGTTAACCTGGACTAAAGGACCAATCAAATACCTAGGAATCTGGCTCCCAGCAGACCTAACCACCATGTATAATGAAAATATTAAACGACTGTTGAAAGAGACTGCAGAAAGATTGAATATGTGGAAAGCACTACCAGTTACGCTTTTGGGACGGATAGCCTTATATAACATGTGCATTGTGCCAAAATGGTTGTATGTGTTCCAAACAATACCGTTATATTTGACAAAAAAGGATGAGAAGAAGTTAAGTAGACTTTTACAATCATTCCTATGGCTGGGCAAAAAGGCCCGACTCTCAATGTCAACTCTGACAACTCCAGTGGAATATGGTGGACTGGGTCTATTAAGTGTGAGATATTTGACGGTGGCATGTGGAATGCGTCACATCAATGACTGGTTTAGGGAGACAGAGGACTTCTCCAACACCAAACTGGAGCTCCAGATGATGCCGGAGTTGCACTTTACAAGTTATTTACATGCAGGTGGGGGACTCATTCCAGACATCCTGAAATACTCAATGATACTGCCAGCGGCAAAGGCGACCTGGTCTTGGGTATGCCGCCTGCATAAGTTTTCAGCAAAAATAACACCTTTGCAGGCCATCTGTGGGAATGCACAGTTTGCACCTGGGATGTTGTACCCAACATTTCGAAAGTGGAGGCGCAAGGGACTGATATATCTGCAGCATGCATTGGACCCGGAAGGTAAGATTAAACCATTTGTGGATTTACAAACTGAGTTTGGCCTTCCAGACTCGGACAAATTTTATTATATGCAGCTGAAACACTACACAGACTCCTTAGGATGGGACCCGTTGGCAGAGGATGTACAAGAGGAACTGTCATCAGCATTTTCCCTGACGGCCCAGCAGGAAGTTCCACTCACGTTCCATCACAGACATATAAGAGACACGATAGAGGAGCCAGACTATATTAGATTAGCAACACAATGGAGCAGTGAACTTCATATTAATATTTCAGCCGCACAACTAAAAGCGCATGTTTTGTCTATTAGACGTGTCAGTGTGGCAGCGAGCCATTGGGAGGTACAGTATAAGTTTGCAATGCGAATCCATGTGGCTCCTAGAAGAGCTTTTCACATGGGAATGTCCTCATGGGGCGAATGCCCAAAATGTGGAGAGACTGGAGCAACACTGGGACATATGTTTTGGACCTGCGTGGACGTGGGGAAATTTTGGAAATCCATCTTGTTCTCTGTGTCTAAGCTTTGGAACACAAAGTGGATCTATGATGCTGGATTATTATTTGGACACCCCAGACTATTAAAGCCTAGCCCCAAGGGATTTGCAGAATTTGTGGCTAAGGCGACCATCACTTCCAAGCAGATCATATTAACAGAGTGGATTTCGCACAAGGCTCCCACGTTGCAACAATGGCGAACCCGCATGTTACTAATGATGCGCCTGGAGCGTGCGGGACTGTTCGACATGGAATCGAAGGATGGGAAGAAATTTCAACAGTGCTGGAGTCCCTTCTGGATGACGCTCACGCCAAGAGCACGAAGCCATCTGTTGAATGTATGACTTTAGAGACATGTGTACTGTAGTAAAGTCTGAGTTGAGAGATGATGAGTCCCATAAAAAGGGGGGGAGGGATTAGTAAAAAAGGGGGGGGGGGGAAATGGGGGGGGGGGGAAAGGGGGGGAAGGAGGGTAAGGGGATACTACAAATTGGTTGATGATTTCATGTTGTGTTGTTTCAATTTCACAGTTGTATTTCCTGAACATTTTTTCATCAATAAAAATGATTTAAACATAAATGAATAAATAAATAATAGTACTAGATTCTAGGGCTCAAACAATAAGTATTAACAATAAATTTATATTCTGCCATATACCTTTCAGTTCAATGCAGATTACATATTTCAAAGAAGCAGGACATTTTCTGGATGTACAAGCCTTGATAGTAAGTCAGAAAGCAAATTAATCTAGGGCTACCGATTACCGTGTGCTGAATGCAAAGAAGTCCATGGTAATTGAATGGGCTTCTTCACATTAAGTGTGCCGCTAATTGGTAGTGATGCTTTGAAAAGGAGTCCTCTAGTGACAACTACAGTTTAAAACAAATTTTCTAAATAAGTACGTTTTAATTTGCCTGCGGAATTGATTGTAACTTGTCACCGAGGTCAACAGAGTTTGAATTTCTTTAAATTCTTTAAGGATGGAAATGTGAAGACAGAACAAGTTCTCATAACTCTAGTTTTTTGCATAAAAACTATGTGATCCAAGAGATAGGATAGAGTTAAGCCGTAAAGTAGCTTATAGATGAAACAAAAGAATTTATATAATACCCTCGCATGGAGTGGAAGCCAATGAAGTTGTCTATAGCACAAGGAAACACTATCACACTTTTTCAATGAAAAAAAATCAGTTGCAGTGCTACATTCTGGATGGTATTTTTTTTATATATATTTTTTTCACAACTTTCTCAGTAGTGACTCAAGGTGAATTACACTGGATATTTCTCTGTCCCAGGAGGGCTCACAATCTAAGTTTGTATCTGAGACAATGGAGGCTTAAGCAGGGGTGTGCTGGTAAATTTTTAACAACGGGCTCTCTCTCTGGGCATAGCCGGCCCTGAAATTTTTTTTTTTTTGGGGGGGGGGAATACATGCCTCTCTCTCCCCTCCCTTGTGTGGGCACACTAGGCATACCTTTGCCGAGCCCCACCAGCCAATAAATGGACTGCCACCATTCTCTGCTGCTTGTTTCTGGCTCTGAGCAGCATGATGGAACCTTCTTGCGCTTGCATGAAAAGTCCCAGCCTGATGCTCAGAGTCAGAAACAAGGAGCAGGGAGCAGCAGCAGTCTATTTACTTGGCTGGTGGGGCCAGCATCACTGCCAGCAAAGCAAAAGAGAATTCAGGAGGAGGCCCAAGCCCACATTTTGGGAGTCAGTTGTTAAAGTATCCATGGGGAGGCCTACTTTAACAACCGGCTCCCAAAATTCTTAAAAACTTAACAAATGGCTCTCACAAGCCCACCACTAGGGTTAAGTGACTTGCCCAAGATCACAAGGAGCAGCAGTTGGATTTGAACTGCCCACCTCTGGATTTCAAGATTGGTGCTCTAACCACTAGGCCATTCCTCCACTAATTTTCTAGAGACTCCCAGGTAAATGATGTTACAATAATTGCCCAGCGAGCTCAAGAGAAATCAAGCTCCGAGGTGTAGTGCCAAAGGACACTCTGCATCGGAGAGATACATCTTTGTCAAATATCTGCCTTAAATTCATCATATGCAGTAAGTTTACTTCCAGACATTATCTCACACTAGTCTCAAAATGTTTTTCCAGTTATTCACAGTTAATTGGCTATGTATTACTATTCTATGCCACATTTTTACTGGTTCTCCTTTTATTGCTTTAAAAACCTACTTTAATATTCCAGTCATTATTTCTAATAGGTTTAAAGTTAATGCAGGAAACAAAAAAAAAAAACCACAATATGACAAATTCAGTTATTGTAATCAACTAAATCACACACACAATCAATCAAAAAACACCTGACTCAAAGCCACCCTACTCAAAAACAAAACATAACCCTTTCTCCACAAGAAAACATCTCATAAATGTTAAATGCAACACTCATAATTCACTCTCATTTACACCAGTCTCAATTGGATATGTTAACGCCAGATCTACAATAAACAAAACACAGATAGAGAATGGCTAGAAGAAGAACAATTAGACCTCCTATTGATTACTGAAACCTGGTTACATGCACAAGATGATCCAATATTAAATGACCTGTGTCCCCCAAGTTACAAAATTCTTCTCCAAGCTAGAAAAGGGGAAAAAAGGAGGAGGCATTGCCATAATATATAAATCCTTTTCAAAGTAGAACTGATATCTCATATTAACTCTCCTACTCTCAAAACAATTGCTTGCAAAATCAACAATAACACTCTATCTGATCCTATCTGCATCATCCTTTTTTACTGCTCACCAGGGAGGTGGCAATCAACAGAAAATATCTTCACTGAATTTGTATCTAACATATCCACTAAATTTGATAACATCCTACTAATAGGGGACATCAATTTATTTATTTATTTATTTATTTATTTATTAGTAGCATTTGTATCCTACATTTTTCCACCAGTTTGCAGGCTCAATGTGGCTTACATTTGCCGTAATGGCGGTTGCCATTTCCGGGTAACAAAATTACAAGTGGTGTTACGTTAAGGTGCATACATACATGGTAACATACATGGTACATAGCATATATGGAACTAATCATGGTATATATATATACCATGTGCATACATACATAGTAAAGAAGAATACATTAAGGTATAACATTTAGGTTACGTTGGTTGAACACCTAGATAATCAGAATGACAGTAATACAAAAAATTTACTTGACTTTTAAAACTACTGGCAACTCACACAAAAATTCAGCAATACCTCTCACAATAAAGATCACTTACTTGACCTATTAGCCTATAAATTTGCAAACAACAACGTTCATCTAAGTAACCATACTTGGACTCAGACTCCCTGGTCAGATCACAGTAAACGTGAGTTCTTCCTCTATTGGAGGGAAAATACAAAATCAATGAAAAATAAATGTACTATGACTCCTCACAAAACTAGAGGAAAAATAAATACCAAAACCTTCTGGTCTAACATCTTGAACAATCCTGCTCTTCTTCCAGCAGACAATAACAACTTCATGATTAAATGGGATGACCTATGCGAAAAGGCTTTGTGTGTCAAAAACCCACTCCAAACTGGATATCTGTCCCAGCAACCTAATAAGGTTTGCCCCCAAACGCTTCACAACAGACCTTACGTCACTTATGAACTACATGTTACAACACGGACTTTTGCCCAAGGACAAAGGAAATATACTAACACCTATACCCAAAGATGTAAAGAAAAAATTAAATGACAAACCAACTATTGACCAGTAGCATCCACCCCCTGATAGTCAAACTAATGGAAAGAATGGTAACCAAACAACTTACCAACTACCTAAACAAATTCACAATACTACATGAATCACAGTCAGGATTTTGATCCAACCATAGCACTGAAACAGTGCTAACTACTCTCATAACCAAATTCAAACAATTAATTGCAACCGGAAACAATGTGCTGCTCCTACAATTTGACATGTCCAGCGCGCTTGACATGGTCAGCCACCAAATACTCTCGAACATCCTAGACTACTTCGGGATTGGAGGAAACGTTCTAAGATGGTTTAAAGGCTTCTTAACAGCAAGAACATATCAAGTGATTTCAAACTCAAAAACGTCAACACCATGGGAACCTGAATGTGGAGTACCACAAGGATCACCGCTCTCACCAACCCTTTTTAACTTAATGATGACACCTTTAGCCAAATCGCTATCCAACCAAGGACTCAACCCGTACATCTATGCAGACGATGTCACAATATACATCCCGTTCAAACACAATCTAACCAAAATCACAAATGAAATCAAACACAGCTTCCAAATAATGAACACATGGGCTGACGCATTCCAACTAAAGCTAAACGCAGAAAAGACACAATGTCTCATTCTGTCCTCACAATATAACACAAACAAACCCAACACCATAAACACCCCAGACTACACCCTTCCAGTCCTAGACAGTCTGAAAATTCTGGGAGTCACAATTGACCGAAATCTCACACTCGAAGGACATGCGAAAAATACAGCAAAGAAAATGTTCCACTCAATGTGGAAACTTAAAAGGATCAAACCTTTCTTCCCAAGGGAAATATTCCGCAGCCTGGTACAATCAATGGTGCTAAGCCATCTAGATTAGTGCAATGCCATTTATGCCGGATGCAAAGAACAAATCATTAAGAAGCTTCAAACTGCTCAAAACACAGCAGCCAGACTCATATTTGGGAAAGCGAAATATGAAAGCGCCAAACCCCTAAGAGAAAAACTACACTGGCTACCATTAAAAGAACGAATTGCGTTCAAAGTTTGCACCCTGGTCCACAAAATCGTTCACGGGGAAGCTCGATCTATATGTCAGACCTCATAGACCTGCCTACTAGGAATGCAAAAAGATCAGCACGCACATTCCTCAATCTCCACTACCCCAACTGTAAAGGACTAAAATATAAATCCACATATGCAACCAGTTTCTCCTACATATGCACGCAACTATGGAATGCACCACCGAAGGCTATAAAAACAACGCAAGACCTAACAATCTTCCGAAGGCTACTGAAAACTGACCTGTTCAAGAAGGCATACCATAACCATCCATCCTAAGTACTAAATAGTAAGACTGTACATGAACTAGACAAAACCGAACTTTTATCACTTGACTGATTAACCTCATTGCTATTAATGAACAAGTACTACCACTTTAACCCTTATGTCAAAAATGGTCTCTCTATAGTCGATGACCTAACTTATGTTACAATTCAATCTATCAATCAGGAACCTCTATGCACTACCATAATGTATTCTTCTTTACCATGTATGTATGCACCTTAATGCAATACCATTTGTAATTCTGTCCCCAGAAATGGCCATCGCCATTACGGCATAATGTAAGCCACATTGAGCCTGCAAATTGGTGGGAAAATGTGGGATACAAATGCTACAAATAAATAAATAAATAAATAAATAAAATGTCTTAAATAACATAGCTCCCCTCAAATCTACACCCAAACCAACCCAGAAATTTCACCTTGGTGTAATCAATCTATCCTTCTTTTGAAAAGGAAATATAGAAAACTGAAAATGGGCTAAAGACAAATGAAACGGAAACAAATTAACTTGGAAAATTGCCATCAAAACATATAAAAATGAGATCAAAATTGTAAAAACTCAATACTATAACAAAATAATCGGTGGTAACATCCTTAATACCAGCAAACTTTTCAATCTGATAAAAAGCCTATTATCCACAAAAGTAATAACCACAACCACAGAGTCCCCACCAACAGGAGAGCAACTGGTTAATTTTTTCCAAACAAAAAATAGTTAAAATCAGAGAAAGAGTCCTCAAATTAAAAATCAACCACCAAGATATTTACGAAAAACAGTCAGACACACATACAGGAATAGCTACCAACAGAATCTGGTCTTCCTTCCAACCACCAACCCATGACACAGTAAAACATTACCTCCTAAAATATTCAGCCTCACAATGCATACTAGATTCTTGTCCTAGTTACCTTATGAAGGAAGCTCCTAATATATTCATTAATCTGCTTCTACAGCATATCTCCTGATAATAAAGGTTCTATTATCCTAACACCAATACCAATACCAAAAAACAATTCAATCACGATAACTGATGTAACAAACTACGGACCAGTAGCCTCCATTCCTTTGATGATAAAGGTGATGGAAGGAATAGTAGCAGCACAAACTATGCACTACCTTTCATGTTTCTCCCTACTACACAAATCACAATCAGGTTTCAGACCATGCTATAGCACCGAGACTGTCCTTACTACCCTAGTATCAAATCAGAAAAGAAATTAGCATAGGGTCTAAGGTCTTAATAATGCAGTTTGATATGTCTAGCGCATTTGATGTAGTAGATCATAATATCCTACTAAACCTACTAGACAACTTCGGTACATGTGGCACAGTCCACAAATGGTTTCAAGGATTCCTGAAATCAAGATCTTACAAAATGAAAATGAAAGGAACCTTATCCTCTCCTTGGTCACCAGACTGTGGCGTCCCTCAGGGCTCTCCACTATCACCCATTCTGTTTAATATAATGATGCCACCACTAGGTAACAGGCTAGAAACAGCAAGATTCAAAACATTCATATATGCTAACGATGTTACCATATACATAACAGGGGCGTATCTGCGTGGGGCCACAGGGGCCTGGGCCCCCGCAGATTTCGCCCTGGCCCCCCTCCCCGCCGTCAACCCTCCCCCGCTGCTTACTTTTGCTGGCGCCGAGGTCCGACCCGCAATCTCCGTTTTTCGTCTTCCTCCGTGGCCATGCTTCCAGGAAGTAACGCTGCAGTGCTGATTCGTTGAATCCAGTTCGGCGTCTGACGTCAGACGTCGAACTGGGGTCAACGAATCAGCACTGCAGCGTTACTTCCTGGAAGCATGGCCACGGAGGAAGACGAAAAACGGAGACTGCGGGTCGGGACCTCGGCGCCAGCAAAAGTAAGCAGCGGGGGAGGGTTGACGGCGGGGAGGGGGTGGAGAGAGGCGGCGGCGGCGGCGGGGCGGGGGGGGGGGGAGGGAGGCAAAAATGTGCCCCCCCTCTCTGGCTCTGGCCCCCCCTACCGCCGGATTCCAGATACGCCCCTGATACATAACCTTCAAAAAGAACATTCAAGACATCTTACAAAAGGCAAAACCTGGCTTAAATTTGATGGAAACCTGGGCTTCAGAATCCAAACTAAATCTAAATAAAGAAAAAAACTAAATTCATGGTCATTACCAACGTATTTGACCAAAACGACTACAACCGTTTCACAACTGACAACACTTCATTCCCCATTGACAATAATCTGAAAATTCTAGATATAATTATAGACAAACATTTAACATTTGATACTCAAGTTTCCTCAGTAATCACAAAATCTTTCTGGTCTCTTTGGAATCTAAAAAGGACCAGACCCTATTTCTCATCAGAAACGTTCAGACTATTGGTATAATCATTAACATTATCCCAATTTGATCATTATAATGCCATATATGCTGGATGTAAGGAGTACCTGTTGAAAAAGACTCCAAACAGCTCAAAACACTGCAGCCAGGTTCATATACAAAATCTCTCGTTTTGAAAGTGCCTTCCCTTTATTAATCAAATTACACTGGCTTCCCATCAAAGTGTGAATCACCTTCAAATTATGTACTTTTATCTTTCAAATCCTAAATGGCACAGCTCCAGACTATATGGTACCATTAATAAACTTACCTCAAAGAAACACTAAATATGAGGCAAGAAACTATATCAGACTACACCTCCCAAATTGCAAAAAAGTGATCTACAAAACTGTCCACTCAGCAGACTTCACTTACCTAGTAACCAAATGGTGGAACTCCTTACCACCCAAATAAGAAATATACAGAAATATACTAGATTCTGTAAAATCCTCAAATCGTTCCCATTCAAACAAACCCTCACAAAGAACAACCATATCTCAAACAATGAATTATCTAAATTGGTTATTACTCTATTTACCATTAACGTTCTCTTTACTTCATGTATAATTTCTCATTCATAATAGATTTTCTAAATGTTAAACACCCATAGCTATCCCAGTATGTTTATGATACTGTATTGTAAAATTGGATTCTTACAACAAATTACTTTCTTATGCATTATTCTTTGTTATGTATCCTATACTGTTTATTGTAAGCCACATTGAACTCTAACTTGTTTGGAATAATGTGGGATATAAATGTCACAAATAAATAAACAAATAAGCCAACAGAGTCTAGATCAGAGATTGTGCAATTAAACGAAAATTATTTTTATCAAAGTATTTTGGAATTCTTTGTAAATTACGCGTTATAAAAAATGATTCCTGAGTAAGTTTGTGAATTTGATGCTCCAAGGACTGCTAATGTTATCTAATAAAATTCTCAATACTCTAATGTGGGATACAAGAATGCATAAATAAATATCTGGGTATGACAAACCCATCACAGCCAATGTTTAAAAGACACTGATGGCTGCAGGTGAATATCACCTGCATAGTTTATAAGATCTGAATCTATGCCTGTACTTCAGCAGCATGCATTTACTCCAGTTCCTGACCAAGCAGAAATGCATGTGGCCATATTTTAGCCGCAATTTCAGAAGCTGTTCTAGGCTATCTATGCCTACTACTACTACTACTACTATTTAGCATTTCTATAGCGCTACAAGGCGTACGCAGCGCTGCACAAACATAGAAGAAAGACAGTCCCTGCTCAAAGAGCTTACAATGCCTAGGAGTCTTTATCAAATAGCTTCAAAACAGGTGCCGATTCAGCCTCCGAATCTAGGCGACCAGCTATAAAATTGCCTTCTAATTATTAATCTCAATTAAGAACAGAAATCATAATCTAAGTTAGAGAATATTACTTTTGCTACCTACGTGTGCATTTTTATCAGGCCATTTTCAGTCTCTTTTCTATTTTCATCTTGTTGATCATTCTTCTGATCTCTGTTCCTTTTTGTCTTTTCTCCTTTCTTCATATCTTCTTTATGTCATTGTTGCCATTATTTTTCTCTTTTCTCCCTGTATTCCTTTCTTTTCTTCTTCTCTTTATCACCACTTCTCCTTCACCATATCTTTTACTTCTAATTTTTCTAACTTTCTCTGTCTGTCTTCCATTTGTCCCTCTCCTTTCAAAGTTAACCTCTTACCTCATTTCCCAATTCAACTTCTGTCTCCCACTCCATATCCCTTTTTTCCCAGTGATTCATTTCTACAATCTCATACTCCCCATAAAAAAACACCAGCTTCCCAGTGCTCCATCTCTCCATTCAGTACCTCACCAGCTCATCACTTGTTCCTTTCTACCGTCTTTTACCAACGCCCCCACCTCCACAAGGGCTCTATTCCCTTCATCTACCCATCTGGTCATGCCTTCAGCCAGTCCCCCAATCTACACTGGCCAGCTCCTAGTCTCACTCTCTCTCTTTCCCTCATCCAGTCATTCTCTCTCTCAGTCATTCCCCCCCCCCCCCCCCCCATCCAACAGACCAGTTTCTCTTCCCCTACCTTTGCCAGCCCCCATTATTCAAACATTTTGCTGTTTCTCCCTTCCCCATACTGTACTCCTTTCAGCCTATGCGGACACTACTGGCCTTTCTCCACTCGGTCATTGCAACTGCTGCAGACACCGTCCCCCATAGCCTCACTCTTTCTGCCCATGTGTGGCCTGCCGGAGGGAAGCCAGTGCATGGAAATCTGTCCCCACCATACTCCACTGAGAGTTGGCACAGCAAAATTACTGCAAATAACCGCAGTGTATTGTGCGCACCTCCATCTCTAAAAATGTTGTAGCCTGAAGCTTCTGCTTCACGTGGCTAATGGCAAAATGTCCCCTGCCTCTTAGCAAAATTCTTAAAAATAACCAATATAGCTCTTGAGCCTTGTGAGCATGAGGATAATCATTCTTTTCTTTTTCTTTTTTTAAATCTCATTTAGGTCGGACTCAGGATGTCTTCAGCAGTACAAGAATCCAGCGGCATTGTGGTTATCACTCAGATTGTTCCGCAGCCCAAACCGATGAGTTCCGCACAGACAGATAAAAACACCCAAGCTGCTTCCCTCACCTCTTCTTATCCTCGGCCCCTGCAGAAGTTTTACCAAGGAGAGCCCAAAGCATTAGGGGTAAGGAAATCCTTCTCCATCAAAAAGCATATAAGAACAACAATTACAATAGTGGTGTGTCTGAGGAGGAGCTGATCTGCTGTCCTGTACAAACCTTCCTAATGTTAAAAATAAGAAGCAAAAGATGTGGAGGGATGCTAGTGCTTTTCTTACTTCTTTAGTTGCCTTTAAATAAGAAGACTGCTAGTTTTTGGTGGAGTAGGACTCGCTTCATCTCCTCTGGATTTTGAAACTTGATATACTGCCTTTCTGTGGTTTATACAACTACATTCAAAGTGGTTTACATAGAGGGGCATTTTCGAAAGGGACGTCCAAGTTTTGATTTGGACGTCCTCACAAAACGTCCCGATCCAGGGGTGGGGAAACCTGTATTTTTGAAACAAGATGAACGTCCATCTTTCGTTTCGAAAATACCGTCAGGGACGTCCAAATCCTTAAATTTGGTCATGCCTAGATTTGGTCGTCCCTAGACATTGACGTTTCTGATTTTCGGCGATTTTCGAAACCAAGGACATCCATCTCAGAAACGACCAAATGTAAGCCATTGGTCGTGGGAGGAGCCAGCATTTGTAGTGCACTGGTCCCCCTGACATGTCAGGACAGCAACCGGGCACCCTAGGGGGCACTGCAGTGGACTTCATAAAATGCTCCCAGGAACATAGCTCCCTTACCTTGTGTGATGAGCCGCCCAAACCCCCCCCCCCCAAAAACCCACTCCCCACAACTGTAGACCACTACCATAGTCCTTACGGGTGAAGGGGGGCACCTAGATGTCAGTACAGTGGGTTTGTGGTGGGTTTTGGAGAATCAGCACCAGGAGAAAGACAGTCTGCAGATGTGCCCGAAGAGGTCACTAGATCGCCAGGGTACCACACTAAGGTAAAGGAGGGGAGGGGAGGGGAGGATAGGACGCCCGCCTGCCTGTCCACCCACCAGCCTGCCCATTTGTCCACAAATCCGGATAAATGGACAGGCTAGCAAAACCCACCCGGTTGCCCGGCCGTGTCCTCCAAAAGAGGACATGTCCGGGTAAAACCGGACACATGGAGGGGCATAATTGAACGAAAACGTCTATCTCCATGGGCGTTTATCTCCGAGAACGGGTCCGTGAAGGGGCGGACCGAACCGTATTTTCGAAAAAAATAGACCTCCATGTTTTATTCGACAATTTGTGAGCTGGGCGTTTTTGTTTTTCAGTGATAATGGAAAATGAAAGCGCCCAGCTAAAAAACGAATAAATCCAAGGCATTTGTTCGTGGGAGGGGCCAGGAGTCGTAGTGCACTGGTCGCCCTCACATGCCAGGACACCCTAGGGGGCACTTTTACAAAAACAAAAAAAAAGGTAAAAGAGCTCCCAGGTGCATAGCACCCTTCTCTTGTGTGAGGAGCCCCCCAAATCCCCCTCAAAACCCACTGCCCACAAGTCTACACCATTACTATAGCCCTAAGGGGTGAAGGGGGGCACCTACATGTGGGTACAGTGGGTTTGGGGGGGGTTGGACGACTAAGCATTAAGCAGCACAATTGTAACAGGTGGGGGGGGGGTGGGCCTGGGTCCACCTGCCTGAAGTCCACTGCACCCCCTAACAACTGCTCCAGGGACCTGCATACTGCTGCCAGGGAGGTGGGTATGACATTTGAGGGTGAAAATAAAAAGTTGTGAAACATCATTTTTTGTGGTGGGAGGGGGTTAGTGACCACTGGGGGAGTCAGGGGAGGTCATCCCCGATTCCCTCTGGTGGTAATCTGGTCATTTAGGGCACTTTTTGGGGCCTTATTTGTGAAAAAACAGGGTCCAGGAAAAGTGCCCTAAATTCTAGCTACAAACGCATACTTTTTTTCCATTATCGGCGAAAGGTGCCCATCTCTCCTCGGCCGATAACCACGCCCCAGTTCAACCTTCACCACGCCTCCGACATGCCCCCGTCAACTTTGTCCGCTTCCGCGATGGAGTGCAGTTGAAAACGTCCAAAATCGGCTTTCCATTATACCGATTTATTCGTTTTTGTGAGATAAACGTCTATCTCCCGATTTGGGTCGAAATCTAGGCGTTTTTCTCTTTCAATTATAAGGTGGACGGTAACCTTATGCATGTGTGACTTAGGTGAAGTATTCTGCTATCATGTGGTGTCTATGAAGGAATCTCTTTAACAGTCTGGCTTGTTCCATTTTCCTAGTAGTAGATATATTGGTGCTCTGAGGCCCAGTGTAATATGTATAGCACTGTCTTCTCATAAGTGGGTTAGGGCTGTTTTGGGTTGGTACGTTTCCTGTATAGGTTTTGGAGGTCTTTTAGCAGGGTCTTGTGTTATTTTGCATAGTATCTGGGACAAGGGCCACCATTACCCCAAATTAAAAATACTCAGGACTGGTGGTCTCCACATTCTTGTAGAGTCACAACAAACGAAAAAATCTTCTGCTTTAAATAAATTGGCTGGTAGTGGAAGGAGCGTGATTATCACAATCTGAATATTTTTAAATTGTGACTTCAAAGATTATCAATAGAAATCAAACAAAATAAAACATGGAAAAGAAAAAAAGATGATACCTTTTTTTTTTTTTTTTTAATTGGACATAACTTAATACATTTCTTGATTAGCTTTCGAAGGTTGCCCTTCTTCCTCAGATCGGAAAATTTTTTTTCCGATCTGAGGAAGAAGGGCAACCTTCGAAAGCTAATCAAGAAATGTATTACGTTATGTCCAATAAAAAAAGGTGTCATCTTATTTTCTTTTCCATGTTTTATTTTGTTTGATTTCTATTGATAACCTTAAGAGTGGACTAACACGGCTACCACACTCCTTGACTTCAAAGAGGAATAGTTTTATTGTTGGGGTAATATGGAGTCTGTGATGCAGAAATAAAGGGTCAGGGCTTATACTGAGATTCTGACCAATCCTGTAGAGAATCCAGACTCCACCCCCACATTAGAAGAATCTATTGAATAATGCTATCAATTATAATGGCAGTTTACTGGGTAGCAGAAACTGGCTGGAGGAGGAGGTTTTCTTTATGAAAAGAAGGAGGGTATGATGTGCACAAATGTCACTTTGACTTGCCCCCCTCCCCGTACCTAGTTTGCCCCCCTTTTGCCACCACAAATATTTCTGTCTAGAGATGCCACTGAACACTATCTCTCACTGTTTTCTGTTCCCAGCTAGAAGCACCCTGTAGCTTTGGGAAAATAAAAGACATTTCAGCCCTTCTGGAGAGGGAGGGGAAAAGCATGGAGGGGGGCTGCATAGAGATTTGCTTGCAGGGAGCCACACACTGACTGTGGAGAAATCCCTTCCCTCTTCCACAGTTTTAGCTAAGCTTGTTACAACAGAAAAGAGCTTTAATTTTTGTGAATTTCAAAAATGCTCTCAGATACAGATCAATGTCATTCTCCCTCCAACCTTTTCTCAAAGCAACTAAAAACAGTTCTTGCATTCACCCTTTGCTCTGACATCTGGGCAAGGGGGGGGGGGGGGGGGGGGGGGGGATACATTCCTCCTTCCCTTGCATCTGAAAGCCACTGAATTTTCCTGTAGGCATTGTGACCTTCAGTTTCCAGCACGTAAAGAGCTGAACACAGGTCTGAAAACATGACAGAATATGTGTGCAGTTGCAAAACAAAATGCCTATAAATGCAGAACCAGAGCCAAACACATCTGTCTTTTTTTAGGGAATCCCACAGAAATCATTGCCCCTGTCAGTGGATGTGTCTGGCCAACAATGACATTTTTAAAATACAGATGCTGTCCCGGAGGTACAAAATTAGAGTAGTAAGGGTGGCAGATGAGATAGTCCCCAAAACCCAGTAATTATTAAAGTAGGTAGACATCGCCCTGCATGGTTTTAGCCAGGGCTTATGTTAATTAGATGGTAAGTTAGGCAATTGGAAAGAAAGTGAAAAAAAAATTAAGAGATGAGGAGTCTAAAAGATTTATGGAACAGCTATTAACAAGGCAATTGGACAGAGAGCGAGATAGAATAAGAAATTTGGTACTTTGAAGAAGTTGACACATGCTTCTAGAACAAATTTAACAGAAGAGGTTGGACTAACTGTTAATCAGTTTAGCTTGTTCTTCATGGATAAGATTTTAGAAATTTGAAAGTTTTTTATAGGTTTGGATGTGGGATTAGATTTTAGAAGCAAAGCTAATGGAAGAAGAAAAGGAAGAAACCTTGAATGAATCAGTAGGGGGTTGTGTAAAAGATGAGATTGCTCAGGGAGATAATGTGGAAAGACAGAATATAGTCTCCCTTAGAGAAGTGTTAAATAAAGAAGTAGTGGAGTTGTTAAAAGAGATAAAGGCCATCTCTTGTTGGGCTCCCAATCTTTTCACGATTGAAGTTTATTACTACTACTACTTAACATTTCTAAAGCGCTACTAGGGTTACACAGCGCTGTACAATTTAACATAAAAGGACAGCCCCTGCTCAAAGAGCTTACAATCTAAAGGACAAGTGAATAGTCAGTTCGATAAGGGCAGTCAAATTGGGGCAGTCTGGATATCCTGAAGGTAAGAGTTAGGTGCCGAAGGCAGCATTGAAGAGGTGGGCTTTAAGCAGAGACTTGAAGATGGGCAGGGAGGGGGCTTGACGTAAGGGCTCAGGAAGGTTGTTCCAGGCATAGGGTGCGGCGAGGCAGAATGGACGGAGCCTGGAGTTGGCAGTGGTGGAGAAGGGTACTGAGAGGAGGGATTTGTCCTGTGAACGGAGGTTTCGGGTGGGAACATAAGGGGAGATGAGGGTAGAGAGGTAGTGAGGGGCTGCAGACTGAATGCATTTGTAGGTAAGAAGGAGAAGCTTGAATTGAATGCAGTAATGGATTGGAAGCCAGTGAAGTGACCTGAGAAGAGGGGTGAAATGAGTATATCGGTTCTGGCGGAATATATGACGTGCAGCAGAGTTCTGAACAGATTGAAGGGGGGATAGATGGTTAAGTGGGAGTCCGGTGAGGAGTAAGTTGCAGTAGTCAAGGCGAGAGGTAATGAGAGCGTGGACGAGAGTTCGGGTGGTGTGTTCAGAGAGGAAAGGGCAAATTTTGCTGATGTTGAAGAGGAAGAAGCGACAGGTCTTGGCTATCTGCTGGATGTGTGCCGAGAAGGAGAGGGAGGAGTCGAAGATGTCTCCGAGGTTGCGGGCAGATGAGATGGGGAGGATGAGGGTGTTATCAACTGAGATAGAAAGTGGAGGAAGAGGAGAAGTGGGTTTTGGTGGAAAGACAATGAGCTCAGTCTTGGACATGCTCAGTTTCAGGTGGCGGTTGGACATCCATGTAGCAATGTCGGTTAAGCAGGCCGATACCTTTGCCTGGGTCTCCGCGGTGATGTCTGGTGTGGAGAGATACAGCTGGGTGTCGTCCGCATAGAGATGATACTGGAAGCCATGAGATGAGATGAGGGAGCCCAGGGAAGAGGTGTAGATTGAGAAGAGAAGGGGTCCAAGGACAGATCCCTGGGGAACACCAACAGATAGCGGGATGGGGGTGGAGGAAGATCCATGAGAGTGAACTCTGAAGGTGCGGTGGGAGAGATAGGAGGAGAATCAGGAGAGGACAGAGCCCTGGAACCTGAATGAGGACAGTGTGGCAAGGAGTAAATCATGATTGACAGTGTCAAAAGCGGCGGATAGATCGAGGAGGATGAGGATGGAGTAGTGGCCTCTGGACTTGGCAAGGAACAGGTCATTACAGACTTTAGAGAGTGCTGTTTCTGTCGAGTGTATAGGGCGAAAACCGGATTGAAGTGGATCGAGGATAGAATGAGAGGAGAGAAAGTCAAGGCAGCGGCTGTGAACGGCGTGTTCAAGTATCTTGGAGAGGAAGGGTAGGAGGGAGATGGGGCGGTAGTTGGAGGGACAGGTAGGGTCATGTGATGGTTTTTTGAGGAGAGGTGTGACTACGGCGTGCTTGAAGGTGTCAGGGACATTTGCAGTGGAGAGAGAGAGGTTGAGGATATGACAGATGGAGGGGGTGACAGTATGAGAGATGGTGTTAAGTAAGTTGGTGGGGATGGGATCAGAGGAACAGGTGGTACTTTTCGAGGAGGAAAGAAGGCGAGCGGTTTCCTCCTCGGTGATGTCAGGAAAGGAGGAGAAAGAGGCCTGGGTTGGTTGGTCGAGGGAGAGGGTTGAAGGGTGAAGAGGAGGAGATGGTTTGGTAGTGAACTCAAGGTTGATCTTTTGCACCTTGTCGCGGAAGTAATCGGCCAGTGATTGAGGAGAGAGTGGGGGGGGGGGGGGGGGGGGGGGGGGGTAGGAGCGGAGGGCACTTTGAGGAGGGAGTTAAGGGTGGTGAAGAGACGACGGGTTTGGAGCTGAGAGAATTGGTCAATTTATTATTTCTGACTGTTCAAGCTGATTTATCACGGTTGAAGTTTTAATCTTTTACCTTTTATTTCTCATCATGAAAATGAACTTTCTTCACCTGATTATCTAATCCATTCTGTCATCCTCATTCTGAACTTCCCCAGCTGTAAAGGAATTAAATATAAACAGTCATATGCCACTACCTTTGCGTACAAAAGCACACAGATATGGAACGCACTACCCATGGCCTTGAAAACCATGGACAATCTAACCAGCTTTCGCAAATCTTTGAAGACACATCTCTTCAACAAAGCCTACGAAAGACATCCTTAATGGCACAAATCACTCCTAAACCACTCAGGTGCATCAAAAAAAACACCTCTCACACGACCTTACCTAACACCTTTCCATCTAAATCCTCACCTACCTTCAGCTTATTATCGATTGTATCTATTATCATGTAATGACTATATCATAACATTACTCTGTAAGCCACATTGAGCCTGCAAAAAGGTGGGAAAATGTGGGGTACAAATGCAATAAATAATAATAATAATAATAATAATAATAATAATAATCTCCATCTTAACTATGTATTTCTGTATTCCGGAATTGGTGATCACCATTACGGAACAATGTAAGCCACATTGAGCCTGTAAATAGGTGGGAAAATGTGGGATACAAATGCTACAAATAAATAAATAAATAAACTTAAACAATGGATGAGGCACTCTTACTATACCAGACTCAATCATTCTAATTGCTCCAAAAATAATAATAATAAAAAAAACAAGAAACTTTCTCCATCCTTACTCTTCTTATCTCTGCTGGTCCAAAACCCACATTTGAGCTCACCTCCTCAGAACGTGCAACTTATTTTTCCTCTAAAATGTCCTTCTTGTGATTCACTATTGCCCACTTTA
This sequence comes from Microcaecilia unicolor, assembly GCF_901765095.1. Taxonomy (NCBI): domain Eukaryota; kingdom Metazoa; phylum Chordata; class Amphibia; order Gymnophiona; family Siphonopidae; genus Microcaecilia; species Microcaecilia unicolor. Next base: position 634,429,601 of record NC_044031.1, on the reverse strand, counting down.
GCATTAGTACATTACCCCTCTCCCCCACTATGCCAAATCTTGACCTTGTCTTGTCCATGGCCTTGTGCAGTACCTGGGTGGAATTTAACAGTTTGTCCCTTACAGCCTTTTCCAAACTTCATTCTGCTGGATATGTTCCCTTTGATCTGAAGGCTGCTATTGTTTGTCCAGTACTAAAACAGGCCAAATTGAACTCCTGATCATAACAAATTACAGACCAACCTTCTGTATCTCACCAAGATACTTTTGAAAAGATGGTCTTTTCCCAACTTCTGCAGCATGGGAAATCTTCTCATGTTCTGCACCCACATAAGTCTGACTTCAGGTCAGGCCATTGCACCAAAACCTTAGTAACATCACTTCTTAACAATTTCCATTGTGCATTCAAAACTGGGCAAGTAGACATGGAGGGGTATAATCGAACGTATGGGCGCCCATCTCCGGGGACGGCCCTGGGAAGGGGCGGAGCCAACCATATTATCGAACAAGATGGGCGTCCATTTTTCGTTTCGATAATACGGTCGGGGCCGGCCAAATCTCAATATTGAGGTCAACCTTAGAGATGGTTGACCTAAATGTTGAGATCGCCGAACTTAGAGATGGCCGACCTCGGTTTTTGGCGATAATGGAAACCGAGGCTTGCCATCTCAAAAATGACCAAATCCAAGCCATTTGGTTGTGGGAGGAGCCAGAATTCCTAGTACACTGATCCCCCCTCACATGCCAGGACACCAACTGGGCACCCTATGGGGCACTGCAGTGGACTTCAGAAATTGCTCCCAGGTGCATAGCTCCCTTACCTTGGTTGCTGAGTCTCCCAACCCCCCCCAAAACACACTACCCACAACTGTACAACAGTACCATAGCCCTTAAAGGGTAAAGGGGGGCACCTACATGTGGGTACAGTGGGTTTCGGGTGGGTTTTGGAGGGCTCCCATTTATCACCACAAGTGTAACAGGTGGGGGGGGGGGGTGGGCCTGGGTCCACCTGTCTGAAGTGCACTGCAGTACCCACTAAAAACTGCTTCAGAGACCTGCATAGTGCTGTGACGGAGCTGGGTATGACATTTGAGGCTGGCATAGAGGCTGGCAAAAAATGTTTAAAAAATATTTTTTGGAGGGGAGGGGGTTGGTGACCACTGGGGGGAGTAAGTGGAGATGATCCCCGATTCCCTCTGGTGGTCATCTGGTCAGTTTGGGCACCTTTTCAAGGCTTGGTCGTGAACAAAAAGGGACCATGTAAAGTCGGCGAAATGCTCGTCAGGGCCGCCCTTCTTTTTTCCATTATCGACCAAGGACGCCCATCTCTTAACCATGCTCCCGTCCCGCCTTCGGTACACTGCCGACACGCCCCCTTGAACTTTGGCCGTCCCTGCGATGGAAAGCAGTTGAGGATGGTCAAAATCGGCTTTCGATTATACCGATTTGGCCACCCTTAGGAGAACGGCGCCCATCTCCCGATTTGTGTCAGAAGAGGGGCGCCCTTCTCCTTCAAAAATAAGCTAGTTAGTTATTTCTTTAGATTTCATGGTTGCTTTTGATCATGACATAGTTCTGTGTAGACTCACTGACATTGGCCTTTCTGGTGTTTTTTCTCAGCTGGTTCACCTCTTACCTCTGTGAGCACACCTTCTCTATTTCACTCCCTTCATCCATCTCACCTTCTCACTCTCTACCCTGTGGAGTTCCCTATGGCTACATACTGGCCCCTCTGTGTTCAATATTTTTCTCAGCCCTCTTACCATCTCATCCAGGATTACTCCATGACTGCCTACTTTATGTTTAAGATATCTTATTGGTTTAAGTTTCCAAGTTTAATTTATTACTTGATATCCTACCCAGATGGAGACCGTCTAGGCAGCTTACAATAAAATAATAATCAATACTAAATATATTAACTAAAAACTAAGCAAAATAAAATCCTAATAGAAGAGAAAGGTAATACCTGTATCTACAAGCCCATGGCCCTATGCGCACCATCCAAGAAAACCCTAACAGCCAGTAAGTGGAACTACTGTGGAGGAGTGGCCTAGTGGTTAGAGTGGTGGACTTTGGTCCTGGGGAACTGGGTTCAATTCCCACTGCAGGCACAGGCAGCTCCTTGTGACTCTGGGCAAGTCACTTAACCCTCCATTGCCCCAGGTACAAATAAGTACCTGTATATAATATGTAAGCCACATTGAGCCTGCTATAAGTGGGAAAATGCAGGGTACAAATGTAATCAAAATAAAACTAATCAGCTGGATCTGCTTAAAAATAAAACAAATTAATCCAAAGCATCCCTGAATATGTCTTAAGGCCCAGTTTGAACTTATCAAGTGACCTTTCTAAGCATAAATAAAGTGGTAAAGCATTCTAATATGTGGGGCCTGAAACACTAAAAATGTTATTTTGGTTTGTGTGTAATCTAATTTGGTGAAAAGACCAATACCAAAGTTTTATATATTATTCTATTACATATGGGTAGCCAATGAGCCATGTAGCAGTATGCCATAATCAAATTTTCTTGCCCCCACAAAGAAGTTGGCTCCAAATGATTCTTGGAAAATTAACCACAATGCTCTTCAGGAACAAGAGCACCCAAGTCATCATCCTCGGGCCTCCTGCTCTGAATCGGCCCGGTTTAGCCAATCATTGAAGTAGGGATTCGCGCTGATCCCTTTCTTGTGAAGGAATGATGCAGTCACAACCATTACTTTGGTAAAGATCCGAGGTGCTGTGGCCAGACCACACGGAAGCACAGGAAGTACATCTCTAATATACTGAGAGAGGCCAGAAAGACCCAGAATTAACCATGAGATCACCAAATGAAGAATTTCTTTCCAGAAATGCAGAACCCTCAAGGAAGCTTTGACTCGTGGTGAGAGGCGGGACTGGTGGTTGGGAGGCGGGGATAGTGCTGGGCAGACTTATACGGTCTGTGCCCTGAAAAGGACAGGTACAAATCAAGGTAAGGTATACACAAAAAGTAGCACATATGAGTTTGTCTTGTTGGGCAGACTGGATGGACCATGCAGGTCTTTGTCTGCCGTCATCTACTATGTTACTATGTTACTCTCTGAGATCCAGCATTGGCTTAAAAGCCCCCTCATTCTTAGGGATCACAATAAATTGAATAAGGACCCTCTCCACATTCCTGTAGTAGCACTGGCTCAACATATTAATCTGATTGTGAACCCTTGTGCCAAGGCCTAAGTGGAACCGAATCATACACTAGGGAAGGGAAAAGAACAACAAGGGGTCCCCGAAGGGACTGGAGCTCAAGCAACGCACACAGTGCCAGCCAGTGACACAAAGGGAAGGGCGACAGACAAAACTGGTGGATACAGGGCAGGCTACGACCAAAGGGAGAGAATACAAACAAAAACTACACAGAATACAAACACAGAAACTCAGGTAGCGGAGGGCAAGACCCACAGGGAAAAAGGGAAATCTGGGGTCAGAATGGGACACTATAGACACGGAATCTACAAGAGCGAAGCTCCACAGGAATGGCTAAACTGGGAAAAACAGACTGAAGGAAAAGGCTGCTTTCAAATAAGGACAGGAAAGAAGCAGGCACACAAGAGTACAGAAAGGGATAAGGCAGACACCAGAGAAAGGCTGCCTAAAAGAGGCAGCACTCATGGAAGGCAAATACCAAGCTCTGCACATAAAGGGTTAACACTGAGTAAAGGGAAACAAACAAAGCAGGAACCAGCTTACCAGGGATAGAAAGGCCGCCTAACAGAGGCAGGAAGAAATGGGGCAGAAGACTTATTCAGCTGCACTGCAGAGAAGCAATCAAGGACACACTGGTTACAACCAGCACACACACACACACAGTCCACAAACAAAAGGAGAGCAAGCAAAACTCCTCAAAATACACACTGTGCCACGAGCACAGACAGAGTAAGAGAACCAGAGCTCAGCTGGCAGGAATTAACGCTAGAGCGTCCGCTGTAGGGAGAGGTAAGTTTAAATAGGTCTGACTTCTGACATCTGCTGCTTCAGACCTCAACTCAATCCCTGACAGGCCAATCAGAAGCGAGTCCCAGTCATTCTCCTGTCTGTCTCAGTAGAATCATAAAACAACAGAGTGAGTAGGCTATTCAAGGTCTCCCTTACCACAAGTTCCTTGGGCCCTGCCCCTCAGGGGGGACGACACATGATAACATCTGAAATGAGTCCTGCAAATTTGAGCATATAGTCCAGAACCCATTGATTGGAGGTAATATAGGTCCACTCCCAGTGAAACATGTGAAGCCTGCCGTTCACTAGTTCCAATACAGAGGAGACCCTCTAAATCTCATTTGGAGCCCTTGGCTCCTCTAGTAGGATTGAAAGAGGGGAAGGTACCTGAGCTATTCAGCCTTCTTGACCCCTGAAAGGGCTGGCCTTTCTGCTAAAGGAACTGTTCTTATTGGAATGAGGACAGCCCCAGTCTCTAGGCTGAATGCTCCCCACAGATGCTTTAAAGGATTGTGCCCTGTGCTCCAGGAGTCACTGCCTCTGGGTCCTTAACAATCTGCTCCAGATCCTCACCAAAGAGCAGACAGAAATGAAAGGGAGTTTGCTAAAGTGTGCTTAGAGGCGACATCAGCTGACCAGCTATTTCTGTTAGTTATGTAAAGTTATTAAGGGAGTAGGGATGTTTTAAACTAATATAATAGTGCTATAGAAATGATATGTAGTAATAGTAGTAGTAGAAATATAAAATCATTTAAGTTTATTTGGTGCTGTGAGGGAGTGGATGGTATAGGAAAGAGTACTCCCTCATTGTTGATACAGTTCAGCCATCTTGCAGTAGGTGGCGCTAGTCTGCCAAGGCGAAGGCTGAGCCTGAGCCAGAGGAGTGGGGCTCAGGCCAGGAGGGCATTAAATTCCCTGAGCTATAAATTTCAGGGAGGCCCCAATACAAAGATTTCCACCAGGGAGGCCCTGGGAGGAGAGAAGCTGCCCAGGAGTGAGGGTCTTCACAACTTATAAGTAAGCTACCAGAACCTGATACAAAGTAGGCTAAGCTTGACTTTTAAGCTACATAAGGACACTGTTGAGGTCTGGTGGGAAGCAGACCCATGTGGTAAAACCTGGCAAGGAAAGGTGTATATGTGTACGTACTGTGGGGTTAAAGTCAGTAGATTACAAGTCTATAATTGCTGTTCGCTGTACCTGTGGGATAACAGGCTGAAGAAATGGTTGAATAAAAGAATTTTGTTTCATTTTCTCTTGATCTGGCTGTACATTTATGAGGGCTTTCTGCCCAACTCGGTTCACGCATTATCACAGGTGTATTTTATGTTTGTGATATATTAAGGAACAACAATGAACCTGTCATAAGTACATAGTACATACCTATTGCCAAACTGGGACAGACCAAAAGTCTATCAAGCCCAGCATCCTGTTTCCAACAGTGGCTAATCCAGGTTATAAGTACCTGGCAAGATCCTAAACAGTACAATACATTTTATGCTGCTCATCCTAGAAATAAGCAGTGGATTTTGCCCGAGTCCATTTCAATAATGGCTTATGGACTTTTTAGGAAGCTATCCAAACCTTTTTTAAACCCTGCTAAGCTAACTGCTTTTACTACATTTTCTGGCAACGAATTCCAGAGTTTAATTACACGTTGAATGAAAAAATATTTTCTCTGATTCATTTAAATTTGCTACTTTGTAGCTTCATTCTATGCCCCCTAGTCCTAGTATTTTTGGAAAGAATAAATAAGCAATTCACATCTACCTGTTCAAATCTATTCATTATTTTATAGACCTCTATCATATCTCCTCTCAGCTGTCTTTTCTCCAAGCTGAAGAGCCCTAGCCGCTTTAGCCTTTCTTCACAGGGAAGTCATCTCATCCCCTTTATCATTTTCATTGCCCTTCTTTGTACCTTTTTTAATTCCACCATATCTTTTTTGATGCGGTGACCAGAATTGCACACAATATTCGAGGTGTGGTCGCACTATGGAGTGATACAAAGGTATTATAATGTCCTCATTTTTGTTTTCCGTTCCTTTCCTAATAATACTTAACATTCCATTTGCTTTCTTAGCCGCTGCCGCACACTGAGCAGAAGGTTTCAATATATCATCAACGATGACGCCTAGACAGGGCCGTGCCAAGGGTCTGTGGTGCCCCCCTGCAGACTATCAGTTGGCGCCCCCGCCCCTCCCCCCCCCCCCCCCCCCCCCGTTTTTTTTCAATTTTCTAAAAGCCAGTTTCTAATACATCTGCACACAGCTATGGAACGCACTACTGAAGGCCATAAAAACAATGCAAGACCTAACCATCTTCCAAAGGCTACTGAAAACAGATCTTTTCAAGAAGGCATACCATAATCATCCATCTTAAACACTAAATAATAACACTACACAAGATCTATACAAAACCGAAAGCCTATCACATGATTGATTATCCTCCTTGCTACCTATATTTAACCACTACCACTTTAAGCCTCATGTCGAATAGAATCTCTCTATAGCAGATGACCTAATGTATATCACAATCCATTTTATTACTCAGGAACCTTTATGCAATACCATAATGTATTCTTCTTTACCATGTATGTATGCACATGGTATACAAACATACCATGATCTGTTCCATGAATGTCATCATGTATGTATGTACCTTAATGCTATACCATTTGTAATTCTGCTACCCGGAAATGGCAATCGCTATTATGGCAAATGTAAGCCACATTGAGCCTGCAAATTGATGGGAAAATGTGGGGTACAAATGCTACAAATAAAAAATAAATAGATAAAAAAAAGCAACATAGGCACTGTTGTACCTTTCATAAAATAAACACTAAGGATCCTTTCACAAGGCATGCTAGTATTACGATGAAGATGCTCATAAAATTTTGTACTTATTTTGCCATCTATTTTTTTTTTGGGGGGGGGGGGTAATGGCTCACTTTGCTTTTTTCCTGTCTGCCTCTTTGCCTTTGTGTTCTATCAACTTATCTTCCTTTCCTCGTGCCCTTGTAGTTTCCCCTCCTCCTTCCTCCCTGATTCTAGCTTGTTCTCTTCCCCCCCCCCCTGAAATTTCCTTGCCTTGCCTTTCCTTTCTTCCCAGCTGGCTGGTTCACTCCCAGTTCCCCCATCCTGCAGGGCCTTCAAATCAAATGCACTTTCTTTCCCCATAAGTAGGCCCCAGCCGCCCAGGCCATTACAGTAATCAATAAACAACAAGGCGAATAGGCGATGTCTGTTCTTACCATAGATGTCAGCAAAAAATAATTAATACATATATGCGGCAGCGGCTCGCCTCTCCTCACTCCAACGGCGTCACGCGTCGGCAACACACCCAGTCCTCGTCCTCCTTCGAAGTTCGGTCGACGTCAACTCGCTGCGCTCTCAATAACTCGACGGACGGCGCACGGCGGACTACATGGACGGTCGGACTTGGACTGCCTGCCTGTGAGGCTCCAGGCGCGTGCGTGGAAGAGCTGGGGGCGGTGCCAAACAGCTGGGCGCTGCGCACGGGAAGGCAGCGCATGCACATAAGCACCAAGAGGTTTATTTTTTTTAATTTTACAACACAGACTCGGCCGGCGGCGCCCTTGAAGGCAGGCGCCCCCTGCCGTGCTTACCCTGCTTACCGGGTTGGCACGGCCCTGCGCCTAGATCCCTTTCCTGGTTGGTGACTCCTACTGTGGAACCTTGCATTACGTAGCTATAGTTCAGGTTCCTCTTTCCCATATGCATCACTTTGTACTTGCTCACATTAAACGACATCTGCCATCTGCTTTAGAAATGTTAAATAGTAGTAGTAGTTTCTCAGTCTTGCAAAGTCCTCTTGTAAGTTTTCACAATCTTCTTGTGATTTAACAACTTTGAATAATTTTGTGTCATCAGCAAATTTAATTACCTCACTAGTTACTCCCATCTCTAGATCATTTATAAATAAAGTTAAAAAGCAGAGGTCTCAGCACAGACTCCATTGAGAATACTGACCATTGAACCCTACTCTCTGTTTTCTATCTTTTAACCAGTTTTTAATCCACAATAGATAAGGTTGAGATTAGTTCCTTGTTGATAAAAATTATTAATCGACTTATGTGAAGAAAAATTCATTCTATTCTCTCTCTTTGGGTACTACCTATAAATCAAAGATATTACCACCCTCACATATATATTTTTTAATATATTACTTTTGCATGCCTTGAATTTCTATACCCCATATATAATATATGCTAATTTTTCAATTAAGTCTTGATTGCCAAACACACCCTGGTTAAATTACTTGTGGCCACCTAACTATTGATATTCAGTGACACTTAACTAGACAGAACTACTGAATATCACCAAAACTGCCTCTGCACTGTCTGGTTAGTGCCAGGGCAGTCCATGAGTGGAGTCTTGGAGGAGCCGGTATTTAACTGGTTAGTGGCGATATTCTGACCACTAACCTACTAAGTAAGCAGCTAAAGTTAGGATAGCAGAAAGGCTGCTGCTAGGGACTGTGGCAGTCAGTTTGAGGCTGGATCCATGATGGGCAGGAGCAAATGGTAGACCAGGTAGGCCCGAGAGGGGGAAGGGGATTACAGGGTTGGGGGCAAGGGCTGGGACTATCTTTTGGAGGAGGATGGAAGAATTAGAGGGGCTGCGGTACTTGCATTCCTTTTATACGAGTGCCAGCTGATATTTAACCAGGTCCCGGTCCCGGCAATCCTAATCCCTCTTCCCTGCCTCATATACAGATCCTTCAACCTGGCTTCAAATGATACTGTTAACATCTTACTTGCTGGCAGAAATAAGAGAAATGTTCTTGTGTTCTCCTTTTTCCAGGTAACTCAAATATTAACTGGGGTTATACAGATTCTATTTGGGATCATTTTGGGAATTCACAGTAGAAGACATGAAGTGATTATTTTTACCGGGACTCCTTTCTGGTCTGGGATTTTGGTGAGTATGTAGGACTTTAATATCAAATTGAAAGAACAAGAAAACTCTTGCCTCAGGGTGGATCAGCTGGTCTAAGGGTTAAAATCAGGCTGTTATTCCCTGTGGTGTGGGGATCAAGATGTTGTTCTTTGGTTTGGCAGGTCTTCCTATTATTTGGTGGTGGTGGTGGGTGGACTGAGGGTGTTATACTGTTATTCCAAACTTAAACATTGATGACCAAATGGTAACAATCATGAAAAAGGCTTTCAGGATTCTATGGAAACTGAGAAGAAGTCAGGAACTTCTTCCCCATCTCAACCTTCCGCCTACTGGTACAATCTCTAATACTATCCTAACTAGATTACTGTAATGTACTCTACGTGGGATGCAAAGACACCCACCTAAAAAAACCTGAAAACCATATAAAATACGGCAGCACACCTGATTTTCAGATCACCAGGCTACCACAAGGCACTTGCACCTTTATGACTCTACACAACCGACAACACAAAGGAATGCAATAAAAATCAATTTATGTCACGTTTCTCCTACCTGTCAACTAAAACCTGGAACTCCCTACCACCAGACATCAGAAATATCGCAAACTACCTAATCTTTCGCAGACTGCCAAGGATAAACGTGCTGTTGAACTGGCTCATAATCTATCACAGTTGGATTCCCTACATATGCAGAAAGAAGCCTGGAATCATGTTACACAGGCAACCATTGTGAACTGCTACAAGCGGGCAAGCTTTCTTAAGGATGTGGAGAGGGACGAAACAGATGCAGCTGTTGCAAACGCGTCAGATGAAGAGGTTATTGACATCCCAGCCAGTGTTACTGAAGAGGAGTTCCATCGCTACGTAGCTGTTGATTACAATCTACAAACAACCGAAGACAGCACTGATGTCGACATATGCGCCTACACGCAGGCAACAACGGCTGATGATGGAACAGATGAAGAAATGAGCAGCGAGGCACATGCTGACGAAATTCAACAACCTCCTCCTGTCACTTTTGCAAGAGCGCTGAAGAGTCTCAACACTGTGCGGGCCTATCTGGAGGCCACTGGATGTCAGTGCTATGACAGTTTTTATCGTCTGGCAGATGTAGTCTATGGAACTCACAGACACAAGAGTGTACAGAGGACTATAACTGATTACTTCAAGTAAGCCTAATGTCAGTTAACTGAGACTGTATACTGTACGTATAATAATAAACAGTACTGTACATAAGTTTATCAGATGTCAAGCTTCTTTGGGTGACAACGGTTAAGTGCACGCTCCGGTTAACTGCATGCATTTCTTTGGTCCCAGACCCTTGCACTTAAGTGGATTGCACTGTATATATATATACACGCGCATATACATACATATGTTTATCGACAGCTGATTTTTACCATGAGCTAAAAACGCTCGTGGCTTTGTAAAAAAAAAAAACCCCTAAACCCTCCACTGCACTGCCTCATGTAAAAAAAAAAAAAATAAGTACCTGTATATAATATGTAAACTTATGCTTTGATTGTAATCACAGAAAGGCAGTGTCTCAAATCCCAGCCCCTTTCCCTTTAAAAAAAAAAGTTGATATATGACAGGGACTAGAATCTTGTTCAATTTAAAAGAAAGACTAAATAATTTAAAGTCAATTCTTGCAGCCATTGGCAATGAATGTAATGTCTTTAATAATTGTGTCACTCACGTCAAATGTATTCTTTATGAAGAATAATCTTAGCTGCCACACTTTGAAGTAGTTGAAATCTAGACAAACCTTTGGAAGGTCCAAATAGAGAACATTACAGTAATCAATAAGGGATAAAATTATTGCTTTTACTAGCTTTTGAAGATCATCTAAATGAAAGTGAATCTGATGAAGCAAACAATCTGTAATAAGTAAATTAGTCCTGAAGAATGCACCCTAAAACATGAGTAAAAACCCATGCTATGTTCTGTATGGTTTATTAGTGTGGCATCTTATATATTAAGTGCCCGATATTCAAAATGATTTAAATGGCCAGGAGAGGCTCCTTACCCTGTCCGGAACTAAATTATCATTTTCAGCTGCACTTAAACGGATAGTCCTGCTGAAAATGCCTGGTTAGTGTCTAAGCCTAAACTGGCTATTTTGGGGGTGTTCTGAGGGCAAAGTCAGTACAACCAGTTAAGTGCGATGTTTGGTACTTACCCACATAAAGATAACCGTATAAATAGGACCACATAAAAAACAGTCCTATCTTTATGCGGTTCGTCATAGCCAGCTCTCTATACCTGGAAATCCAGGGGTCCTTTTACTAAGGTGCGCTGAAAAATGGCCTGCGGTAGTGTAGGCACATGTTTTGGCCGTGCGAAGAATCATTTTTCAGTGCGCCTATTAAAAAAAAATGCCCTTTTTAGGTCGAAAATGGATGTGCATTAAACTGAAAATGAACGCGTATCCATTTTGGGTCTGAGACCTTACCGCCAGCCATTGACTTAGTGGTAGGGTCTCACGCGTTAACCGGGCGGTAATGGTTAACGCGTGTTCAAATGCCAATTGCTGCCCGCACGCCAGAAAATAAAAATATTTTCTGACACGCCTAGGGGACACGCGCCAAAAATGAAATTACCACCCGGACCACGTGGTAGCCGGGCGGTAACTCGGAATTGACGGTGTGTTGGGCATGCGTAAGTGCTTACACGGCTTAGTAAAAGGACCCCCCCTAATATAGGTGCAGAAGTAGAGAAGACGACCTTGCAATAATATCATTGCGATGCAGTGTAAACGATATTGTTACAAGGTCTTCTTCTCTACTTCTGCACCTACATTTGTGATCTTCATCACAAGTAACCAACCCCTAAAGCAGACGGTAATCCCGTCGAAACACGGCCCCGTGTTGGGTTCTGTACATATTTGGTGCTAAAGTCACTCCAACCCACCATCGGCTGATGACATTCTTTGGTCCACCCCTACTCTTTTGTATTGACTTTTCTGTATCTTGAATAGTTTTCAGGTCAAGTACTTACCCTGCCTCTTTCTCCTTTCTCTTGACAGTACATTATATCTGGATCTCTGTCTATCGCAGCCTCTTGCAATCCTGCCATACGCCTGGTAAAGATTTCTCCATGTCATAGGCTGGGAGGTGGTATTTTGCAGTCTATTTTACAGCTTCTTTGAATATATTGTCTCAGTCTTGTCTTATTTAATATTAGATTGATATTCAGCCACTGGTGTAGAGAGTTTTTTTTAACCACCACCAGCATTTTCCCCCAGATGTTCAATGCTAAGCCATGTCCAGGCACGAATTGAATATCTGGGTTTATGTGGCTGGCTATTTCCCTTTGCGATTGAGCACGATGTTCAGCATTTAACTGCATAAGCGACACTGCATAAGCAGTGGCATAGCTACGGGGGGCCTTGGCCCCCCAAATTGAATCCGTGGCCCTGGTTTGGCTGGTGGAGGATCCCCAACCCCTGCCACCTGAAGTCTTTCTCTAGCGCTGTTCTCTGCATATTGCCGTGCCATGCTTCCCCTCACGTTGCGTGCTCAGTTTCACTAAAATAGAGCATGCATGTGCATGAGGGTTAGCAAGGCAGGCAACGTGCAAAGAACAATGCTGGAGAAAGGCTTCAGCTGGCAGGGTGGGTTGGGGACCCCTGCCAGCTAAGGTATGTGGGGTTGCGGTGGGGCAGCGAGCCAAACTGTGCCTCCCCCCCACTTTAGGCATCGGACCCCACCCCCTAACGTTAAGGTCTGGCTAAGCCCCTGTGCATAAGTTGATATCAGTGTGTCTTTACTCAAACAATGATAAGAGGGCCATTCCTGATATTCAACGACACTTAGCCAGGCACTGCCTCTGAATATTGGCTATGGCTGTCACGAGACTGACTAGTTAGTGCCTGGGTGGTCTGTGGACAGAACTTGGGTGGAACTTGTTAACCGCTGGCACTTAAACAAATTAAGGGGGCCCTTTACAAAGCTGCGCCGAGAAATGGGCTGCGCTAGTGTAGGCGCATGTTTTGATGTCATATCGAAAATGCCCCTCATAGTCTGTCTATCTCCTGGGTCAGCGGTGATCATAGTTTTGCTGGCCACCACCGGTCTTATCTTTGGAAATTTAATGCCTGACCATGTCCGGGCTCTGGCATTGAATTTCTGGGTATACAGAGCTGGTAGGAATATAACCGGTTCAGTGTGATAATCAGCACTTAACCAACTACAGTGAACCACATAAGGATAGGACTGACTTTTACGTGGTCCTCTTTAGGCAGTTCCACAGCTGGCAAAAGTAGAGGCTGACCAAAGACGAATCCACCACTGGAGATATAGTCCAACAGTCTTTTATTAATGAAAATAAAGAAGGGACCTGACATGGGCCGTGTTTCGGCGCATGCAAGCGCCTACATCAGGGGTCAAACAGTAAGCTCTATGAGTGAAAAATTAAATGAAAAATAATAAATAATTAAATAAAAGTGAATAAACATATACAATAGTATGTGGAAATACAAAATATGATTAAAACCTATTTATGCTATATGCTAGGCTGTATAGAGAGAGGTGTGACCAGCAGAAGAAAAGAGGTTTTAATACCCCTGTATAAGACGTTGGTGAGGCCCCACCTGGAGTATTGTGTTCAGTTTTGGAGGCCGTATCTTGTGAAGGATGTTAAAAAAATGGAAGCGGTGCAAAGAAAAGCTATGAGAATGGTATGGGATTTGTGTTACAAGACGTATGAGGAGAGACTTGTTGACCTGAACATGTATACCCTGGAGGAAAGGAGAAACAGGGGTGATATGATATAGACGTTCAAATATTTGAAAGGTATTAATCTGCAAACGAACCTTTTCCGGAGAGGGGAAGGCGGTAGAACTAGAGGACATGAAATGAGATTGAAGGGGGGCAGACTCAAGAAAAATGTCAGGAAGTATTTTTTCACGGAGAGAGTGGTGGATGCTTGGAATGCCCTCCCGCGGGAAGTGGTGGAGAGGAAAATGGTAACGGAATTCAAACATGCGTGGGATAAACATAAAGGAATCCTGCTCAGAAGGAAGGGATCCCCAGAAGCTTAGCCGGTGGTGGGAGGCAGGGCTGATGGTTGGGAGGTGGGGATAGTGCTGGGCAGACTTATATGGTCTGTGCCAGAGCTGGTGGTGGGAGGCAGGGCTGATGGTTGGGAGGTGGGGATAGTGCTGGGCAGACTTATATGGTCTGTGCCAGAGCCGGTGGTGGGAGGTGGGGCTGGTGGTTGGGAGGCGGGGATAGTGCTGGGCAGACTTATACGGTCTGTGCCCTGAAAAAGACAGATACAAATCAAGGTAAGGTATACACAAGAAATGGCACATGTGCGTTTATCTTGTTGGGCAGACTGGGTGGACCGTGCAGGTCTTTTTCTGCCGTCATCTACTATGTTACTATTTATGCTGTTACCTTGGCCAGTTAAATGCTGAATATCGGCACTTAACTGGCAGTGCTAATTCCACCCCAGAATGCCCCAAAATAGCTGGTTTTGGCTTGGTTGCTAAGTGGACATTTTCAGTGGCTCTATCTGGTTACGTGCTGCTAAATATGGCCAGTTAGCCCTGGATAGGCGATTTAACCAGCCAGGAGCCTCTCCTGGCTGTTTAAATCATTTTAAATATTGGGACCCCTAAGTATACTTTCTTGCTAGCAGAACTGTATTAATCTGCACCATTGTATCTAGCTGAAGCATTATTCCACCTGTCTATGAATGATCCCACCCAGCACTCAAATGGGTTCAAAAAAGGTGTACTTGTGTCTTTTCTTCTTTTTCTCAGGTCCGTGCCAGTCTTGGTATGAACATTGTCAGCAGTATAGCAGCTGGGATAGGAATCATCATATACACGATAGGACTAATGTTTTTTTACAGATCACACGACCTCTGTTACGATTCCCAAGACATGGATGAGTGCGAAATGATATACAACTTCTACGTATGTAGATCACACCTTTGTCCTCATGTTGCTTTTTTGTGCTTTCAAAATAAAAGGATAGACACTGATGGACAAGTGAAAGTAGGGAGAAACCGTCAATGTTCTTGCTCATTTTTGTTCTTTATTTCCAGAGTCTTTAGTCGTCTACTTCTAGATCCACCCTCAGAGAGGTTCAGAGAGCATTTCTTGTACAATCCCACAGAACTAAAGTCTTGATTCAGCTGTTTTTGTCACTGTTACATGATGGCCGAGACTCTTGTCAGAGGCTGTGAAAAATGACTTTGCAGTTTCCATGGCTTTTGGCATACTGAGTATTTTGGTCTGGGATTGAAAATAGGTGTCATGGAATACCTAGCACCCACCTAGGGTTAACCCTGCGGCCACCTGGAGAGTCTGTCCCCAGCACTGCTCAGGCCCGCCTGCACCTAGGTGTGTGCTCTACACTGGCATACCCTTCCACCCACCTGCTGAGTTCCACTTGCCTCTGGGTGAGTCTCCCATCCACAAGTTATCTCCCCGGTGGTTTCTAAGGACACTGGAGCCACAATCCCAGGGGTCCCACAGATCCTAGAAAACACCCACAGACCCCCAAACACATACCACTCAGATTCTTAGTCCAGGACATCAGAACTAATAAACTAATGGATTTATTTTCAGAAGAATAGAACAGTGAATGATATAAAACAGATGGAAAAACAACAAGCAATAACAGGTAACTGAATAAGGATCAATGTTAAAACTATCTAAATACTTTGTTACTACATGGGCAGTACCTGTGGAATTTCAAAAAACTAACTGCTCATAGGTCTTGAACAGGGCCTCAGGGCAGAGATGCTTACCCTCTGCACTCCCTGTCCAAGACTGGAGAAAATCCAGTACCTCCTGGCTGGATTCAGAACTCCAGGGCCAATCAGAGCCCAGATCACTGACTTTGAAAGTATCCGGCTAACGTCACTGCAGGTTACCTTCCCATAGGGCTAAAACTGAAAAAGAAAACAGTATTCCCTGCAGCAGCTTTAAAATAGAAAACAAATACCATCTGCTGGCCAAACAAGAGAAATACACTGCATGGAAACATTAACACAATTCACAGGCTATAAAACCCCCTGATTTGCCACAGGTGTTTTGCTCTTGCTCAGACCAACTCTCTTTATATATTCACAATGGCGTTCCTAGCATCGACGACACCCGGGGCGGATCGCCGATGCGCCCCCCCCCGGCGAAATGACACCCCCGCCCCCCCCGGGTGCACGCCGCTAGGGGGGGGGTGCCACGGCACGCGCCTGTCGGCTGCAAGTTCGAATCGCTACGCTAAATTCTCTCGTTCGCTGCAGCTCCCTCCCTCTGCCCCAGAACAGGAAGTAACCTGTTCCGGGGCAGAGGGAGGGAGCTGCAGCGAACAAGAGAATTTAGCGTAGCGATTCAAACTCGCAGCTGAAAGGCGCGTGCCACGGCACCCCCCAGCAGCATGCACCCGGGGCGGACCGCCCCCACCGCACCCCCTTGGTACACCACTGTATATTCACACTGATATCTTTATCTATTAAGAACACATGTTGTTTATATTTAGAAATCTCTGTAATGTCTGGCCTGCGCGACTGAGATAACATTGCTATGTGTACAGCATAGTACACTTAAATTTGATTCTTGTGCCTCAGAGGACTAGTAGGGTTAGGTAAGCTGTGATGATATGGTTCATCCCAGGAAATGAAGACCTATGAGCAAAGTAAAAAATTTCAATTCAATTTGATTTATTTTGAGGTTCCAAAAACTTCATTTCACTGAGAGCTATTAAAATCCACTACAATTTGTTGGCAGGCATATGCCTTACAAGCAACAGCACTTTAAGACATCAAGGAACCCTTTTACAAAGCAGTGGTAAGCTCACCCCCAGCATGTGGCATTTCTGGCGCTAGTGGAAATATTTGAAAAATATTTCCGCAGGGGGGTTACCCAATGGTAATCGGGCAGCACCACGCACTGGCCGGGTTGGCATGGGAACCTTTACTGCCACCGGTAGCAGTAAGTGTCCCCCCCCCCCCCCTCCCACAACATGGCCATTTCTTTTTTCACCTTTTTTACGAGCTGTGGTAAAAAGGGCCTCGGTGTGTAGCAAAAATGTCCATCGCCACTAGTGCAAGGTCCCCTTTACCGCAGCTTAGTAAGAGCCTCCAAGAGTGACACTGATACTCCATTGCACCAAGAGAGGAGCAAAGGGCCCTCACAGCCCAAGACACTAGCTCTAAAAGATGATAATATTTCTTTTTATCATGTTTTTCTTCTTTTTTCCCTTTGGAGGACAATTTACCCCAGTTTAAACAAGAGAATGGCAAGGTAGCTGATTAGATTGAGCAGCAGCAGCTAGCTTGGCCCTGGCAGCTAATGAGCTAGACAGTAGCACTGAGCCAAGAAAATAAGCAACAGAGCTTGAAGGAAGCAAGGCATACAGTGACATGGGCTGCAACCGCACCAGAAACAGAAAGAAGCAGGTACATTTGTAGTTTTCATGCATGAACTGCTCGTTTCAGGTCCTGACACTGCATCTCTATTGGGTTCACATCAGGACTCCGACTAGGCCAGTCCAAAACTTTCATTTTGTTTCTCCACAGCCATTCAGATGTAGACTTGCTTTTCTGTTTTGGATCCTTGTCTTGCTGCATAACCCAATTACACTTCAGCTTCAGCTCATGGACAGGTGATAGGACATTCTCCTTAAGAATTTTCTGATACAGTGCTGAACTCATGGCTCCTTCAATAATGGCAAGTTTTCTAGGTCCTGTGGCAGCAAAGCATTCCCACACCATCACACTGCTGTTGGTATGATGTTCTTACTGTAGAATGCTGTATTTGTTTTATGCAAGTCATAATGGGATCTGTGCCGTCCTCAGAGTTCCACTTTTGACTCATCTGTTCATACGACATTATCCCAAAAGGTTTGGGGATCATCCAGGTGTGTTTTTACAAATGTGAGATGAGCATTGATGTTACTTTTGGATAAGAGTGGTTTCTGTTGTGCTCCTCTCCCATGAATTCCATTTTTGTTCAGTGTTTCTTACTGTAGAGTCATGAATACTGACCTTAGCCGAGGCTAGAGAGGCTTACAGTTCTTTGAATGTTCTTCCAGGATGTTTGTGACTTCCTGAATTGAGTTGTTGCTGTGCCCTTGGAATAATTTTGGCAGGCCAGCCACTCCTGGGAAGATTTACCACTGTTCTCTTCATTCGGAGATAATGACTTTCACTGTGGTTCAGTGGATTCCCAAAGCTTTAGAAAAGGCTTCGTTACCCTTTCCAAGCTAATATATTTCAACACATTTTTTTTGGCAGGGGAGGGGGGGGGCAGGATTTTCAGTTTTTACGAAACTGAATCTGCAACCAAAATTGGCTGCTCAGTTTCAGCAAAAACTAAACTGAAAAATGAAACTGCCTCCCCCACACCTGACCAAAAAAGCCCCTGGTGGCGACCCCCCTCACTCTCCATCCCCATTCTGCCTGACCACCTGTAGGACCTCCACGGCCTACCTTAGGAAGCCCTGGAGTGGCCTGTTTGGGGGCAGGAATGATCCTCCCCACTTGTTCCTGGCTCGTGCCGCTGCTCCTGTCATAATGGCTTCCAAGACTTCCTGTGGCAGTCTTGCAAGACTGGCCGGGGAGATTCCAGCAGCTGTTTTGGGATTAGAACCAATATGGGTAGGAGCAAGCCCTTCATAACAAAGGGGGGACTTTCTTCCAGTCTATTTAAGAAACATTATGAATTATATATCATTTTGCCGCATTTAAAAACATGGCTTGTTACAAATATTTGAGTATGCACTAAGTTTACTGTACAAGGGAACTTAATATCATTTCAACTTACTGGCTTGGGGTCAGTATATCTTTATGTTTTATGTGATTGTAATATTGTTATATTCTTTTTATGTTTATTGCTGTAATCTGCCCTGAACTGATGGTTGGGTGGAATATAAGTGTATTACATTTAAATTTTGTATAGACACATTTAAGGAGTTTTTTCAATACTGGGGGTACTCAAGCACCCAAAGAGCTGGCACCTATGCTGACCTTGCAACGACAGTAAGACAAAGCAGGAGTGGTTTACTCAGTGGCGGCCCTACCATTAGGCCACCTGAGGTGGAGGTCTCAGGCGGCAGTCTTCCTGGAGCAGCATCTCCCCCTTCCTTCCTCCACCCCCTTCTCCGAGTTTACCTTATTTATCCATTTTCCAAAAGGTGGCAGCAGCACTTCCTACACGCTGCCCTGTCACCAGCACCGGCTTCTTCTCTGTACTGTGGCCAGCCTCTGATGTAACTTCCTGTTTCCTTAGAGATGGGCCACAGTAGAGAAAAGGCTGGTGCGGCAGCAGGGCAGAGTATGGGAATTGCTGCTGCTGCCGCCACCTTTTGGAAAATGGGAAAAGAAGGTTTACTAGGGGAAAAGGGGTGGAGGAAAGGAAGGGGGAGATGCCAAACCATGGCTGGGAGGGGGGGGGGGCAGCATCAGCATCATCTCAGGCTGCATCTTGCCTTATACTGGCCCTGGGTTTACTGCAGTGTTTCCCAAATCCAGTCCTGGAATACGCCTTGCCAGCTAGGTTTTCAGGATATCCACAATTAACATTGTGACTTCCTTCCCTTCACCAGGAAGTGACATCTGGGTTTTCTCAGGACAGCCTCTTCCTCTTGTAAGAGCAATGAGGCACTCCTACTCCTTCCAACAGGAGGTGCTAGTGAGCCATAACTTCTTCCCAAGAAGAGAAATCGCTGGAGAAGTTCTTTATTCTTGTACTCTCCAAGTCAAGTAAGAAGGCTCCCTTTTACCTCCCCTCAGTCAGAAATTAGAGATTTCTTATCTTTCCATTCACATCTTTCTTTTTCCCCCTCAAGAAAGAAGAAAACACAGCAATAACCTCAAAGATTGGGAGCTTTATGCAAATTATTTCAAGTTTAGTTGCCAAGTCCACACAAAATTAGCCTAACTTCTCCTCTCCTCCTTCTAGGCAGTCTTAATACAGTCTTTCTGCATTTTAGGATCATCTCCTGTTGGTTTTTCTCATAAATATGCCCAGATTCTCCCCACCCCATCCCTTCAGCTCTGTCCTAGGAAGAGGGCATGTTAGTAGTCCAAACACTTAAAACCACCACAGAAACACAGCAAGCCTCTTCTGTTCAAGGTATAACAAAATAAGATACTTCCACATGGAAGCCTAGGCCTCAAACTGCTGGCAGACCCCAGAACCCTTATTGATCACATGTAAGCTGGCTTGTGCTTTATTGTGTTACTCGTTGCAGGAAAATGTAGTGACAGCGGCTGGCCTTACGGAGTTTAAAGGGGGTTTGGACAGATTCCTGAAGGACTAATCCATTGAACATTATTAAAAATTAAAAATTTTTTAATGGGTTTTGCCAGGTTCTTGAAGCCTGGATTGGCCGCTGTCGGAGACAGGATGCTGGGCTTGATGGACCTTTGGTCTTTTCCCAGTATGGCAGTGCTTATGTGCTACCCTCCAGAAGTGTAGCTAGGTGGGGCGCAGGGGGAGCGGTCGCTCCCCTAAATCGATTTTTTAAAAAAACAGCGCCTATGCAGCGAACGGCAGTGAAAGAAGCAGAGGACAGCCGGCTGGTCTTCAACTTTCTCCTTCCCTCTCAGCTGAGCTGTGGTCCCGCCCTCATTTCCTGTTTAAGCAAGGGCAGGACGCTGAGATGGAAGGAGAAAACTGAAAACTAGCCGGCTGTCCTTTGCTTCTTTCACTGCTAGAATGTAAATCACATCAACAGCAACATTAACAAGAGCGATAAAAGCTTTATTATGCCTCAGTCTGCTCTTCCGTGTTAAGGTATGTAAGGAAGTGGCTCCTCCAAACCAGACAGAAAGTTATCACGTAGGGCTACATTTCCCAGCAGGTGGACAATGTGAGTATATGAGAGGGACACGTACAACTCACAAAAGAAATAAAAGTTCAGAGAGCAATTCAAATAAAAACATAAAGGGGAGGGAGAGGAGACAGTGAGTTCTGCTGTTCAGTTGCATTCAAAAGGAGAAAGGTTTTTATTGGCAACTTGATATTAAATGTCTTTTGTTCTATAGAAATGTAGACAAAAGGAGGAGCCAAGCCAGGAGGACAGTTAGTGGATCTATGACTGTACATTGCTTTGGCATTTTAGCAGTGGCATAGCTAGAAATTAATTTGGGGGGGGGGGGGTCAACAGTTAATATAAGTAGGCAGTAGGCACTGAACACTCCATTTCCTATTCCTCCACCAAAATTAAAATGCCTTAGTTGGAGGGGACCTGACCCCCAAACTCCACCAGCTGAAAAAATCCAGAGCCTGCCCCAAGTCACCTGCCAGTGCAGGTGACTTGCTGGAGAGTTGCTGGACATAGGTGGATGGAGGGGAGGGTTGCTGGACATGGGTGGATGGAGGGGAGGGCAAGGAGAGAATTGTTGGACATGGATGGAGGAGAGGGAAGGGAAGACAGGAAGGAGATGCACATGGATGGAGGGGAGAGAGAAGAAATTCTGGACATGGATGGAGGGGAGGGAAGACAGAGGAAGGAGATGCACATGGATGGAGGGGAAGGGAGAGAGAAGAAATGCTGGACATGGATGGAGGGGAGGGAAGACAGAGGAAGGAGATGAGATGAGGGAAAAGGAAGAGAGGAGAAAAACTGCACATGGATGGAGAAAATAGGCAGAAGTTGGATCCACTGGACAGTCAAGTCTGCGGAGGACCCAGTTTTTACTTATGGATATAGAGCAAGAAATGAAGAAGAAAGGAGGAAAGTAAAGAAATAAATGGAAAGGAAGCCCTGGAAATGGAGTTAAGAGGACAGATAGCAGCAGAATCAGATACTGGGCCAGCATGATCAGAAAAACATTTATGAAGTGGGTGAAAGATGGGAGAAGAACTTAGGAGACTGGGTAAGGAAGAGATAGAGGGGGGAATGGGAGTGCTGGAAAGGGAATGAGAGGGAGATAGTCAAAGCTAGTAGGTAGATGAATACTAAGGACTAAAGAGTGAGAGAAAAGTGTGGGGGGGGGGGGGGGGGAAACATAAAATGAAAGATCAGTGTCAGACAGATGCAGAGAAGGACAGGAAGAAGACAAGAGAAGAGCAAAAAAATGGAAACGCCAACCTGGAAAAGAATTTAGGAGAAGACACATTAAAAGTGGAAAAGAGACTGGGACCAGCCCAACTAGAAGAATAGAATGCTCAGACAACAAAGGTAGAAAACAAAACATTCTTTTTATTTCATGCTTTTTAAGGACTAAGATGTGCCTGCTTTGTGAAAAGTACATTTTTTTCTTATTGTTGTATTTTGCAGAGTACGGGAGAAAATACATTACTGTTTCTCTTTTACCAGTATTTGCACTGCTTACAGAGTCTGGCTTTCTTGAAGAGATCTATATTTCAGTTTTTGTGGGCATGTTTTTTGTGGTTCCCTATTTTGTATCACATGAGGGTCTGTCCGTGTTCTGCATATGTGACTGATTCTGCTAGCATGTAGTGTTTTGTGTAGGAATGTGTAACAGTCCAGCTTGTTCCATTTTCCAGTTGCAGGTATATTGGTGCTCTAGGGTCCAGGATATTTTCATAGGTGAGTTAAGGCTCTTGTGTGTTAAGTTTTCTGTATAGATTTTGAGTGTCTTTTTGTAGGGTTTTGTGTTATTTCATAAAGTGTCTGGCCCTATTGTTTTTGATATGCTGGCTTCATATTCAGCATTTTAGTCTGGTGCATGTGTGTGTTTTTTTAATGGCCTTAACGAATATGTATGAGATGTACATATGCAAATGAATATGCAAATGTGCCAAGCCACACCCTTTGCCCCCCAAAATGAAACAGTCAAACTATGCCCATGTCTGGCGCCTATTTTACAAAGTCTGCTCCCCTAGGCGTCAAAACCTAGCTACGCCTCTGCTACCCTCCCCAGTTCTGCCAGAAAATTAGAAAGAACAAAACGGAATTATTTCTTCACATCATTATCCAGAGAGTTTCTTTACTGAGGCACGGCTTGCTAATACCTTTACATGCGATTAGATCCACTGGACTTCCGTCTCCTCATCTGAACCTTGGAGCTCAGGTGCAACCTCCTCATAGCTCATAGTTTCCTCAGGTCCTGGGTATTCCTCCATCTTCATGAACTGGCTCATCTCCTCCTCTCTATCACTTTCTGGTTCAGCCTGAGGTTTTATATATCCCAGCTTTTTCCCAGGAAACCTCCCCCCAACTGGGCGGGACCACAAGGGTGTTTCTGGACCTCCCCTCCCCCATCTAGAGTCTTCTGCTCCCCTTGGCTGAACTGAGTCCCAGCACCCTCTACTGTGAAACCTTTTCTCCGCTTACCTATTTTCTTTGATGTAATAAGAGGGAAAGTGGCAGGACTAGCGGGGTTTCCCCTTTAGGACCCATTTCCCTCTTACAATATGTATGAACTTGATTTGCATACAATGCCTCCATTATATAGAAATCCCTTTCATGCATATTCATTCTGGATATTCTGAAAACCTGACTGGCAAAGGGTACTCCAGGACAGGGACTTGGGAAACACTGGTTTACTGATATATCACTTCCTTCTTCCATGACAGTCATTTCCTGTATTTGTTTTTCTGTGGTTGTTGAAGCTCAGTTCAAATTCCACTGTGGCTTCTTGTGATCTTGGGCAAGCCACTTAACCCTCCATTGCCTCAGGTACAAACTTATGTTGTAAACCCTCTGGGATCAGGGAAATACCTACTGAATGTGACTCACCTTGAGCTACAACTGTAAAGGGTGTTAGTTACATCCAAAATCTCTCCCCTCCACCTCCTTTCCCCTTTTTGTTTCCCTGCTTCTGCTGATCTAACCTAATCTAACGTGGGCGTTTTTATTCCGCTTAACCAAGGTGAGGTTCAAGGAGGATAACAATGAAAGAAATGAGGCCATATTGCAAGAAAAGCACATATTTCATACAAAGTACAGAAAAACAAGACACTTCTAAAAAATAATAGTAATAATAACCTGATGTGGATTCTGAGGTCTGGTGTAATTTTTCTTTCTGGTTACTTTCACAGGATGGTGTATTAGATGGAGGCGCAAGCATGCTGTTTGTCTTCACGGTCCTGGAGTTCTGTGTCTCCATCTCCACATCTGCCTTCGCCTGCAAAACAGTCTGCCGCAACGCATACAGTGAAGTGGTAATGTAATTTTGTTCTATGTACGTGCATCTGCCTTTCTGTCTCGTGCCCTCCGTCTCTCTCTTTCTCTGGCCAGACTCAACATATTTGAGAGATTATTTTTTAAGTGATTACTGTTATGGCTTCTTTTCTCCCCTGGGTAGCCCCTTCACAGCAGGAAAGTGAGAAACAGCACTTATAATGGTGGTGGAAGTCCAACTTCCACCCCATTCCTCCCCAGGGTGCCTTCCTTCCACAGGAACCTCTTCCCCTTCTAGACTCTTTCTGGCACAGTAGAATCTACAGAATATTTATGTCTAAAGGAACCTGCATTATAGAAGGGGAGCAATTTAAGAAACATCCCTATATATAATTTACTACATCCATGGCTGGTGAAAGGATATGAGGACCCCAGCCTTGCAACCCTCTCCCCCATATTAACATTCAGACATAGGTGCCAAACACTCTTTTCTAAGATTTAAATGAATACATTCAACAATCATAATGACAATCTCTCCCAGAATTATCCTGCAAAAACACATAATAGGGTATAAGGGAAGACAATTTTTCAAAAGCCATTTGTGTGGTAATTACAGATTTATTCAGGTTAAAGGACTTTTTGAAAACTGGCAACCATTGAAGCATCTGAAAATATACAAAACACACAGGTGAACTTTACACAAAAGGGGTAATCTTACAATTGGGCATCAGAGTTAGGCACATAGATATAGCGAGCTGAATGCTAATTCTATAATGGTATCAGGGCATCAAATTCCATTGTAGAATATTAGCAGAAATCAGCGTCTACATGCTGTATCAATAGCAAGCCTATATGTGCACACCTAAACCCAGCACTTTGGCACATAAATGTTAGTCCTGCCATGCTCTTCCCCTGTAAATGCACCCTTTCATTTTTGCACTAAGAGGTCCTTTTACTAAGGCGCACTAATGGATTTAGTGTGCATTAACAATCAGTGCACGCTAAATGCTAAGACCATAAGAACATAAGAGTACTCATATTAGGTCAGACCAATGGTACATCTAGCCCAGTATCCTGTTTCCAAGAGTGGCCAAGTCAGGTCACAAGTACCTGTCAGAAACCCAATTAATAGCAACATTCAATGCTACCAAACCCAGGGCAAGTACAAGCTTCCCCATGTCTGTCTCAATAGCAGACTATGGACTTTTCCTCCAGGAACTTGCCCAAACCCTTTTTAAACCCAGATATGCTAACCGCTGTTACCACATCCTCCGGCAATGAGTTCCTGAACTTAACTATTTGTTGAGTGAAAAAACATTTCCTCCTATTTGTTTTAAAAGTATTTCCATGCAAATTCCTTGAGTATCCCCTAGTCTTTGTACTTTTGGAATGAGTAAAAAACATCGATTTACTTTTACTCATTCTATTCCACTCAGGATTTTATAGATCTCAATTATATCTCCCCTCAGCCATCTCTTTTACAAACTGAAGAGCCCTAACCTCTTTAGCCTTTCCTCACATGAGAGGAGTTCCATCCCCTTTATCATTTTGGTCGCTCTTCTTTGAACCTTTTCTAATTCTGCTATATCTCTTTTGAGATATGGCGACCAGAACTGAACGCAATACTCAAGGTGCAGTTGCACATGGAGCAATACAGAGGCATTATAGTATTTTTTGGCCATATTCACCACCCCTTTCCTAATAATTCCTAGCATCTTATGGGCATGTTATTTAGCACACGCTAAATCTGTTAGTTCACCTTAGTAAAAGAACCCCTGAGTTGCATGTTTCATTTATTGAATAGCGCTCAGCACTCTCCCACAACTTATGCACATGTTCTATACATTTAAGTGTGCGACTTACAGGTGTGCATAGAGAAAGGGCCCACAGGAAATCCGCAGGGATGGGAGGAGATGGATCCAAAGTGGCCGGGGAGTGGTGAGGATCGGGGCCCTGTGTCCCTGTGCACACCTTGACTTTGTTATTTTCACTTTACTTAACTCAAACACTAAACTGCTTCTACAGCTGAAAAACACAAAGATGCATTCAAATCACATAGTTCAACCATATTAAAGACTGACTTCCATTTTTTAAGAGAAACTTGGATAAAACAGACCTTACAAAAGTAAATATTCCCAGTCCGTTTCCTATACACAGTCTCTGCTGGGTAAGACTGCAATACTTGTATTTTCCTTTAGCTCAGTGGTACTGCTGGCTGACATACACAGCCTACGCCTACTTAAGGATTTTAAAAATTTGGCAACACATGGGGCAAATTTTGCAGCACTTTGGTACTGTTTGGTTTGGTGCCTACAGCCGACCCCGTCCAAGGAGCTGAAACCTGGTCCCCACTCCTCCATTAATGATGTTTGAAATGATGGACTTTGTTTTCTTAAATATCAATGTTAAAAATATGGTTTTCTTGCATATTTAACAAAGTAATGCCTACTGTTTTGTGTTATATTTTAACAATTTATAGGATGCATTTTATGTTTTGTTTGAATTTACAAAATCTTTTAAATGTGGATCAGGATTTATTTATTTTATTTTTTATTTGTTACATTTGTACCCCATATTTTCCCACCTATTTGCAGGCTCAATGTGGCTTACATGGTACCGGAGAGGTGTTGATAGACTCCGGAGTAAAACAAATACAAATACTAGGTTAGGTTGTGGTAGGAAAAGGTTCATGTGGTGGGACCACATAGAGTAAGACAAAAACAGATGAGACAGTTTGGTGATCATTACGAACTGTAGTGTTGTGGTGTCGCAGAGTTCAGGCATTTATGTTGGGTCGGGAGGGTAGGCCTTTTGGAACAGGTGAGTTTTTAGTTTTTTCCTGAATTGGAGGTGGTCGTACGTGGTTTTCAAGGCTTTTGGAAGTGCGTTCCATAGTTGTGTGCTGATGTAGGAAAAACTGGATGCGTAAGTTGATTTGTAATTTAGTCCTTTGCAGCTTGGGAAGTTGAGTTTTAGGTATGGGAAAGAAAACTGTGGGGATGGTGAAGGGATGGTAGCAATATGATGTGGGTGGGAATGGATCAGAAATGACTGGGGATTGGTGAGGATGGGGACCAGATTATATCCTCGTGCATACCTCTAGCACAAATGGCACTTAAATTTAGATGCCAAGTTGTAGAATGAGGGGATAATGCATAGTTTTTGAAAACTCAGACAACATAAATACAAGCCCCCTGATATTCAGCGCTATTTAACTAGCCAGAACGCATAGGCGGTTGGTAGCCCAACTGTTTGGGGAGGCTAAAGGGGGCGGGGTAAGGGGGTGGAGCTTAAATCCATAATTGTCTGATAACACACAGAAAAAATAAATAAATAAAAATAAAAGTCACAATTAATACCTTTTATTAAATTTAGATATTAGATATGTATCATATGCCAAAGAATAAAGTGGTTGCTCAAAGCACATACTAACCACAATCGCTCAACTGCAAAACACTATGCACAACTTTGTGCAAAAACACACTCAGAACCTTACTGTACCATAAATATTACACTGGGCAGAACCTAATACACCAATATACCACCCATACGGAAAATGCAGATCGTCAACAATATTGAAACAAGGGATCATAATATCACAATTCTCATGTAGAGCCACAAAACATCCTAATTCATGTTTAATGTGGGATAAAATGCCATACATAAGTAAATAAATATAAACTTTTAATGTTGAGCACCTGATTCTCAAAGTGGACATATTCCAAACACTATAATGAAAATAAAATGATCTTTTCTACCTTTGTTGTCTGGTGACTTTGTTTTTTTGATCATGCTGGCCCAGTATCCGATTTTGCTGCTATCTGTCCTCTTAACTCCGTTTCCAGGGCTTCCTTTCCATTTATTTCTTTCCTTTCCTCCTTTCTTCTTCATTTCTGGTCCTCAGCTTCTGCCTATTTTCTTCATCCATGTGCAGTTTTTCTCCTCTCTTCCTTTTCCCTCATTTCATCTCCTTCCTCACTCTTCCCTTCCCTCCATCCATGTCCAGCATTTCTTCTCTCTCCCCTCCTCTCCCCTGCCCTCCATCCACCCATGTCCAGTGACCCTTCTCTCCCCCTGCCCTCCATCCACCTATGTCCAGTGACCCTTCTCTTCCCCTGCCCTGCATGCACCCATACCCAGCGACCCTCCTCTCCCCTGCCCTCTACGCACCCATACCCAGTGACCCTCCTTCCCCTGCCCTCCATCCACCCATGTCTAGCAGTGATCCTCCTCTCCCCTTCCCTGCATGCACCCATACCCAGTGACCCTCCTTCCCCTGCCCTCCATCCACCCATGTCCAGCAGTGACCCTCCTCTCCCCTGCCCTGCATGCACCCATACCCAGTGACCCTCCTTTCCCTGCCCTCCATCCACCCATGTCCAGCAGTGACCCCTCCTCTCCCCTGCCCTGCATGCACCCATACCCAGTGACCCTCCTTTCTCCTGCCCTCCATCCACCCATGTCCAGCAGTGACCCTCCTCTCCCCTGCCCTGCATGCACCCATACCCAGTGACCCTCCTTCCCCTGCCTTCCATCCACCCATGTCCAGCAGTGACCCTCCTCTCCCCTGCCCTGCATGCACCCATACCCAGTGACCCTCCTTTCCCCTGCCCTCCATCCACCCATGTCCAGCAGTGACCCTCCTCTCCCCTGCCCTGCATGCATCCATACCCAGTGACCCTTCTCTCCCTCCATCCACAAATGCCCAGTGACTCCCTTCTCTCCCCTGCCACCCCCTACCGAGTTGTTCGGCGAATTCTCCTCCCTCCCTCCTCCCTCCCTCCGGATCCGGTCCCTCACGTCACAGATCTGACTCTTCGAATTCTTTGGGGCAGGCAGTCTTGCCTGCCCGCTGCCAGTGCTGACTCTCCCCTGCTGGCGCTGCCGGTTCGCGCTTCAAAATGGCCACCGAGACTTATAAGGGCGGCCTCCAAGACTTCAACAGAAGTCTCGCGAGGCCGCCTCTGGAAATCTTGGCGGCCATTTTTAAAGCGCGAACCGGCAGCGCCAGCGGGGGAGAGTCAGCGCTGGCAGCGGGCAGGCAAGACTGCCTGCCCCGAAGAATTCGAAGAGTCAGGTCGGTGACGTGAGGGACCGGATCTGGAGGGAAGGGGGGAGGGAGGAGAGCCGGCTCGCGCGCTTTAACAACCGGCTCTTGTGAGCCGGTGCAAGCCGGCTCCAGCACACCACTGCTGCTGCGGCTGGGGAGGCCCCAAGCCTCTTATACCGGGCGCCTATGCCAGAACGGTTGCTGACCAGTTAAGTAGCGCTTAGCTGGCTATCCAGCGATATTCAACATACAGAAAGTTCAGCAAACAGCTTTATCTCTCCACACCAGACATCACTGCGGAAACCCAGGCCAAAGTATCGGCCTGCTTATCGGACATTGCTGCCTGGATGTCCAACCGCCACCTGAAACTGAACATGTCCAAGACAGAGCTTATTATCTTTCCACCCAAACCCACATCTCCTCTCCCCCCACTCTCTATCTCAGTCAATGGCACTCTCATCCTCCCTGTCTCATCTGCCCGCAACCTCGGAGTCATCTTCGACTCCTCCTTCTCCTTCTCCGCGCATATCCAGCAGATAGGCAAGACCTGTCACTTCTTTCTCTACAACATCAGCAAAATTTGCCCTTTCCTCTCTGAGCACACCACCCGAACTCTCGTCCACTCTCTTATTACCTCTCGCCTTGACTATTATTATTATTTATTGCATTTGTACCCCACATTATCCCACCTTTTTGCAGGCTCAATGTGACTTACAGAGTGTTGTTATGATGCAGTCATTACATGATCTTAAATACATAAGCTGAAAGTAAATGATTTAGATGCAAGGTCATTATATGATTTTAAATACATAAGCTGGAAGTAGATGAATTAGATACAAGGTGCTAGAAAGGTGTTGTGCGAGGTGTTTTTGATGCATCTGAGTGATTTGAGGAATAAATTATTAAGGCTGCCTTTCGTAGGCTTTGTTGACGAGGTGTGTCTTCAAAGATTTGCGAAAGCTGGTTAGATTGTCCATATTTTTCAGGGTCATGGGTAGTGCGTTCCAGATCTGTGTGCTTTTATATGCAAAAGTAGTAGCGTATGACTGTTTGTATTTAATTCCTTTGCAGCTGGGGAAGTTTAGATTGAGGAATTTGCCGGCCGATCTTTTGGCGTTTCTAGGTGGTAGGTCCACTAGGTTTAACATGTAAAGTGGGGCATCTGCGTGGATGATTTTGTGGACGGTTGTGCAGATCTTGAACTCGATTCGTTCCTTGAGTGGTAGCCAATGTAGTTTCTCTCTTAGAGGTTTTGCCCTTTCGTATTTAGTTTTTCCAAAAATGAGTCTGGCTGCAGTGTTCTGGGCTGTTTGGAGTTTTTTTTAATGGTCTGTTCTTTACAGCCTGCGTACAAAGTGTTACAGTAGTCCAGATGACTTATTACTAATGACTGTACTAGGATACGGAAGATGTTTCTTGGGGAAAAAGGCTTTATTCTCTTGAGTTTCCACATCGAGCAGAACATTTTTTTCGTTGTATTCTTCACGTAGGTATCAAGTGTGAGGTCAATAGTTACTCCAAGAATTTTCAGATTGTCTGAAATAGGGAGTGTGTAATAAGGTGTGGTTATGGTGGGGTAGTTGATTGTGTTGTATTGGGAAGTGAGAACTAGACATTGAGTTTTTTCTGCGTTCAGTTTTAACTGGAATGAGTCCGCCCAAGAGTGCATGATTTGGAGGCTCTGGTTGATCTCGTTGGTTATTTCGTTTAAGTTACTTTTGAACGGGATGTGGATCGTGACATCATCCGCGTATATGTAGGGGTTGAAGTTCTGGTTGGCTAGTAGTTTGGCTAGAGGTATCATCATAAGGTTGAAAATAGTTGGTGAAAGGGGGGATCCCTGAGGAACTCCACACTCTGGTGTCCAAGGTGGTGATCTGCCATTATTCTTTGTTACTTGGTAGGATCTGGTGGTGAGGAATCCTTTGAACCATTTGAGAACTGGGCCTCCAATTCCAAAGTATTCTACCAGGTGTAGTAATATTCCATGATCTACCATGTCGAAAGCACTAGACATGTCGAATTGTAGTATGAGTATGTTCTTGCCAGTTGCTATTGTTTTTTTGAATTAATTCATTGCAGCCATAGTACAGTTTCAGTACTATGATTTGATCTAAATCCTGATTGAGACTCATGTAGGATTGAGTGTTTGGTTAGGTATTCCGTGAATTCTTACGTCACTATGCCTTCCATCAGTTTTGTTATGAGCGGGATCGAAGCAACTGGTCGGTAGTTGGTTAGGTCCATTGTACTTTTCTTGGCATCTTTTGGCAATGGAGTGAGAAGGATATTTCCTTTGTCCGTGGGGAAGAGACTGTTTAGGAGTCTATAATTTACTTGGTTTGTGAGGTCTTTTGTGAATTGTTTGGGGGCGGCTTTTAGTAGGCTAGTAGGGCAGATGTCAAGTTTGCATTGAGATTTGGCATATTTTCTGAGCCAGTATGCGAGTTCGTCTACTGAAATCAATTCAAAGTTGGTCCATGATCGATCGGCTGAATATTCCCCAGGTTTCGGGTCTAAGCATTCAAGGATGCTTATGTACTCAGTGGTATTGCATGGTATCGTGCGTCGGAGCTTTATCATTTTTTCCTTGAAATGGTTCGCTAGGTTGGTCGCCGATGGGGTTTCTATGCTATTCGAAGTGACCTGTGTGGTGTTTAGGAGATTATTTACAAGTGAAAAGAGTTTATGCGTATCCTTGTAATTTGGTCCAATTTTTGTTCTGTAATGCGTTCTCTTGGTTTGTCTGATTTTGTATTTGTATTTTCTTTGTAACTGTTTCCAATCCTTGAGTGTGTGTTCGTCTTTTTTTTTTTGCTCCAAGCTCTTTCTAGCCTTCTAACCTGTGTTTTTAGTTCTTTCAGCTCTTCGTTGAACCACGGGATTGAGCTTTTCCTATGTGAGGTTCTAGTTTGGAGTGGTGCTATCTTGTCTAGGACTGTTCTGCATCTATTGTCCCATTCTTGTAGAAATTGGGGTGAGTCAGTAGTTGTTGTCCATTCGTCGGTATATATTTGTTGCCAAAATATTAGCGGGTCTATTTTGCCTCTTGTAGTGTATGTTCTTTTTTCTTGTTTTTGTTGTGTCTCTTTTGTTTTCCAAAGGAGGGAGGTGTTTGCCTTGTAGTGGTCTGACCACGGTGTGGCTGTCCATTTGTGTCTTTGATTCTGAGGTTCGCTTCTGATGAAAATTTATGGGTATTGATGTCTAATGTATGTCATCTCTTGTGGGTGGGTTGCATGTTAGGCCAGTGGAACTCCCAGAGTTGTAGGAATTCCTTGCATTCGTGTACGTTGTTTGTGTTAAATTCTTCCAAATGAAGGTTGATGTCTCCTGCTATAAGAATATTTTGGGAGGACAGGCAAGTGTTTGATATGAAGTCCGTGAAGTGTGTCTGGGCATCTTGCCATTTAGCCGGGGGTCTATAGAATAGGATTATGTTTAGTTGGTCCTGTAGGTTGGGGTGGTTGATTCTGATTGAGGCTATTTCGAGTTGGGGAAGGATAGATTCAGCTATTGTTGTGATTGTGTATTGGGATTTATAAATTATAGCTATGCCTCCGCCTCTTTTTCCTTCCCTTGTCCAATGGGTGATTTTGTATCCTGATGGGCAAAGCTCTAGGAGTATTGGGTCTTTAGAGTCATGAATCCAGGTTTCATTGATGAGAAGGAAGTCAAGGTGATCTTCTGTTATCCAGTCAGTTATCGTTGTGGTTTTTTTGGTTATTGATCTAGCATTAGAGTAGCCTATTTGTATTAATTGGTATTGCTCCCTTGGGTTCAGGTTTGTGGTGATTTTTATCAGTTGTCTATTTTCTTGATGTGTGGGTTTGGTATTTTCTTTTTTTGATAGCCCTTGTTGGTGTCTGTAGGTGTTAGGTTTGTTGTGTACTTTGTTGTTGTTGTTTTGTGCGAGCATGATTTGTGCGTGTATGGTGTATGGTTCAAAAGTTGTGAGGTTGTTGTTATATGTATCGTGGGTTGTATGTGCTTGTATGAGTAGGATGAAACAGTAGATAATTAGGGGTATTTTGCTGGGGTACATATCAGCATTTAAAACACTACAGCAATTTCTAAAGCAAGAGTATATAGGATGTAAAGTACAATATACACGATGCACCTACTGCACAGTGTCTACTGCTGGGTCCCTGTAGCAGCTAGTTATCAGCATTTAGGACACTACCGCAATTACTACTACTACTACTACTACTTAACATTTCTAGAGCGCTACTAGGGTTACGCAGCGATGTACAATTTAACAAAGAGAGACAGTCCCTGCTCAAAGAGTTACAATCTAATAGACAAGTGAACGGTCGTTCCGATAGGGGCAGTCAAATTGGGGCAGTCTGGATTCACTGAACGGTAAGGGTTAGGTGCCGAACGCAGCATTGAAGAGGTGGGCTTTAAGCAAAGACTTGAAGACGGGCAGGGAGGGGGCTTGGCGTAAGGGCTCAGGAAGGTTGTTCCAACAATTACTAAAGCAACAGTATATAGGATATAAAGTACAATATACACGGTGCAGCTATTGCATGGTGTCTACTGCTGGGTCCCTGTGGCAGCTAGTTATCAGCATTTAAGACGCTACAGCTATTACTAAAGCAACAGTATATAGGATGTAAAGTACCATATATGTGGTGCAGCTACTGCATGGTATCTACTATTGCAACCTACTCCTCACTGGCATCCCACTTAGCCACCTATCCCCCCTTCAATCCGTTCAGAACTCTGCTGCACGTCTTATCTTCCGCCTGGACCGATATGCTCATATCACCCCTCTCCTCAAGTCACTTCACTGGCTTCCAATCAGGTACCGCATACAGTTCAAACTTCTCCTACTAACCTACAAATGCACTCAATCTGCAGCCCCTCACTACCTCTCTACCCTTATCTCCCCTTATGCGCCTACCCGAAACCTCCGCTCACAGGACAAATCCCTCCTCTCTGCTCCCTTCTCCACCATCGTCAATTCCAGGCTCCGCCCTTTCTGCCTTGCCTCTCCCTATGCTTGGAACAAACTCCCTGAGCCCATACGCAGAGCCCCCTCCCTACCCATCTTCAAATCCTTACTCAAAGCCCATCTCTTCAATGTCACCTTCGGCACCTAATCATTTTACCTCTATCCAGGAAATCTAGACTGCCCCAATTGACCGTCTGCACATGTTGTCCATTAGATTGTAAGCTGACTGCACATGTTGTCCTTTAGATTGTAAGCTCCTTTGAGCAGGGACTGTCCTTCTTTGTTAAACTGTACAGCGCTGCGTAACCCTAGTAGCGCTTTAGAAATGTTAAGTAGTAGTAGTAGTAGTAGTAGATAATGCAAATCTTAATATCTAAATTTAATAAAAGGTATTAAATGCAGAAAAATAAGGTGACAAAGAAAATTAAACAGTACAAACTTTAGTAAATATATGTGTCTCTTAGGCAACTGAATTAAAGTGGATTAAAACAAGTGTCAGTAGATGATGCCTATGCCTTCTTTTGAGGCCTGCAGCCAGTCGGCCTCCTCCTTTCTCACCTCCTTTCTCCTGTAGCCCATCTTCCCCTCTCTTTCTTTCTCTCACATATATATCTTTCTCCCTCCCCTCGTATCCTCAGAGAGCATGTTGATTTTGCTGTCTCATGAGACTTGGAGTTACAAGGTCAACAGGTTCTTCATGAATCTCAAGTTGCTCCAACTGTCTGAGAGCTCCTTGGCTACACAGTGTAGTTGGAGGCATGGGGGCAAGGGGTAAGGAAACTGATGGACATGGGAGTAGTGGAGGGAAGGAATACGCTGGACCAGAGTGCAGAGATGACACGAGTGGCCCATCCGGAAGAGTGCCATGTACCACCTCAATAAGTGAAACTGAAGGTCAATAAGAGTTTTTTCTCACAGTGCATTCAATGTATAAATTTGAAATGGTGGTGAAGGGACTGTTCTGTCCCCTGACAGCCTGGCACTAGTTGTAGTGTGACCATAAAATGTGTTAATGCCTTCACTGTTATTCTTACTCCTAAAGATCTTGACTGCTGCA
Organism: Microcaecilia unicolor; assembly: GCF_901765095.1. Classification (NCBI taxonomy): domain Eukaryota; kingdom Metazoa; phylum Chordata; class Amphibia; order Gymnophiona; family Siphonopidae; genus Microcaecilia; species Microcaecilia unicolor. The sequence goes on along the minus strand of NC_044031.1, from coordinate 634,394,613 downwards.
GTCTTCACTGCTAAGATATGTGTGTGAGCAGTGCATTGTGTGTAATGTAGTTCACAGATAACGCAACCCCACTTGCCTGTCTGTATAAGATCTGTTACTACTGGTTGTGATGCTGCTTAGATCACTCCTCTGTCTCAGCCAAGCTTGGCTTCTTTGTTTATGTGCCAGCACTTCCTGGCCATTCTTACTACCTCTGTCCTGAGAGGTCAGCCAGGTATGACCTTTTCCTCCAATCAGGGGCTGCCCCCTAGAGCCACCCTTGCCACTCGAGGACAGGCTTTGTCCCTATTGGCCTTTCTAGTCCTTCTTCTCTGAGTCTGTATGAGCTTCTGGCTCCGCCACCCCTGTCCATGAGGACAGTATCCATTTTGCTCCAGGACAAAGCAATGATCCTGTTGTAGCTCTGGAAAAGCACTAGTCTTTTCACCCTGAAAATACTTTCCTAGAAGAGGGTACTGCAGTCCCAAACACCTAACTCCGAGCTGCCTCTATCTGTGGAACTACTTTTCTTATGTCTGCAATGAGCTGATCCCACTTAAGCTTCTACCTTCTCTCCACTGATACAGCTCATGAAACTACAGGGTTCCTTTGTGCTTATGAACATCTAACTGTGAGTAATCATCTATGTTATTCAATAAAGGAACTTCAGAAAAGAACAAGAGATTTAGGTGTGTTGATGTGCTAGGGGGTTTATACTTCAAGATATTGAGACTTATAGCTAGATAACTCTTAAGAAACAGCTATACAAGTCTCGAGAGACTTGACAGGGACTGAAACCCAAGGAAGGGCTGCTGGCTACTCATGTTGACAGGTAATGCCTTCACGTGTCTTTGTGCATGATATGTTACATATTTTAAACTCAATTATTTAAAACATTTAACACTAAACCACATACAAACCTAAGGAAACAATTCAACTGTATTTAAAGATCCTTCCTCTGGCAATATCTCATAAGTTAAACCTGATCACACACATGTCTGCTATTAAGACAACCACCTCAATATATAGATTCTGCAACATTTTCTAAAACCCTGTCTGATGTTATGATACAGTGGTGTAGCTATGTGGGGCCATGGGGGCCTGGGCCACCTTAGATTTGGCCCTGGACACCTCTGCCGATGACCCTCTCGACCCCCCCTGCCGCCGCCAACCCTCCCCCTGCCGCCGTCACCATCCTCTACCTTTGCTGGCGGGGGACCCCAACCCCCGCCAACTGAGGTCCTCTTCTTCCGGCGCAAGGCTCCATTCTGTTTCTGTGAGTCTGACGTCGTCAGACTCACAGAAACAGAACGAAGCCTTGTGCCAGAAGAAGAGGACCTCGGCTGGGGGGGGGGGGGGGGGTCGGCGGCGCCGTGGGGGTCTAAAATGTGCCCCCTAACCTCGGGCTCTGGACCCCCCTCCTGCTGAAGTCTGGCTACACCCCTGTTATGGTAGACTAATGTAACCTCAGTAAGGCCAACACACAATCCCTCCACTACAAAGCACTATGCACAGAAACACATTCAGAACCTTAGCATACCTTAACAGCAGTAACTCCCAAGACTCGAAAAGCAACAACCTTATGCATGAAAAGGCATTACACTGTGCCCTTAAATTCTAATACACTTTCTATTGAAGCAAGCACAAAGCAAACACGACTTCAACAAGATGCCTACACAGGCACTACAAGCTAGCAGAATTCCACACCTTAGGTTGTTTTTGCCTTCTTATAGATTTGGCCATTCAGCAATATCCTTTTCACTGCACGTATGCGTGAGGCCTATTGAAGCAACAAGCCTTAGCATGAAAGCTGATTTTGTCCTGAGTCTGTATCTTTAAAGTCAGATTCATGGTGCTGAATAGTGCCTCCTGCAGGGCCTCTTTTGCCCCCATAAATCTGTCTGATCTCAGCCTCAATCCCCTCTTTCTCCAGTTACTTAGCTTAAATAATGACAAAACATGGTTAAAATATAATAAATAACAACAAGGTATTGTTTCACTCATTTATTTCCATAATTAAAATGTTAAACACTTCAGCAGTCTATTGGCTGGCTTTGTCTTGTGTTGCCAATTTCAGGCTTCCTATAAAATTGAAGTGCCTCCAATAGTAGCCCATCCTAGACTTCAGAAAACAACCCAGTCCAGCTGATATTCAAAATCATTTAACCAGCCAGGAACAGTGAACTGCTTCTGGCCAGTTAAATGGTACTCAACTGGCTATCTGATGATATTCAATGGGAGATACAGTAGCTATCTCCTGCGGAATAGGGAAAGGGAAATGGGACTTGATATACTGCCTTTCTGTGGTTTTTGAAACTACATTCAAAGTGGTTTACATAGTATATTCAGGTACTTATTTGCAGTGGCGTAGCCACAGGTGGGCTGGGGTGGGCCAGGGCCCACCCACATGGGGCTCAGGCCCACCCAACAGTAATACACATTTAGTAGTAGCTGGTGGGGATCCCAATCTCTGCTAGCTGAAGACTTCCCCCTGATAGTAATGAAAATGCTACTCCCACGATACCAACACCTGCACATTCTCAGTTTTCAGCGCCTGCCTGCTGCAGACTGCCATGGTGGAGAGAAGCATTTTTTTTGGGTGGGGTGAAGAACACTTGGTGGCCACCCACTTCTTGCCTAGGCCCACCCAAAAATTTGCTGTCTGGCTACGCCCCTGCTTATTTGTACCAGTGGAAAGTGACTTGCGCAGAGTCCTAAGGAGCTGCAGTGGGAATCAAACTCAGCTCCCCAGGATCAAAGTCCACTGCACTAACCACTAGGCTACTTTCCAGTTAGTGCCTAGTGGTTAGCTAGTTATATCACATGACATAACCGGCTCTCCACTAATATTCATCGCATCGCTGGCTACGTTTGGTTGCCAAAATAGCAGTTATATCTTTGACCAATTTAATCTTAACTGGCCAGCGCTGAATATTGGCTTGGCTGGTTAAATTTAAAGCAGCCAAAATATGCCCGGGCTCATTGTTTCTAATAATAGCCTGGGCGATTATTAGAGAGAATATGGTATTACACAGTATACCAGATTAACACAAACAGGTCATCAAATCCTGATTTCCAGGCAGAGGGAAATTTACTGTCTCACAATTTATTCCCTCACACCTGTAGGTGACCTTGGAGCCCATTTCCTGGTATTTAAGGGGCAAATAAAGGGACTGAGGGTTACACTGTAAATATTTAACCATTTTGCATATAGTGCAAATTTGCAAGGGGGACAGCATCTCTTACTTCTGGGGCTGAACAGTAGAAAAATCAATCCAGCCAGTAAGATTTTCTGGATAATTCCAATAGACAGGATGCTGGGCTCAGTGGGTCATCGGAGTGACCTGTGTGGTACTTGCTATGTTCTTATGATCCCTTTTAGAGGCTCTTCTAGAAGTAATACATAACTCATTCTGGGGGTACAGGTCACCTGATGGTATGTGTTCCACTGCACTGTAGAGCGGTCTGAGGTCTTGTTTTCATTGATGCTTTAGTGGCCTAGTGGTTAGAGTGGTGGACTTTGGTCCTGGGGAACTGGGTTTGATTCCCACTGCAGGCACAGGCAGCTCCTTGTGACTCTGGGCAAGTCACTTAGCCCTCCATTGCCCCAGGTACAAATAAGTACCTGTATATAATATGTAAGCCGCATTGAACCTGCTATGAGTGGGAAAGCGTGGGGTACAAATGTAATTTTTAAAAAAGGCACGCCCTTCTTCCAGGCTAGGAGTTTATGATGGGCTGAGATCTTTGTTCCCTATTCTGTAAGAAAAGAGCTCTAATATAGCCCTGATAACTATTTTCTCCATTTTGTTTTGCAGAATGTAGTAATTTACCAGAACACTTCTCCTAATCCTGTTGCCAGTGACCTCAGCCCTTCTCTACCACCTTATGAAGAAACAAAGAGCTACTGATATAGAACTTGAGAGGGAACACCGTGTTAAAAGCCATGAATGAGATCCATGGGAACCTTCTGAGCTCAGGGCTCCAAGCCTCAATTTCCAAGGAGAAATTATTCCATAGTTCTCTTCAGCACAAGCCACTGTGATATCTGAATATTGTGTCTCTTCTATAGTAAATGTGCTTTCTATATAATGTGTGTGAGATGTATAGCATATACCTTTGCTTCTGCTTTGGACTCCCCTGCTTAAGCTAAGGGGGTATTTTACATCTTTATTCATAGTTTCCCTGTGTAAATACCAGTATTTACACATACAGGGAGCGATTCAGTAAATGGCACCCAAGGTTAGGCACAGAGAAGATCCATGGTAAGCTAGTATTCTATAAAAGGTGCTATGTTCAGAACAGGGGCATAGCCAGACTTCGACGGGAGGGGGGCCAGAGCCCAAGGTGAGGGGATACATTTTAGCCCCCCTGGCACCATGCACCCCCGCCACCTTTGACCCTCCCCGGCGCCCCTCCCCTTTTGACCCCCCCCCCCCCGCCAGCACAGGTACCCGATGGCGGCGGGAAGGGGGGGTTGAAAGGGTCAGCGGGGGCCAGGGCCAAATCTAGGGGGCCCAGGCCCCCTGTGGCCCCATGTAGCTACGCCCCTGGTTCAGAGCACCTTTCATAGAATACTAGCTTACTGCACATTTCACGCCCAACATTGGGTGCCAGCGTTTGCACCTGCCAAAACCTAGTGTAAATGCTGGTTCACAATTGATAGTATTCGATAACGTTGTGGCTAACTTCTGGGAACACTCCCGAATCCAGCCACTCCAATGGCCCGTTACGAAATCTAGGCACACATTTGATAGAGTAGTGCCTAGGGCAGATGCATGCATAACTCAAAATTGTTGCCAATTAACAGCAATTATTGATAGCTGACGCTTTATTAGCTAATTAAATTGCACTTGTATCTGTGATCAGTGTCCAGATTTGCGCACCCACCATTGGCAGACCTGTATAGAATCTGAGTACATAAGTACATAAGTAGTGCCATACTGGGAAAGACCAAAGGTCCATCTAGCCCAGCATCCTGTCACCGACAGTGGCCAATCCAGGTCAAGGGCACCTGGCACGCTCCCCAAACATAAAAACATTCCAGACAAGTTATACCTAAAAATGCGGAATTTTTCCAAGTCCATTTAATAGCGGTCTATGGACTTGTCCTTTAGGAATCTATCTAACCCCTTTTTAAACTCCGTCAAGCTAACCGCCCATACCACGTTCTCCGGCAACGAATTCCAGAGTCTAATTACACGTTGGGTGAAGAAAAATTTTCTCCGATTCGTTTTAAATTTACCACACTGTAGCTTCAACTCATGCCCTCTAGTCCTAGTATTTTTGGATAGCGTGAACAGTCGCTTCACATCCACCCGATCCATTCCACTCATTATTTTATACACTTCTATCATATCTCCCCTCAGCCGTCTCTTCTCCAAGCTAAAAAGCCCTAGCCTTCTCAGCCTCTCTTCATAGGAAAGTCGTCCCATCCCCACTATCATTTTCGTCGCCCTTCGCTGTACCTTTTCCAATTCTACTATATCTTTTTTGAGATACGGAGACCAGTACTGAACACAATACTCCAGGTGCGGTCGCACCATGGAGCGATACAGCGGCATTATAACATCCGCACACCTGGACTCCATACCCTTCCTAATAACACCCAACATTCTATTCGCTTTCCTAGCCGCAGCAGCACACTGAGCAGAAGGTTTCAGTGTATCATCGACGACGACACCCAGATCCCTTTCTTGATCCGTAACTCCTAACGCGGAACCTTGCAGACGTAGCTATAATTCGGGTTCCTCTTACCCACATGCATCACTTTGCACTTGTCAACATTGAACTTCATCTGCCACTTGCACGCCCAATCTCCCAGTTTCGCAAGGTCCTCCTGTAATCGTTCACATTCCTCCTGCGACTTGACGACCCTGAATAATTTTGTGTCATCGGCGAATTTAATTACCTCACTAGTTATTCCCATCTCTAGGTCATTTATAAATACATTAAAAAGCAACGGACCCAGCACAGACCCCTGCGGGACCCCACTAACTACCCTCCTCCACTGAGAATACTGTCCACGCAATCCTACTCTCTGCTTCCTATCTTTCAACCAGTTCTTAATCCATAATAATACCCTACCTCCGATTCCATGACTCTGCAATTTCTTCAGGAGTCTTTCGTGCGGCACTTTGTCAAACGCCTTCTGAAAATCCAGATATACAATATCAACCGGCTCCCCATTGTCCACATGTTTGCTTACCCCCTCAAAAAAATTGCATTAGATTGGTGAGGCAAGACTTCCCTTCACTAAATCCGTGCTGACTTTGTCTCATCAGTCCATGTTTTTGTATATGCTCTGCAATTTTATTCTTAATAATAGCCTCCACCATCTTGCCCGGCACCGACGTCAGACTCACCGGTCTATAATTTCCCGGATCTCCTCTGGAACCCTTCTTAAAAATCGGAGTAACATTGGCTACCCTCCAGTCTTCCGGTACTACACTCGATTTTAGGGACAGATTGCATATTTCTAACAGTAGCTCCGCAAGTTCATTTTTTAGTTCTATTAATACTCTGGGATGAATACCATCAGGTCCCGGTGATTTACTACTATAAAAACGTGAGTTCAGAAATCCACTATTTTCATGAGGAGATCCACTCTACATAGAAATTTCAAGGGAACGGTTTGGGTAGGGCTTGGATAGGACTAAACTCTACCCATGTATTTCCCAGTTCACAAAGGGGAATATATATGTATGAGGAAAAAGTTCCACATCAGTTTATACACCAGCTCAATAGCATGTTATTAAAGTGCTTGTTTTGGCCAGGGCTTTTTAAGGGAGTTATTCTTGTTAATCCCATGTAACTAATTTTCACCTCCAAAATGGTGTTAGCCTTGTTAGTTCACTTGTACAGGTAATAAATGGAAATAAAACAAACAAAAAAAGATATGATGATGCCTTTTTTATTGGACTAACAATACATTTTTTGACTAGCTTTTGAAGGTAATACCTTCTGTGGGTCAGAAATGAGTAAAAGATGACAAATATGAAAATATATAAGGCATTGCCTTCAAAACCTAGTGAAGAAATGTATTAAGATAGTCCAATAAAAAAAGGTATCATCTTATCTTCTTATTTCTATTTATCACCTCAAAAATGAAAGTATGTTAAAATTGTGGCCTTTCTACTCTGTTAGCAGCACTTACATATGTAGGTTTCTAAAACAGAAACTACACATGGAAGTTGTGAAATCACCAAACAAAAGTTACAGCACCTCTGTCTGGAGGCTGACGACTCTGTGCCATTCATTTTTTTCCTCCATGTATATCTCCCTCTGCATGTGCTGGCATATACATGTGCACTCCTTCAGGTATTTTAGAAAATGCTCTGTGTTGGCAGATCCTTTTCTTAAAAAAAAAAAAAAAGAAAAAAAAAACATTGGAACTGAGCATGTCCTAACCTGATGTCTCAATTCTGATCTCTACATTCTATGCAACATGGGGCTTTATACATTCCATGTTCTGAAAGTGCTCCTGAGTGAGGAAGTAACCAGAAAATAGTAGGGAGTCAGAAGGAAGATTTCTGCTTTCTATGGGTTCTTAGCTGGGTACTATCTCATTTATCACACTTTGCAGAGACAAAATGTATGTAGCAGGTGGTTATCAACTTGAAGATTTATGTGTACTGTGCATCTGTTTTGGTTGTACTGATTACTTTCTATGGGCTAAGAGCAAAAATGATCACTTCATTACTCAGATACTAGGCTTCAATGTCCTTTCACCCTCTTACTTTCCTTATGTAAACTGTCATTAACAATAAAATATTTCTGCACATACCCTTTTCAGTGTGTTTTTCATTTATGTACCATTTAACACCATTAATATTATTTTGAATTTTGAGCTTTTATACTTATAATTATTTAAAAGATTTTGTTTTATGTTGCAAAATGAGTTGTTATATTGTAATTTTATTCATTGTTATGTTTTGTATTGTGTATGTCTTTTGTAACCCATCCTGAGCTTGTCGAGAGAGCAGTAAATATGTTTAAATGATGTTTATTGATAGCGAGGAAGGAGACAGGGGATAAGAAAGAGACATTTAAATACCTCAGTGGCGTTAATGTACAGAAGGTGAGCCTTTTTGAAATGAAGGAAAACTCTGGAATGAGAGGGCATAGGATAAAGTTAAGAGGAAACAGGAAGAATCTTAAGAAAATACTCTTTCACGGAAAGGGTGAACTTAGCAAAATCATGGCCAGTATAATTTCAAAAGAAACCAATATCCCTCCCTCCCCCAACCCCTCCCCTAGTTCCTGAACACAGTATAAACGGTCATATATCACAGATCAAGTGCAACATACCAACATGCCCTCTCACAGTTATCTCCTTGAGAGCAGTAAAAATTAAGAAGTCCTTTTACCAGGGGCGTAGCCAGACTTCGACGGGAGGGGGGTCCAGAGCCCGAGGTGAGGGGGCACATTTTAGCCCTCCCCCCGGCGCCGCCGACCCCGCCCACCGCCACCACCAACTTTCACCCCCCCCCCCCCGCTGCAGCCCTCTCGACCCCCCCCTTTTCCCGCCGCCAACCCTCTCCCACCGTGTACCTTTGCTGGCGGGGGACCCCAACCCCCGCCAGCCAAAGTCCTCTCCTCAGCCGCGTGGCATTGCTTGCTGAATGATCTGATCAAGTTTCTGTGTGTGCGTCTTACATCAGACGCACACACAGAAACTTGATCAGATCATTCAGCAAGCAACGCCGCGCGGCCGAGGAGAGAACTTTGGCTGGTGGGGGTTGGGGTCCCCCGCCAGCAAAGGTACGTGGCGGGAGAGGGGGAGGGTTGGCAGCGGGAAGGGGGGTCGAGAGGGTCACAGCAGGAGGTCCAGGGCCAAATCTACGGGGGCCCAGGCCCCCGTGGCCCCATAGTATCGATGCCCCTGCCTTTTACTAAGGTGCACTAATGATTAACACATGCTAAATGCTGTGCAGCCCCTTCTATACCTAGCAGCTGCATGGCACATAGCACACACTAATTCATTACTGCACACTAAATCCATTAGCACAACTTAGTAAAAGGACCCCAAAATAAATGATATGAAGTCAATGTGTCAAGGCCACTGGGGCAAACAATGGGCCTGGGGCAAACAATGTGCCCCCCCCACCTGCTTGCTGCTGCTGCCCATTTCCACCGCCCCTGGCCTGCTCACTCCCATCGCCCCCTCTGCCTGCTCACTGCTGCTGCCACAGCACCCCCTTCTGCCCACCACCGGCGCTGCGCCGCTGTCCTCTCACCCGGTACAATATCTCTCTGGTCTTTCTCTCCTCCTTTCGGCAGTGTTCCCGCGGGCTTCCGGCAGCATAAAAAAAGAAGCAACTTACCTCTGGTTGGCCTCCGAAGTGTTCCCTCTGCGGTGTGTCCCGCCTGCGCGGACACAGGAAGTTGTGTCAAAGGAGGCAGGACAAAGCAGAGGGAACACTTCTGAGGCCAGCCAGAGTCAGTTTGCTTTCTTTTTTCATGCTGCCAGTAGCCTGCAGGAACACTGCTGAGGGGAGGAGGGAAAGACGAGAGATATACTGAACTGGGGGGGGGAGGGGGAGAGAATTTAATGCTGGTTTGCATTTGTGTCACCCCAAAGCAACACTTATGGCTGGGCCCCCCTCGGAGGCCGGGCCCAGAGGAATTTCCCTCCCCCCCCTCTCGGCAGCTCAGATTATTTCGGAATAGCACATTCATGGAGAGAAGCAGAAGAACCCCTAACATAAACCCAGAAATGGGTCTAAACATAATAGAATTGTGAATTTGAATGGTGAAGGCTCAGCTTGGCCCATTTAAGGCCCCCTTTTCTAAATGGTTATAAAAGGGGCCCTGCGGTAGTTTGCCGTATGCCAAGGCCCCTTTTACCACCACCAGTAAAAGGCTTTTTTTTTCTTTTAAGAAAAAAAATGGCCATGCAGTAAGTTAAAGCTTGCCACATGGCCATTTCCTGGGGGAACACTTACCACTTCCTGTTTAGGATGTGGTAGTGGCTCTGGCAATAAACAGGTAGCATGGTGCTGCCCGATTACCACTAGGCAAGCCCCCAGCACTAGAAAATTAAAATATACTTTCTAGCGCCGAATCGCCACATGCCAAGCCGGCGCTACCCTTACCACCCTGTTGTAAAAGGGCCCCCTTAGAGAGTCATTTTCTATATGATGTCTAAATGTGATTTTGAATGTTTTGCAGAAAATGACCACAAATCCAGTAGTGAACATGGCTATTTTCAAATTAGAAATATGTACAACTTTTTGTTTTGAAAATAGCTATTTGCTAGATGTTTTTGTGCTCAGTACATCTATCTTTTTGGCATAGGCGTAGACTGGGGGGGGGGCGAGGGGGGGCAGTGCCCCCCCAAACGACGCGAGGCGCTGCCGCGCCATTAGTTAAAAAAAAAAAAAAAGTTAAAAAAACAAAACAAAACACATGCAGGCACGCGCTCCTCTCCGTCCGATTGGCTTCCCTGCCCTCTCTATCTGCGTCCCGCCTTCCTCTGACGTCATTTCCTTTCGGGCGGGACGCAGACAGAGAGGGCAGGGAAGCCAAGCGGACGGAGAGGAGCGTCTCTGTCTACTCCTCTCTCTTCCTCCCTCCCTCCGGCGCAGGCAGCAGTCTTTTCCAGCGTTCCTGGCAGCGGTAGCGTTGTACACGCTGCCTTTGGCTCTGCCCCGAAGCCTTCTCTTCAAGTTCCTGTTCCCGCATAGGTGGGAACAGGAACTTGAAGAGAAGGCTTCCGGGGCAGACCGAAGGCAGCGTGTATATCGCTACAGCTGCCAGGAACGCTGGAAAAGACTGCTGCCTGCGCCGGAGGGAGGGAGGGAGGGAGGAAGAGAGGGGGGTAAACGGAGTCACCATCTTGGACCTCGCGTGGGGGGGGAGGGGTGGGGAGCAGAGGGAAGATGGATAGTACTGGGAGGGGTGGGGAGCAGAGGGAAGGAGCAAGAGATGGATGGGACTGGGAGGGTGGGAAGCAGTGGGAAGGAGCAGGAGATGGATGGAACTGGGAGGGTGGGAAGGAGCAGGAGATGGATGGGACGGGAGGGTGGGAAGCAGTGGGAAGGAGCAGGAGATGGATGGGACTGGGAGGGGTGGGAAGGAGCAAGAGATGGATGGGACTGGGAGGGGTGGGTGGGGAGCAGAGGGAAGGACCAGGAATTGGATTGGACTGGGAGGGGTGGGGAGCAGCGGGAAGGAGCAAGAGATGGTTGGGACTGGGAGGGGTGGGGAGCAGAGGGAAGGAGCAAGAGATGGATGGGACTGCGAGGGGTGGGGAGCAGAGGGATGGACCAGGAGATTGCTGGGATTTGGAGAGGTCAGGCACAGCAGAGGGAAGGAGCAAGAGATGGATGGGACGGAGGGATGGTGAGCAGAGGGAAGGAACAGAAGATGGATGGGACTGGGAGGGGTGGGGAGCAGAGGGAAGGAGCAAGAGATGGATGGGACTGGGAGGGTGGGGAGCAGAGGGAAGCCTACTGGAAAGAAGACACTGCATAAAACAGAAGACACTGGGATCAAAGCGAATAGAAAAACTACATGATCAGACAACAAAGGTAAATAAAAGTTTATTTTATTCATAATTTATTAATTGAAATGTGTCAGCTTTTTGAAATGTGCATCTGTGATATTTTGCCTGTAAATTTCATTTCCTTCCTCCATATTAGCATATTCATTTGCATATGTATATATGCAAATGATATGCTAATATGCTCCGCCCATTTTTTGCCCCCCCAAATGAAACAGTCAAACTACGCCTATGCTTTTTGGACCATTTTTGAAAAAGAAACATCCAAGGGAAAAACACACAAAAACAAGCTATTGGGATGTATGGGAGGACCAGAATTCTTAGTAGACTGGCCACATAGACATCCCAGCAGAGCAGTGGGGCAGCCTGGGGGGGGGGGGGGGGGCACTGCAGTGGATTTCACATAAAAGGTCTCAGGTACACATCTCACCGTTACCCCTTTTGTTCCATTATGGCGGAAAAATGTCCAAGTTTTGGGAATGCCGAATTCCTGCTCCCAACACCCCTCCCCTTCTGATTTGGATTTTGAAAGGAGTGATTTGGATATTTTGGCAAAAAAAAAAAAGTCCATCTGCCACTTTGTGTGGTGTTTTGGATGTTTTTCTGATTTGAAAATGAGCCTCTTAATATACCATATATGAACTTAAGACTAGTGCTATGATCCAAAAGACATTTTCCATTTATTTTAGTAAATGCAACATAAGAAGAACTTGTTTTATATTTTATTCATTTTCAAATGAAAACATCACAATTAACAATTTCAAGAAAAAGTATACAGTATTCAGTGTTTTGAAAAAAAAAACCCCTTTAAAATGGTTCAGGTGGCTGTAGGCAGACACTGGCAATTTTGAACTGTTTGTTCTTCCATTTTTCCTGTTTACATGGTTAACACGGATGGTAAGTATGAAGCTCACCCAGTGAAACAACCAGCATTGACCTGTGGGCCCATGATCTAGGTTGCAGCCAGGGCCGTGCCAACACAGTAAGCGCGGTAAGCGCCGCAGGGGGGCGCCTGCCTTCAAGGGTGCCGCGCGCCGCCGTCAAGCTGTATTTAAAAAAAAAACAAAACTCCTCCGCTCCATCCCCGATTCCCCGGCGCTTTAAATTTACCTCTCTCCGCCTCCGACGTCTATGCAGCGTCAGTGAAAGCGCTGCCTGTCTGACGTCTCTCCACCAGCCTTCCCTTCGCTCGTTCGTTCCCTCTGTGTCCCGCCTTCTTCTAACATCATTTCCTTGAGGGCGGGACACAGAGGGAACAAACGAGCGAAGGGAAGGCTGGTGGAGAGACGTCAGACAGGCAGCGCTTTCACTGACGCTGCGCAGACGTCGGAGCCGGAGAGAGGTAAATTTAAAGCGCCGGGGAATCGGGGATGGAGCAGAGGATGCTCAGGCCAAACCCAGCCATTTCCTCCATCGCGCCCCAGACGTGCCTTGGAGCCAGGCAGGTCTGGGGGGGGGGGGGGGGGGCGCGCCAACTGATTGTCTGCAGGGGGGGCGCCAACTGATGGTCTGCAGGGGGGCGCCAGAGACCCTAGGCACGGCCCTGGTTGCAGCTGGGAGCTGTAACCAACATGGGAAGTGAACAGAAGAAAACAGCATTGAATTTTCTCATGCTGAAAGGTACACTTAGCTCTGTCTGGCATCTGGACTTAACCTTCATTTTTCCTGATGCTTGCTGATCAGGCAGGAGCCCTTTTGCCACAGGGGCTAGTATGAACCAAAACCACTGTTCCTATCTTACTGGAAGGTGTGGCCACCCAAACATAGGCTTTGATATACCACACATTAATTTTACTGCTTTCACTGCATTTTAGTGAAAGAGCCCCACAGTCCTTTTCCTTAAATTAAGAGACCCTTTTACTAAGCTGCGCTAAAAAGTGGACTGTGCTATGACTAGCATGTAGGTTTCCCACGCACCGAGGCCAATGTTGGCGTGGCTGTAAAATGGCCGCATTTTCCCTATAACTATATCTATTTTCTAGGCATTAAGGACTCACAAGATAACCACACACTAATTGGTTGGCTGAACTAAGTGATTGGTGCCGGGCAGACCTACACACTGCCCCAATCACATTCCCAGCGCTAAAAAATAAAAAAATATCTTTTAGCGCATGGAAAGCACGCACAGATCTGAAAACTACAGTGGGAAGAGTCTAAGTTCAGCTCACAGGGCACATATGTTATCTTAAGCAAAATTAAAATCATATTCAAGAGTTATCCCCCCCTCCCCGACACCCCTGCCTGCTCTTTACACTCTTACTGTGCCCCCTGTTCATTGTGCTCGCTTTGAATCCACATGTCATTCTGCTTTCTTTTACTTGGAATACCCTCCCTCAGGCCCTTTGACCTCTGAGCAGTCTTATCCTCAGCTCAAAGCTCTGCTTAAGGCTCACCTTTTCCACAGCTTTTCCTTTCCTGAATTCCTAAGTGCGGACTGACATGGCGTAGAAGTCTGGAACTTGAACCCATGTATATGTAAGTGTATGCCTTTTTATCTCTCCTTCCTTCTGTTCTTTTCCTTATGATGATTTTATTATGTACACCGCTCTGATTTATTGTGAAGGGTGGTGTATCAAATACAAACTAAATTAAACTAAACTTAATTCTGTGGGACAAGATAACAGTTCTATGTTTTGAGTGAGGCTAAGTTAGGATGAAGATCAGTAAAGGTCAAAGAATAGCTATTGTAAAATTGGTTGAAACTGAGAATGGTGGGCCGTAGCTGAAATCCATGCTGCAAGGTAACTTTTTGCTTTTCTTCCTACTGTTTTGCTACTGATTCTATTGCAGCACAATTCTTGCTTTTCAGTTGCTGGATCCTTGGCTTTTATTTGCATAAATCTGAGGAAAAGGGCAAAAAGAGAGTCCCCCTACTTCTACCATACATGATCCTTATTGTATCACAATAACACCATGTATTTGTTCCTACTGGAACTGGTGATCACCACTACGGTACTATGTAAGCCACATTGAGCCTGCAAATAGGTGGGAAAATGTGAAATACAAATGTAACAAAGAATAATAATAACAACTGGAGATTCAGATGTTAAAAAAGAAAAAAAAAGATGCTAGCAAAAGAAACTAGAATCAGTAATTTAATAGCATTGCTTTACCAGTGCTTCTTTAAAGAAATCCCTTAGACATCATCAGTAACTAGCAACATTTTCATATTGAGCATTTACAATGGAAGCACAATTACATAGGGTCCTTATTAAAAGAACAGTTTCTGTGACCCTGTATTTTCCTTTAATGAAGTATCTTTAGCTATCTCCCTGATTAGAAAAAAGTTGATGATCTGTTACATATAGAGAGACCTGGAAGGAGGAGCAATGATGGCATCAGAATTCCTGAGAGCAGCAGTGAAATCACCTACCAAAATATTCAGGCTGAGCAATCAGTCCCTGGGTCAAAATTGCTCTCTATAGCACCATAGCCATCATGTTCCTCAACCAATTGCTCTGCCTGTACCCCATGGAGCCCCCGGTTCTTATACTGGCGTACACCATAGATCACTGCTATTATCACAGCCGCAAGGAGAGCCGTCACTGCAATAGTTATGCCTGCGACAGCACCTCCGCTGGGCCCCTCTGAGGTCTCTGGTTTGAAGAGCAAAGATAGTTGCTTCTCATCTGTGGCATTTGCCAGCCTCCACATGTTGGTGCCTTGCAGCTTCACCCAGCTTTTGCTGCCTTCAGCTCGCACAACCACAGCCTCTGAAGTGCTGGAATTAAAGGCAGGAGGCCGGCTGAATGGTGGGAGCTGAACGGGAGAGAGACCTTGATTAAACAATGGCACCTGCCTGCAAGCAGTATAGGATCTTGGCAACCATCACTTATGTAAGCCTTGTGTTGGCTGTATCCTAGGGGGCACTTCATTGGGTAATCAGTGGGGTTCTGGTAAAAGAAATCCTGCATGAGTCCTGGACTCTGTCCCTTTAATAACCCAGTTAGTGGATTGCCAGATTGACAACTGAAGAAGCCTCCAAATGGCACAGAATACTGGAATCCCAGCTCATAGTCATCACTCACACATACCTTTAGGTCTCAAAGAGTGATAATGGGTTAGAAGTTGGGAAGGACAGGAATTGCTGCCCGTGACTGGATTTGCTTCACCAACGCCGTAAAGTCCACCAAAGAGGAAACCAGAACTCTGTTGCACTGGTGCCAAAGCTGCACACCAGTAGGCACTGAAGTGCACTTACTGGAGTAGTAGTTGATACCGCATTCCTGTGACAGCAATCTAGCAAAAAGCCAAATCTATGGCATGAATTATGACATTCAGTTTTTGGTTTGGTTACTGACCGCTCTCTGCCATGCAACAGGACCGGGGTATAGTTGGGTGGACCGGAGAAGTCAACCTGTCAGAGGATTCTTGGTGCGGTATGCTTGGCAGAGCTCCTCCAGTGTCCTCCCAAACAGCCCATGGCATTCCTGGTAGATGCCGCCAAATGTAAGTTGGTGTTAGCATCCTGGCATGACCCATCATCCACATTTGCCTGGAAATTGAAGTTTTGCGAATTCATATTTACACAGCCTGGGTGTGTGTTGATGGCATAGTACAGGCGGATGGCATTCTCCACAGTTTTTGCCACTCGCTTCACTGTGGGCTCTGGCAAATCTGGGAGAGTTTCCAGATTTATAAAGAAGGGAAGAGGAAGACCAGACTTATCAATTGACACCAGTCGGTTTGGGATGCCCTCCTGCCACTTCTGCAGGGTGATGCCTGGGTAGAAAGGTATACTACCATGGCTCTCAATCTTAGAGTCTACTGTATTCTCCATGTAACTTTTAGTGACATCATCGAGAACCTGGGTGCCACCACCAATGCCAACATTAATTTTGCTGAAGAAAGTGGCAGATGCCGCGGCAGTCACAGCTGCTTTGAGACTGATATGGTCTAGTAGGAATGTCTTTTTGATCTGGTCCTCCTGCATCAAGCTAGCCCCAGCTTCCAAGCTAGTCAGAACATGTGTCCCATAATTTAGGACAAGAAGCTCTGCCAAATATTCAGCTTCCCGGCTCTGGTTGTTCTCTAGCTTGTTGCCAATGTCCAGGAGTTGCTTCTTGAAAGCTGGGTCAAAAGCAAAGTTAGGCGTGGCCTTAACAGAGTAGATGTGGTGGCGCACTTGTACTCGGGTGGTCACTGTCTGGTCGTAGACATTATGGACTTTGGTTTGTTCGTTGCTGCTGGAGAACTTTCCGTTAACCAGTTTCAGGAAGGAGGCTTCAGCATTGATGGAGCGAGAGAAGCCATCAGTGTAGTTGAGCCAGCTTTCAATGAGCTCTGAGTTTATCTCCACGTTGCTTTGTTTGCGGGCAATGACATAGATATCATTAGGGATGATGTAGTCTCCATCCTCAGTGGTTCGACACTGAGAGTAGTTCTTGCTGATCACGGTTCCCATCTCCACATTGCGCAAGTTGTCCCAGCCACCTCCGGGCAGCACCTCCAGCACATTAGTCCCCAGTGCCTTCTTACAGTCCTGGAAGTTAGAGCACTGAGCCACAGAGACAACAGAACTCAGAACCAGCACAGCCACAACCAGGCATGCCATGGCTCAGTGCATGTGCGTCTGGAAGGAAAGGGGCACAATGGGATTTCTTCCACTGGTGTTTTCTCTCTGCCTCCTGTGCCTCTTGTTTCTGATGTCTGTCTTTGTTTCCCTTTCTTCCCTGCTTTCAGTTCTGTTTGAACTGACTGACTCAGTAACTGAGCTTTATGAGGAAGTCAAAGGTATGCAAATTACTATGAAAGAAAGGAGCAATTTGCTAGATTGCCATTGTCCTATCAGATTCTGCTGTTTCTAGAGCAGATAATGCAAAGCCCTGAGGTGAGGGTGGGGATAGAGTGGTCACTGGAGGAGGAGAGGGGAAGGAGTAACATACAGTCACTGGCTGATTCTCTTATTACAACTTTCCACAAACTATTTCATACAGCAGTGAGAAACAAGAAAGTTAGGTAAAACTTGCCTGTTTAAAGTCAGCCCCAAAGAGTTATCTGATGATCTGACTAACCACAGAGACTGCACAACATCCCTGAAAAGTGTTGTGCTAAAATCAGGTGTGTATTTGTGTGTATTTGAAAGTGAAAAAGAAGGAGGGAAGGGGATTTGGATTTAGCTCACCCCTTTTCAGTAGTAGTTCAAGGGAAGGTACATTGAAGTGCAATAGGTAGTTCCCTGTCCTCGGAAGGCTTACAATCTAAGTCTGTGTGCATTTGTGTGGGCAGTTTTGGGCAACACCGGTCTGGTAACTCTCAGACTTCCCTTTCCTATCATTTGATGCATTTCTTTTCTGTTCCTGTTGATTTTAATATTGTTAATTGCTCCGAAAAGATACTCAATGGGCAGTATATCAGGTGCCAAGAAACTTAAAACTTGAAAATCTGCACTAACCAGGAAAGGCAAAGGGAATGTGGTTTTGCAACTACACTCAAGCTATTTACATAGTATATTCAGGTACTTATTTTGTACCTGGGGCAATGGAGGGTTAAGTGACTTGCCCAGAGTCACAAAAGTAATAATGCCCTGTGCATGGACGGCTCAAGGCAATGTGGAGGAGTGGCCTAGTGGTTAGGGTGGTGGACTTTGGTCCTGGGGAACTGAGGAACTGAGTTCAATTCCACTTCAGGCACAGGCAGCTCCTTGTGACTCTGGGCAAGTCACTTAACCCTCCATTGCCCCATGTAAGCCACATTGAGCCTGCCATGAGTGGGAAAGCGCGGGTTCAATTGTAACAAAACAATGTGCTGCCTGAGGTGAGGGATGAGTTGGTTCCCCCTCTTCCTCTTCCCCAAAGTGGGGAGGGGGGAGCGGTTGAACTGGGCAACAGCTTCTTAGGGGCAAGAGCATTACAAGCTGCAAACTAGCCCTGTGCAACATTTCCCCAAATGTTCGTGGTACACTCCCACCCTACCCACTTGCTTCATGCTGACAAGGGAAGCCAATGGACAGGGTGCAAGTTTGGTGTCCCAGCTTCCCTTATGTCCTGTTCGGCTGTACAGGTCAAGCTACGGCCCTGCTTGCAAGCAGCAAAAAGCAGCTGCAGTCAGAGTTAACAGTAGGTCCTAACAGATGCCCTAACTCAAAGAACCACAACAAAAATACAGGAATGCTCCATGGATATAGAAGAACAACCATCATTTAGGTCGTTTCAATATAAACATCGTTCTAAACTATCGACAGATTCCCCGTGGTTGTTCTTCCATATCTGTGGCCCACTCCTTGTTTTCTGTTGTGGTTCTTGCTCCCTGTGACTTCCCTCTCTATTTGTGACACTAACTCAAAGAACCATCAGCAAATACTTTATTTATATTCCGCCTTTAACTTGCTTTTCTACAAAAACACAACGGAGATTCAAGATGCTCAAACACCAAGGAGCAAAAAGAAAAAAAAAAAAAAACGAGAACCACAGTGCAGTTTACAACATCATAATAAAATTAGTTATAATGGGGCTGATAGTCAAAGACACTTATTCATTAGCAAGTGCTGCTACCTGAATAAGTATCGATGAGAGGGATATTCAGTGGCACCGAGTGGATAGCTCTGCTGAATATTTCCCCTCTGACCACCTCAGCACTATCCTGCTTTTCATCTCTTTCCCTCACCCCAGTCCCCCATTGTCCATCTCTTTATCCTTCAACAGCCTCTTATTCCCCAGTCTTTCATTAACTCTCCCCTTTCTCTCTTCGTCCTGCCAAGCATCTACCCCTCTGTGTCTTCCTATTGCCTCAGGTGGCTCAGCATCCACCCCTCTCTCTCCTTATTTCCTCTCCATTATCAGCAGGGGAAGCTCAAGGCAATCTGCTGCCTGAGGTGAGGGATGAGCTGACACCCCCTCCCCCAAAATGGGGGGGAGGGGCAATGGCACCGCAACCATTAGGCAAGGCTCAATATTCCCCTATCCATGTTCAGCATCTCCCTTCCATCTCTATATACCCCACCCATGCCCAGCATCTCCCTTCCATTTCCCTATGCCCCCACGTCCAGCCTCTCTCCTCTCTCCCTGTGTCTACCGCCATCTTGCTATGGCCCCCTGTGTCCAACATCAACTCTCTATCTCCCCATAAGCCCCTCATCTAGCATCTCCTGTCTTTAACATGAGGAAAGCTAGTCAAAAATGTATTTAGGCCAATAAAAAGGTACCACCTTATTTTCCATATTTTGTTTTATTTTTATTTATTAACCATTAGAGTGAACTAACATGGCTACTACATTACTTTATCCTAAATGTTAAATATATATGTTATTACCTTTCTTGTTTTGCCATTTAATTTTTCTAGTCATGTAAGTCCTAGCCTCTCTTACCGCTTTTGTGTCTTCTCTAAACTCTCTTTTCACTAACCAGTCTTCAGTCTTCCTTTTTTCACTGCATCTACCTACAGCATTCCACATCTTTCCCTCACCTAGGCCCTTTCCCTTCCTCTTATGCCCTTGTCTTTAATTAATTCTTCCCTCCCTCCTCTGCCACTCAGTGTCTCCTGTGACTCCATCTTCCTATCTTCCCCTGCCACTCTGACATGTAGCATCTCCTCTCTATGCCTCTCTCCCATCATGTAGCATCTCCTCTCTGTGTCTCCCCCTCTGTTATCCAGTATCTCTGCTGTGTCACTCTCCTCATCCAGCTTTTCCTCACTGTCTTCCCCACTCTCCCATCCAGCACTGGCCCCTCTCTCTCTCTCTCTCTCTTCTCCCCATCCAGCATCACCTCCTGTTTCTCCCAGCCCCCATCCAGGATGGCCTTGTCCCTCTCTTTCTCCCTTCCCCCTCACCTCCAATATCACTCCTTTCTCTCTCTCTTTCCCTCTCCTTCCCGCTTACCCTCTTGCTTCCATCCTGGCTCTGTGATGACAGTGATGACAGCAGTAAAAACATAAGCAAGACATACAGGACCATTTTCCTGTTTGCATCACTGATAGATAGGTTGGTCCTACTCTTCTGACGCAGGACGTTTACATCAGCGGAGGCGGAACCTGCAGAACTAGCACTGGTGCACACAGGAAAATGGTCCTGTACATCTTGCTTGTGTTTTTACTGTAGTCACCACCATGACCATCACAAACCTGTCAAGGCAGAGGTCTCAGAAGCAGTAGCAACCAGAGAGAAAAAGTGGTGGTTGGAGCGCCCCTGCTGCCAGTCCCTCCCCCTCTGATGCTTCAAGGACTCCCATGAATGAGATGCAACCATACGGCGCTATAATCTATTTAGAAAGGCTGAAAAGGTGGAGGAGTAGTGCTGTATGTGAAAAACAATATTAAAGTGGCTGGAATGCAGGGGAAAAGGAGGTAGCGATATGGATCATCTTGTAAAAAGAAGATGGAACCTCTACAGACCTCTAAATCAAAGTCTCCCTTATACTGGACAATAACAATGCCAAAAGACAAAATATAATGGGATCAGTAATTTTAGCTGGAAATGAATGTCCTAATATATACATTCAGTGACTCATGTGAACATTTTAAAGTGTGCACTTCATTATAAAATTATGGGGCTCATTTTCAAAAACAGAAAAATGTCCAAAAATGGCACAAAGCGTCAGATGGACATTTTTCTTGCAAAAACATCCAAATCACTATTTTCAAAACACATTTTAAAGATATTTTTCCATGCAGTTTGTCTGCAGTGCATCCAAATCACAAGGGGGCATGTTGGGGTGTGTTGGGAGTGGGATTTGAGTGTTCCCACAACTTGGACATTTTTCTGTCATAATGGAACAATGCAAAAACGTCCAGGGTTAAAAGTTGGACATTTTGGTCTGGACCTGTTTTAATCACAACTAAATCACAAAAAGGTGCCCCAAATAACCACTGGAGGGATTAAGGCTTTAAGTGGTATTCTTGGTGCTGTGCTTTTTGAGGTGTCACTGGACAATTTAGCAAAGGTCGCTTTCCAGCTACAAGATTGCACAAGTGAAAATATATCCATAATTGACACAGATGCATTGACTCCTGAGTCAGGCGTACCATTTGCCGAAACACGGGACAGTGTTGAGTCTTTTATATCTGATCATTGGCAATAAAAAATGTATCTACTCAGCTTTTGATTATTATTATTATTGGCATTTGTATAGCGCTACCAGATGCACGCAGCGCTGAACACCTGACACAGAGAGACAGTCCCTGCTCAATAGAGCTTACAATCTAAAAATACAGACAGACAAGACAATTAAGGGCGAGGGAAGTACTGGGTGAGAAGGAACAAGGGGAGGGCAATTGAGTAGTGGTTAGGAGCCAAAAGCAGTGGTGAAAAGGTGGGTTTTCAGCATAGATTTGAAAACAGGTAGAGATGGAACTAGACGTACAGGCTCAGGAAGTCTGTTCCAGGCATAAGGTGCAGTGAGAGAAAAGGAACGAAGTCTGGAGTTACCAGTGGAGGAGAAGGGGGATGACAAGAGAGATTTGTCCAGTGAGCGGAGGTCACAGGGAGGAATGTAGGGAGAGATGAGAGTGGAGAGGTAATAGGGAGCTGCAGAATGGATGCATTTAAAGTTCAGTAAGAGAAGTTTGAACTGTATACGGAAGCGGACAGGGAGCCAGTGAAGTGACTTGAAGAGTGGGCTAGTGTGGGTATAACGATTTTGGCGGAAAATACGTCGTGCTGCAGAATTTTGGACAGACTGGAGAGGAGAGAGATGGCTGAGTGGAAGACCAGTGAGAAGCAAATTGCAATAATCCAAACGAGAGGTGATGTCCTGCCTGGATTGGTAACCCCACGTTCCTTCCCTATTCCTTGGACAGCACTCTTTTAATACATCAGGCAACTCCAAGGTTGTTCTGAACCAATGTTTACTGTAATAAAGTCTCTTCAGATTTGATTTGCTTACTTTATTTATTTTTTGTCTACTATAGAAATGCTAAATAGTAGTAGTAGTAGTTCAGGCAAACAAATACAATGTTTCAGAGACAACAACTATTATTTACAATGTCTCTGAGGTAAAATACACTTAACTCCAAAGCTCAGAGAAAGTCCAACTCTACTTTCTTTGATCCTATTACTATGGTTAGCAGAGGCGGACACAGTTCCTTTCAAGATTCACTTAAAAATTCTGATGCTAGCTGCAATGAGACTCAGGTGCTCTGAGGTGCCATCAGGATTAGTTGAGGTGAAAACCCCGTTGACTTAGATAATAAACTTCCTTCAGCCCAGTGAATGTTCCTGAACCACCAAGGGATGGGATGGAATCTAGGTCACCTTGCTGGAGAAATTATTTATTTATTTATTTATTTATCATCACATTTATACCCCACATTTTCCCAACTGCGTCAGGCTCAATGTGGCTTACATCACACTGCAAAGGCAAACGCCAATCCAGTAAATTAAGCTAATACAAAATAAAACCTAGATATGGAGAGGATGGGGAAGGAACGAAAGGAACAGGGAAACCAGGGGAGAGGAGGGAAGGGTGGATTGTTGTAAAATTGATGTATATCAAGCAGTGGAGACCCGGCTGTGTCCTTGGGGTAGGCCTTTCCAAATAAGATGGTCTTAAGAGATTTCCTGAAATTTAGATGGTTTTGGATGGTTTTTATAGTTTTTGGCAAAGCATTCCATAGTTGTGAGCTGATAAAGGAGAAGGATGAAGCATATGTGGATTTATACTTGACTGCTGCAGCTTGGGTAAGGAAGGTTTAGGGATGAACGGGATAGTCTTAATGTATTCCTGGGTGGTAGGATGATTAGTTTAGTCATGTAGCCCGGGACTTCACCATAGAGAATTTTGTGAACTAGGGAGCAGATTTTAAAGGTGATTCGATCCTTGACAGGGAGCCATTGCAATTTCTCTCGGAGGGGTTTAGCAGTTTTAAATTTGGATTTTCCATAAACTAATCTGGCCGCTGTGTTTTGGGCGGTCTGCAGTTTCTTAATGTTGCTCTTTACATCCTGCGTAAGCTCCATTGCAGTAGTCCAAGTGACATAATACGATTGACTGTATTAGGTGACAAAATACCTCTCTCGGCAAAAAAGGTTTTATCCATTTTAGTTTCCACGGTGAAAAGAATATCTTCTTTGTAGTGGAATTTATTTGGCTTTCAAGTGAAAGGTTGTGATGAAGGGTGACTCTCAATATTTTTAGGCTCTCTAAGATGGGAAGGGTAAGGGTGGGGGTGATTAAGGTTGAAGGTCTGAACTTGTTGTGTTCAGATGATAGAATAAGGCAGTGCGTTTTTTCAGCATTCAGTTTTAGTTGGAAAGATAATACACATATAGCCCAGTCTCTCTTTTCTCTTTTCATAAAAAAGAAGAAAATGGGGCTTAAATGTTTTTACCACACCCAACCCTAATAGTTACCTACATCACTAAAAAAAACTATAGATTAAGGTGTTAACTAAATTCATACAAAGAAAAATGTATATTTTATTTAAAAAAAATAAATATTAAATATTATAAGTGTGCTCAGAACTTTAGTGCCACTCAATCAAGGGAACACCCTCCAATCCCATCATTGCACACAAAGTAGAATGAAAAACACGTCCATGAAAAGTTTGATTCAAAACCACACATACCAATGAGGTTTAGGCATCATTGTATGAAATCTTGAAATGACGAAGTCAACAGAGAAACCACTATAAATTAGTTTCATCAAATCTAATACATTTCAATTATACTGTTACTAAAGTCACTTATCTGAACAATAGTGGTTCCACAATGCCACAAAGTTAAAACTGAAGTTTACGTTATTCATTCAGATCAACTCTTCCTTACGGGAAAAATTCTGCAGTGGATGTTCCTCAGTTCTCCCCTGTGCTGGCTATATATCCATGATTAAAACTTGATCCCAAACACAAGCTGTGTTTCACGATCTTGCTTCTTCAGGGGGATATAGAATTCATTATTTAGCAGACCACCTCCAGGGCAGATCACTCTTTGTGTCTTTTCTCATTTCATGGGACAGAGTCAGCATGGATTCAGCCAAGGGAAGTCTTGGCTCACCAATTTGCTTCATTTCTTTGAAGGTGTGAATAAACATGTGGATAAAGGTGAACCGGTTGATATGGAGTATCTAGATTTTCAAAAAACGTTTGCTTAAGGAGTCTTCATATAATGTATATTAAATCACCAAAAAGTAAACAGTGGATGAGATCGACGCTGTACTTTCTATTTTGCGACAAAGGTCTTTTTCAAGACATACTTTCTCATCCACTTTTATCAACGATCGTTTACTTTTTGGTGATTTGATATACATTATATGAAGACTCCTGAAGACTCGGCGGCTGCGATTTGTTGGAAGGGGAGGAGTAGGGAAACACGCGGAGCGTGTTTCTCTACTGCTCCCCGTGCGTTCATTTGCCTTGTTGTGTACGTGTTCCGCCCTCGACGTCATCACGTGTGACGCGAGGGTGGGACATGAAGACATGGTGAGTGTTGTGGTGGCTTCACCACCATGAACTTACGAACCGGTGTCTGAGTGCCTGCAGTGATGTCAGTGTCCTCAGAACGTTGAGGGTGCATTTTATTATAGTAGATAAGACCTATATAATAAAGTATAAGCAGTTTGCAAAGGTTATAAAATTGGGGAGGGGGTACAGTTATCAAATTTGGGTCTCTCTTTAGGACAGAATCAATAGGAATGATGGAAAGGAATGGACACAACAGAAATAAGGTTTAACAAGGGAAAGGAAACACACAATGAGGGGTAAAAACAGTTTTTGTTCATTGTGAGTCACATGCATCACTTTGCACTTGCTCACATTAACCGTCATCTGCCATTTAGACGCCCAGTCTCCCAGTCTCATAAGGTCCTCTTGTAATTTTTCACAATCCTCCCGTGATTTAACGACTTTGAATAACTTTGAATTTTCCAACCTAAGAGACAGAGAGGGACTATTCCGGCGAGATAGCGCAAGAAAATTAAAGCATGAAGTCCTGATAGTGTGGTATTACCAGTTACTTTCTCTTTCTGGAACAGGCTAGACCAGTGGTTCCCAAACCTGGTCCCGGAGGCACCCCAGCCAGTCAGGTTTTCAGGTTATCCACAATGAATATTCATGAGATAGATTTGCATATACTGCCTTCGCTGCATGCAAATCTATCTCAGGAATATTCATTGTGGATATCCTGAAATCCTGACTAGCTGGGATGCCTCCAGGATTAGGTTTGGGAACCACTGGGCTAGACTGTCTAAGTGTACAGTAGTGTTCTGCCTGGCAACTGCTGATGTCAAAGGTGAAATTAGACTGAGATTTTATTCAGCCACCCATACTACCAGATCATCAGCTGCCCTGCAAGTATAAAGTTGTTTGTTGTTGAATACAGTCCAATCTCCAGCATATTTTGGGGTGCAAAGAGGTTATTTACGGAGCTCAAAACCCAGCACAAGTCCTAGAACCCTAATTCTAGGTACAAGAGACCTTGTTCCTACAAACTTAAACTCATCACATCTGAAGATGTACCATGACCTGCAGGGTATCAGCAGTCACAGGGCAAAATAGAGGGCCACAGTGGGAAAGCTGTCTTTGCAGAGGCCTCTGGAGATTCCAAGACCCTAAGACAAGAAGGAGGGATTGAAGGAGTCTGAAGAGAGAGAGAGAGAGAGAGACTATTATAGTAGGAGGCCATCCTATTCCAGCACCACAGAAAAGGTGAGCAGCCAGCTTCTAGGAAAACTGGGAGATTGTTCAAGGTGTGCCTATCTGGCTTGACTGATTATCTCATAGAACCGTCTTTTTGACATTTTTCTCTTGCATTTCACATAGATGTTTGGCTTTTATTCAGCCGGGCCTTGCCCGGACAGTGAAGTTATTGGAGTGAGTGGTATGAAAGACTTGCTGAGGAGAGGCAGAGTTCATAAATACTGGGCCCTGGAGACCCCTTCCCAGTGATACCACACAGTCTGAAAGGTATGGGAATGAGTGGAGACCCTACCCACACTGTATCTATCCTGGATCCTGTCTTAATTTTATGCTCATTATAAACTTATCTATTTGTTTGATGGGCTAAGGGAGAATTTTCCCAAGGCTGTACAATCTGAAATCAGCAGCTAGTTGTAATATTGACAGAGCCTGAAGGGACTGCATTCTTCTCGGGCTGTGCTTTCCCCATAGTGAAACTGGGCACAGAGCCAATGACTGAAGTCTGTGAGAGTCTAGCTTTGACTCAGAGATCACATGAATAAACCACAGCTCAGGGAATCTCCCTGTTGTGCTTTCCTCAATATCATGAGACATTTCTGTGTGTCTTTTGGTGTCATGACTATTGTGCTTTTCCTCCTTGACACAATCCATCCCCACATTTCTGCCAATTTATCTCATTCATATATCCCCTGTTATTCCAGTATCATAACTCGCCTCAGTGAGCTCTATTACGCATTACTACCTATTTAGATTTATTTTTCTGAATTTATTTCGTTCGAAATTAGTTGCATAAATAAACTTCATACATATCACTTGAAGCAGAAAAATCCTCAGCTGTGTTTTCAGCAGTAACTTCCTCTTTCTTGAGGCCCATATTTACAAAAATAGGTGAGGGTTTGGTCTGTATTAACATTTCATAGGGCTGAAATGATCTGCTTACAGGAAGTTTCAGAGTTTATAGAAAATCTCTGCTTTGGAAGGTCTAGTCATGTGATCCGAATTCTTCATTCGCTTTAGCCCAGACGCTGAGTTCCTGTTTTTTGTGGTTTTGTGCTGGCTGACGCTTGACAGCTACACAGAAGCTGTCCATACTGTTCTTTGGGCATGGGTCATCCGGGCTTGAGTTCAGGACCCTGTCCCCCTAATTCTATAAAGGTTGCCAAAAAATTGAATGCACAAATTTGAGACTGTGTCCAATTTGCATACACAATTTAATTGAACAACAAGCTAATTAGCACCAATAATTGGCTTTTTGACAAGCAATTATTGGCACTAATTAGATTTAATTAGCATTTACACTCAATCTGAAAAAGGGGGTGTGGAAGTGGAAGGGTCATGGGTGTAATGGGGGAGTTCCTAAAATTAACATGCATCATTATAGAATAACGGGGATATAATCCTAATTTAGGCACGTACATTTGTACTATGTTTCAGTTGGTGCAAATGGCCACGCCTAAAGTTAGGTGCGGTTCCTTGGCATAGGCGCTATTCAATAAACTGCTTTAAACTGCAACAGTGCTTTTTTTTCGTGCCAATTGTTTTGCACCATATAAAGACTCTAGCCTTGTATACGTGGAGGGGCATTTTTGATCGGGGACGCCCATCTCTAAGGGCGCCCATCTTTGAGGATGGCGCCGTGAAGGGGCGGGACCAACCGTATTTTTGAAATGAGATGGGCATCCATCTTTCGTTTCGATAATATGGTTGGGGGCCCCCAAATCTTGACCTAAATGCTGAGATCACCAGATTTAGAGATGGGCACCCTCGGTTTTCCCCCATAATGGAAACCGATGGCGCCCAGCTCAAAAACGAATAAATCCAAGGCATTTGGTCATGGTAGGGGCCAGGATTTGTAGTGCACTGGTCCCCCTCACATGCCAGGACACCAACTGGGCACCCTAGAGGGCACTACAGTGAACTTCGCAAATTGATCCCAGGTACATAGCTCCCTTACCTTGGGTGCTGAGCCCCCCAAAACCCACTCCCCACAACTATACACCACTACCATAGCCCTAAGGGGTGAAGGGGGGCATCTACATGTGGGTACAGTGGGTTTCGGGTGGGTTTTGGAGGGCTCCCATTTTCCACCACAAGTGTAACAGGTAGGGGGGATGGGCCTGGGTCCGCCTGCCTGAAGTGCACTGCACCCACTAAAACTGCTCCAGGGACCTGTATACTGCTGTCATGGACCTGAGTATGACATTTGAGGCTGGCATAGAGGCTGGCAAAAAAAGTTTTGAAAGTTGTTTTTTTGAGGGTGGGAGGGGGTTAGTGACCACTGGGGGAGTCAGGGGAGGTGATACCTGATTCCCTCCAGTGGTCATCTGGTCAGTTCGGGCACTTTTTTGGGACTTGGACCTGAAAAAAAGGGACCAAATAAAGTGGACCAAATTCTTGCCACGGACACCCTTCTTTTTTCCATTATCGGCCGAGGGCGCTCATCTCTTAACCACACCCCAGCACGCCCCTGTCCCGCCTTCGCTACCCTTCCGACATGCCCCCTGGAACTTTGGCCGTCCCGGTGATGGAAAGCAGTTGGGGACGCCCAAAATCAGCTTTCGATTATGCCAATTCTGGTGCCCCTGAGAGAAGGACGCCCATCTCCCAATTTATGTTGAAAGATGAGCGTCCTTCTCTTTCGAAAATAAGCTGAATAGAGGCCTCCCTCATATTAGCTTCTTTTTCCTTACCCTGTTATTGTTCCTGATATCACATGGCTCTCAAAGTATGAGCCAGATGTATGTTTATTTATTGATTGGTATTTATTTACCATCTTTATGAAGAGATTCACCCAAGGCAGTGTACAGCAGGCAAGAACATAAGAATAAAAGAACTTAAGAATAGCCATACTGAATTCAGGCTAAAATTAAATTGGGAGAAGACTAAATTTTTGGTAATTTGAGCATTGACTGTATCCAGGGGTGTGCTGGTAAATTTTTAACAACGGGCTCTCTCTCCGGGCATAGCCAACCCTGAAATTTTTTTTTTTTTTTGGGGTGGGGGTGGGGAATACATGCCTCTCTCTCCCCTCGTGCGGGCACGCTAGGCATACCTTTGCCAAGCCCCACCAGCCAATAAATGGACTGCCACCATTCTCTGCTGCTTGTTTCTGGCTCTGAGCAGCATGATGGAACCTTCTTGCGCTTGCATGAAAAGTCCCAGCCTGATGCTCAGAGTCAGAAACAAGGAGCAGGGAGCAGCAGCAGTCTATTTACTTGGCTGGTGGGGCCAGCATCACTGCCAGCAAAGTAAAAGAGAATTCAGGAGGGGGCCCAAGCCCACATTTTGGGAGTCAGTTGTTAAAGTAGCCATGGGGAGGCCTACTTTAACAACCGGCTCCCAAAATTCTTAAAAACTTAACAAACGGCTCTCGCGAGCCTGTGAGAGCCCGCTCCAGCACACCACTGACTGTATCTCTTACCCTCTGGAGTCTACTCTAAAAATTTTAGGGGTTGTTGTTGATTGGAACTTAACCTTTGAATTGTCTTCGGTGGTTACTAAATCTTTTAAATTACTTTGGAAGCTGAAGCGCATTATTCTTTCCAATGTGCATCACCTTGTATTTGTCCGCATTAAATTTCATCTGCCATTTGGATCCCAGTCTTCCAATTTCCTAAGGTCTTCCTGAAAGTTTTCACAGTCCGCACATGTTTTAACAACCTTGAATAGTTTTGTGTCATGTGTAAATTTAATCACTACTGCCCAGCTAGGCACCCACTCAGACATTAGACACACTTTCCCCATTTGTGAGCACCAGATCCAACATTGCTCCTTCCCTCATGGGTTCTGTCACCATTTGTCTGAGCAGAACACTTTGAAAGGCATCCATGATCTCTCTACTTTCTGATTCTGCAGATGAAACTTTCCAAGTTGTATCCAGCAGGTTGAAATCTCCCAGCAACAGCACCTCCACTTTCTTTCCCAACTTTTGGACATCTGTAACCAGATGTTTATCTGGTTGCTCTGATTGTGGTGGAGGTCTGTAGACAACACCCATGTGGTCAGGGTCCCATCTTCTCTTTTCAAGGTGATCCATACTGTTTCTTCCTTTCTCCAGGCACCCTGCATTTCAGTTGCTTTGATATCGTTTCTCATATACAGAGCTACTCCTCCACCTTTTCGACCATCTCTAGCCTTCCTAAATAGATTATAGCCCAGTATGTTTGCATCCCATTCATGAGAATCACTGAACCATGTCTCTGTAGCCTAGTGATTAGAAGGGTTGGCCTCTCATTCCAAGGTGGCCAGTTCAGATCCCAGCACTAACAGCTAAGACCGCAAGGTCACTTCAACTCTTGGCGGCCATTTTGAATCGGCGCTGAGGATCACCAACAGGAAGGACGCATGCAGGGCAGTGCTCCGGGCAGGAAAGAGGGGGCTCTTTCCTGCCCCAAAGAGGTTACTAGACCACCATGGAAGTAGTTAGTAAGGGGAGGGGAGGCTAGCAATCTGCCCGTTTGTCCGGATTTCTGGACAGACGGGCATGCTGGCGGGCGGGCCATCCTATAGGACGCCCACCCGCCAGCCTGCCCGTTTGTCCAGAAATCCGGACAAACGGGCTGATTGGCAAACCCCACCCGGTTGCCCGGACATGCCCTCAAAAAGAGGACATGTCCGGGTAAATCCGGACATATGGTAACCCTATTTACTAGTGTCACTTTGGCCGCCTCTGCAATGTCATCGTTCAAACTCTCTGTTAAACTTGCCTCACTCAAGTAATAACCTCTCCATACTATATATATTTCATCCAGTAAGCCATACACCATCAGGACATAAAATTGGTATTTTGTAAAATCTTGAATGTTTCTTAGGTGAACACAGTGCTAAAAGCAAAATAAAGCATTCAGATTATATCCTTTTGAAAGAAGCAAATGCCTGTTTCTGTGATGGATGGCTAAAGAGAAGGAGGGGGGCTTTCGGTGGATGGTTAGAGAAATGAGGGTAAGTGTGTGTGTGTGTGTGTGTGTGTGTGTGTATGGCTAAAGAGGAGGGGGGCTTGCAGGGGATGGCTAGTGAGGAAGTGGGGGCTGTCCTTTTTGAAACAGCTGAGATTACACTGTAAATTGATTTCACAGAGTCAGTGTGAAAAAGGCAAACACCAAATTTCTTTTTCCTTTCCTACTGCTGAGAAAGGGAGGCAATACAGAAAAAGCATTTATTCTGCCATTGCACTTTGGCTTGTCTGTAACTTTTTAAGTTCTCCCTGTAAGTTTTGTTGTGAGCTAGCATTCTGCCTTTGAAAGGGTCTGAAGAGAAAACCAACTCGGCTCTTATAGCAGACCCCCTGGTATTTTTTCTGCCTCACTTCATCCTTTTAGGGCATGATCTCACTTGAAAACAGGAGGGGACAAGCTCTTGCATTCTTATGTAAGCTAAAAGCAAAATGGAGGAGGATGGTTGGTCTATTTTTTTGTTTCAAAAGCTAAAACGGCTGTCATTCAGTAAAAACAGTTTTAAAAGTAAGAACAAGTAAGGTATCCTTTTTTGAAATAAAAAAATGATAAGAAAAAGAAAACAAAAATGTCTATTTTCTTTCCTGTGAGAAAAAAAGGTTAAGGTTCGGATGCATGACTAAATTCTGTCAAGGCTGTAGAAGGCAGTATCAGGGGTTTTTTGACATCACTTCCTATCATGTGAACCCATTTAAGATTGCAGCTATTAGTGGAAACAGGAAGTGACATGATGCATACGGTGGTGGACGCCATCTTGGCAAATGGGTGTGGCTATGATGGGTTTAATCCTGCGGCCATCTGAAGGGTCTGTTCCCAGCACTGCTCAGGCCCACCTGCACATGGGAACGTACTCTACACTGGCATAACCTTCTCCCTACCTTCTGGGTTCCACTTGCCTCTGGGTGAGTCTCACACCCACAAGTTATCCCCCCAGTGGTTTCTAAGGACACTGGGGCCACAATTCCAGGGGACCCACAGTTCCTAGAAAACACCCATAGACCCCAAAACACACACCACCCAGATTCTTAGTCAGTCCAGGACATCAGAGTTAATAAACTAATGGGTTTATTATCAGAAGAATAGAACAGTGAACAATATAAAACAGATGGAAAAACAACAAGCAATAACAGATAACTGAATAAGGATAAATATTAAAACTATCTAAACACTTTGTCACTATATGGGTAGCACCTGGGGAGTTTCAGGAAAATAACTGCTCACAGGTCTTGAACAGGGCCTCAGGACAGGGATTCTTACCCTCTGTTTTCCCTATCTAAGACTAGGTAAAATCCATTACTTCCTGGCTAGATTTTGAACTCCAGGGCCAATCATAACCCAGAGCACCAACTTTAAATGTATCTGGCCAATGGCACTGCAGGTTACCTTCCCACAGGGCTAAAACTGAAAAAGAAAACAGTCTTTCCTGCAGCAGCTTTAAAACAGAAAACGAACACCACTTACTGCCCAAACAAGAGAAATACACTATATGGAAACATTAATACAATCCATAGGCTAGAAAACCCCCTGTTTCGCCATATGCAGCAGTACAGAAAAAGGCCAATCTGTGCCTAATTTAAGAGCGAGGATCTACATCAGGTTTCACTTGGTGTAAATCAATGTGCCTAAAATTCAGAAATTTGGTATGGATCTCGGTGCCAAATGCTGTTCTATAATCCTCACCCAACTTGGAGAGCCCTTTATAGAATAGCACTTACCCCCAGATTCTATATAGCGCTACTAGAGACCGTGAAATTGGCACGGATTCTATAACAATGCAAGTAACTTAGCAAGTGTAACGAGCTAATGAGCGCTGATAATAGCACTTAAACAATTGGAACTGATTAGAATTTACACACACAACTCTGCTTATGATAATTATGGGCTAGATTCTATATCTGGCCCTGAAAAATCAGCACCGGAAAAAATGAGCGCTAAGGGTTAGAAGCTTAGTGGATATATCAGCACCTAAAACCACATGCATCCATGTACACCAACAAAAATGTGACGTAAATCCCAGCACCTAGATTTTACACACACTGGGCCATATTCTGTAACAAAGTGCGCTGAACCTCTAACGCATGCAGGCAAAAAGGGGTATGGTTATGGTCAGGGAAATGGGTGTTTCGTGGGCGTTCTGAAATTTACGCTCGTAGGTATAGAATATGGCCCACTGCGTGTAAATCTAGGTGCTGGAGTTTATGCCACATTTTTGTTGGTGAAAATGGATGCTTGTAGTTTTAGGCACTGATATATCAACTATGCTTCTAGTCTTTAGCTTTCATTTTTTTTTCCAGTGCCGATTTTTCAGTGCCAGATACAGAATCTAGCCCATAATGTCCATAATTAGCATAATCAGAAAATTAACAAATCAAACACTTACCTTGGTGTATTTAATACGGTGTTCAGTGGACCACAAATTTCTCCAATTTCCAGCATGCACTAAGTAGACGCTGCTCACATCTTCATTTCACACTGCCTGAGCAGCTACCTGACATGATGGTGTTTCAAGTGGCAACTCTACACCAGGGGCACAAGTCCTAAAAATGTCAAACACAAAAGATGCATTAAAGGTCCAGCTTTACTTCATACTCCATAACATGGCTGCAGGTTATTCAAACAAACACATTCAAAATGGCTCCTGGTTTTACAAAGCAAATATCACAGAGAAATTCACCTAAGTTCTTCATTAAGGGGTTCTTTTACCAAGCTGTGGCAAAAGGGGGCCTACGCTGGCATCAACACGTGTTTTTGATGCACCCTGAGGCCCCCTTTTACCACAGCGGGTAAAAGGCTGGGGTTTTTTAGAAAAAGAAATGGCCATGTGGCAAGTGAAGCACTTGCCGTGCAGCCATTTTGGGGATAGCACTTACCGCCACCCATTGAGCTGGCAGTAACAAGGCAGTGCACGGCACTACCCTATTACTGCTGGGTAAACACCAGCGCTACAAAAATAAAAATAGCTTTTGTAGCGCTGGAAATGGCACGCACTGGGACTGGGAACTACCGCCAGGCTGTTGTGGTAACTCGGTGGTACTTTGGCTTTAGCGACTGGTAAGCCTGCATTGGGCTTACCGCCACTTAGTAAAAGACCTCCTAAGTCCTGTAGGAGTTATTATGGCTAATTTATGTATCTGAGAGGCCTTTATACTAAAGCTCAGAGCGCTGCTGGACATTAGTGTGTGCTAAATGCCACATGGCCCACAGATATAAAATAGGGCATGCAGCACTTATCACATGCTAATAGAATTAGAGAACAAAAGAGGGCCACTAAAATTATTTTTGCTATGCTAGTTACCATTCTTGAACCCCTCCCAATCTGGGAGCTAGCACAACATCTGTTATTCTTCACTTCCTGTTCTCAAATGCCTCTTAGGCTCATTAAGTTTCAGTTTTATTTATCACTTTGTTCTTCCCATGTACACAAAAGGGAACAGACACAGTATTTTTATATATAATTTGCAGTATAGCAAATAAAGGTGAACTATGAGCTATGACTCACAGGTAGTTAGGATTCTGCCCTGTGCTTTTGTAATTCTTAGATGGAGAGGTCCACACACAGCAAACCTTCAGCGGTACAAGCACACCTTGAGCATTTTCCACAAGCAGCTTGCTGCCTCTTAATTGGGCACTTGCGAAAAACAAAATCACCAGTGTTTTTGCCACATTGAAACACCGTAATGGGAAAATCTACAAAACTTGAATGAACTGCCTGCCAAAATTGGCCAAAACTTCAAGTCAAGCTCTCAGATGTCTCCTCCTCACAATATTGTAGCAGCCAGTTACGATGAGCATACTAAGGTGCAGTGGCATAGCTACGTGGGGCCACGGGGCCTGGCCCCCGTAGATTTGGCCCTGGAACCCCCTGCCGCCAACCCTCTCGACCCCCTCCCCATTGCCAACTCTCCCCCGCCGTCGCCGTCATCGGCTACCTTTGATGGCAGGGGACCCCAACCTCCGCCAGCCAAGGTCCTCTTCTTCCGGCGCAAGGCTTCGTTCTGTTTCTGTGAGTCTGACATCCTGCACATAGTGGGGGGGGGGGGGGAAAGAAATGTGGCCATTTTACAGCTGTGGGAAAAGTGGCTTCAATGTTCAGGGAAACCCACGCGCTGTTCATAGCGCAGGCCACGCTTTAGTGCAGCTTAGTAAAAGGGCTCCTTAACCTTTTTATAAGCTTTCTACAATATAGGCAACGTGTATGCACAGTCTAAAAACCTACAGGTGAGAATGACATCTTCAGCTCAAGCTTTGAGCTCAACCTAAGAAGAACAGATCATCTTAATTCGTAAATACTGGGTGACAGGAAGGCTGCTCTTCAACAGGTAAGGATGGGCCATCCAAGGATAGTAACATAACATAGTAACATAGTAGATGACTGCAGAAAAAGACCTGCACGGTCCATCCAGTCTGCCCAACAAGATAATTTCATGTGTGCTACTTTTTGTGTATACCTTACCTTGATTTGTATCTGCCATTGTCAGGGCACAGACCGTATAAGTCTGCCCAGCACTAGCCCCGCCTCCCAACCACCAGCCCCGCCTCCCAACCATCATCCCTGCCTCCCAACCACCAGCCCCACCTCCCAACCACCAGCCCCGCCTCCCACCACCAGCTCTGCCTCCCAATCTGATGTATCTGTCCAATCAATTTTTTCATACAAGATAGATTATGATATTTTTATTTATATAGATTCTGCTCACACCTTTTTCAGTAGTAGCTCAAGGTGAGTTGCATTCAGGTACACTGGATATTTCTCTGTCCCAGGAGGGCTCACAGTACCTGAGGCAATGGAGGGTTAAGTGACTTGCCCAAGGTCACAAGGAGCAGCAGTGGGATTTGAAACGGCCACCTCTGGATTGCAAGACTAGTGCTCTAACCACTAGGCCACTCCTCCACACCACAGATCTGATTCTCAAATCTGCATGCATATTTTATTTAGGAAATTTTCAAATTACATTAAGCAAGAAGACTTGTACAGAAAAGCCAAATATATAGAACAAAAAAAAGAAAGTAATTTAAGAACATTTACATCCTATACAAGGTTATAGTCCACTATAAATGGATCCAAGATTAAGAGGGGGGGGGGGGGGAGGAGAGATAATTAGCAAAGAAAAAAAAAAGAAATCAAATAAATGACCCCCTAAGGAGTTTAACAATTCACTAACAGCTCAACTATACTCAAGAGGACACAGACTGAGGATTATTAATATCTATTCATTTAGTCACCGGAAAAGCAATCAAATGAGTTGGTTCGAAAAATATATATTTAACCGACTGAAATGTAACTATGCATTTACATGAGCACATAAAATAGAATTGATCTCCCAACTGCAGACACCTGGACGTTGCAACAAAAACTGTTTCCTTCTTTTTTGTGTCTCTCTCGCTAAATCAGTAAACATTTATGGCATAAAGTTCATAAACAATTCATAATTTTATTTTAAAAATTTTCATTTAAATGAGAGACACATATATAAGCAACATATAAAACTTGTAACAAGAAGTGAGTTAATGACTAAGAGATCCCAGTAATACAGAGATCTAGAAAAGCTGATGTTGGTTCTCTGTCTGCTGACTGTGGCTGGTTTCTGTTCCTCCTGATGTTTAGCAACTGGAATGCACATCAATTGTTAAACATAACTACAGTATTTTGGCAATCATGTCTAATGGGCCGATGATCAATAGTCAATGCGAGCACTAAAGGTCATTAGTGCCATTTTTGCACACGCACTCACCAATGTGGGATGATCAGTGGGGTTACCGCCGTAAACAGCGAGCATGCCAGGCACTTGCGCAGATGGCATTTAAATGTAGTAAATCTCATATAAATAAGGCCATTTCCTATTCCTCCTAGATAATCAAAAACTGGCACCGCAATGAACAGAGGTGTTGAACGGCATTAGACAGAAAACAACGCTGCAAAATAACACCAGGTCCTGGCTGGCGTTATTGTCGAGCAGATCCCATCAGAGCTAAAAAAAAAAGTTATATATGTGTAATTACCTCCTTCCCATGTGAGACGGAAGTAGTGCTGGAAGAACAAGCCTGCTTCTTCTTCCAGGTGTGCTCTGAAGAGTTTTTCGTCAATTTTGAGTGCTTTTGTCAACTTTCTTTAGAGATGTGTGATGGAGGCCTCTCAATAGTGTTTGCTTGCTATCGAGCGCGTGCAGAAGCGCATGTAGGAGTATAGGATACAGACCTGGAGAGGGGGGGGGGGGGGAGATGAACCCCAGGTCTTCAGGCCCCTACGTTGGTGCACTTTACAACACACCGTTGAGCTGTCCTACGCAGGGACACACACAATGGCACGCCTCACCTATGCACATGAGCATTGTTCCTGGCTTCTTTTTAGTGCATCAGATTAGTGCACAAGCACCCCGGCTGCTTAGCATATTTTATCATGTTGTTTAGAGGGGGGTTAACGCTACTACAGCGCTGCTTATATCTGCATATATTAACTCTGATCATGACCGCGCTGCTATTCCACGCTACTACGGCAATGGAATGGCAATATTTTGAGAGCACTATCCTGAATAGCGCTAGGTTTTGATCATCGGCGCATAACAGCCCAAGTCAAGTGAATTCCTACCACCCTCCTCCCCTCAAATTCATATTTCTGTAGGGTTAGGATTTCTGCCCAGTGGGGATCATATTTGAATGGTGTCTTGTTGCCATCTTGTGGTCATTGTAAAGAGTGTTTTGCTGTCTGTATTTTTACAAGTAAACTAATCAAATGTAGTAGACAGGTTAATTCTGGTATATTTTCAGATTTAAAATCTGGGCATTCTCCTGGATTCATCTCTAATCACTGTATCTTCAAGTTAAGAATGTCATGAAGAAAGCTTTTTAAAATGTACAATTATGAGCAGTGCATTTTTGTAGATAAAAAAGTGCAGGTACTCATACATAGCCAAACTTATGGGGCAGGGTGATTATTCATGGCTCTGCCACACCGCAACAGTAGCTACGCCTTTGTAACCAGCCATGCAACATATAAAAGGTGGCATTGTGGTAGGAAAACTGAGGGACGACAAGGCAGCTGCTTTTTTGAAGACAGAAAAAAAAGGTGCTGGTACTCCATACTGGTGTGTACCGGCTGAAAAAAAGCCCTGGTTCTGAGAATTCTAACATTTTTGTCTACTGAAATTTTTCACTTAGTGTTGTAGGCCTTAGGGATATCAGGCCTAGATTATTGCAACTACTTGTGTTTGATCTGTTCAATGGAAATCTTACAGCACTTCAAGTGGTACAAAATGTGGATGCTCAGTTACTGAATGGAGCACATTGCTGCGATACATTGTGCCTGTCCTGAATGAGTTGCATTAGCTGCCAATTAAAGGGGTAGCAACTAAGCTTTGCTTGATTGCTCCTGGGAGCATCAGATTGTGGGTTAGCAGCTTGATGCTATCAGGGAGGATGAATAACGCAGGTTGTGAGATTACTGGCAAGGTGCATTTATGTACAATGAGAGTCATTAAACCTGTGGTTAGTAACTCCCGTAGTAAAGTAAGAGATGGTGAAAGGCCAACTTTTACTGCTCCTTAGTAACTAACCCCCTGATTTGGTAGTCAATGCAGGACATGCATAATGTAATCCCAGCATGCTCCACTTCAATATGGCAGCTTGAGCCCTAGTGGTAATACTGCAAGGCCACCACTATAAGTTGCCAGTGCCATTTTAAATTCAGTGCTGGCAGGGGCAGGAACAGCTGGTTATTGTTCCTTCCCAGGAACCCCCTAGACCACCAGGGACTGGAAAAACTAGGCCCGGGAATGAGGGTGTATGGGAAGGGTGGTCTACGGAGGGGTTTGGGGGGGTGGTCTCTGTGGTTGCTATTTTTGGGGGGAGGTCTGTTTGGAGGAGATCAAAGCAAAGTTCAGCTGTGGCTCCTTAAGGTCATTTTATTTTTCTAATCATTTTTCCCAGTCTCTTGTTTGTGTTCCTCTGTTTTCTCTCTCCATGTCCACTATCCATCTACCCTCTACATCTCTGCCCTTATCTTCCCCTATTTCTTCCATCCCTTCCCTCATGTCCAGCATCCTGTGGCCTATCCCTCCCCCATTTCAAGCATCAACCTGGTTCCTTCCCTCATGCCCAACATGCCCTTTCTATATCTTTTTCCTGACCCCACCCCTCCATCCAGCAACTCCCCTTTATTTCCCAATTTCCTCTATGTCCTTATTCCCCCTCCTCTCTCCAATGCATCTTTTCTGTGGGTCCTTAGTTACTGCTCCCCTCCATCTCTCCTCTAAATCTCCTTGTCTCCCATAGCAGCTCCATTCCATATGCCCAGGTGACCACTATTTCACGGCTGCCACTGGGCCACTCAAAGACCAGCAACAGCAAATTAATGTTCTAGAAGCCAAAGGATCTGAGGTGACATGGCTTTACCAAAGGAAAATCCTGCCAAACGAATCTGATCAATTTCTTTGATTGGGACCAAGAACTGGATAAAGGACATGCAGTAGATGCAAAGCCTTTGATATAATCTCTCACAGAAGACTCATGAATAAGCTGAGTGGGCTGAACTTAGGATCCAAAGTGGTGAACTGGATTGGAGACTGGTTGACTGACAGGTGGCAGAGGGTGGTGGTAAATGGAATCCGCTCAGAGGAAAGAAAGGTGAGCAATGGAGTGCCTCAGGGTTGGTGCTGGCGCTGATTCTGTTCAATATGTTTGTGAGAGACATTGCTAAAGGGTTAGAAGGAAGAGTTTGCATTTTTGTGGATGACATGAAGATAGCCAATAAAGTGGATATTGCAGAGGGAGTAAAAACTATGAGAGGGGATCTCCAAATGTTGGAAGACTGGTCCAGGGTCTGGCAGTTAAAATTTAATGCAAAGAAGTGCAGAGTGATGCACTTGGGTGCAGAAATCCAAAATAGATGTACCATATAGGAGGAGAGAGATTGGTAAGCTCAACTCAGGAGAGGGACCTTGGGGTGATGGTGCCCGAGGATCCTAAGATGATGAAACCATGCATCAAGGCAGTGGCCATGGTCAAAAGCATGCTAGGCTGCATAGAGAAGAGTATAAACAGCAGAAAAAAGGAGGAGTTGATTTCTCTGTAAAAGTCATTGGTGAGGCCCCACCTGGAGTACTGTGTTCAGTTTTGGAGGCCATATCTTGCTAGGGATGTAAAAAGACTTGAAGAGGTTCAAAGAAATGTGATGAAAATGGTATGGGGTTTGCATAGCAAGATGTACGTGGAGAGACTTGATGACCTGAAAATGTATACTCTGGAGGAAAGGAGAAACAGGGGTGATACAATACAGACATTCAAATATTTGAAAGGTATTAATCCGCAAACGAACCTGTTCCGGAGAGGGGAAGGCAGTAAAACTAGAGAACGTGAAATGAGGTTGAAGGGGGGCAAGCTCAAGAAAAATGTCAGGAAGTATTTTTTCATGGAGAGAGTGGTGGGATACTTGGAATGCCCTCCCGTGGGAGGTGGTGGAGATGAAAATGGTAACGGAATTCAAAAATGCGTGGGATAAACATAAAGGAATCCTGTTCAGAAGGAATGGATCCTCAGAAGCTTAGTGGAGATTGGGTGGCGGCACCGGTGGTTGGGAGGTGGGGCTAGTGGTTGGGAGGCAGGGCTAGTACTGGGCAGACTTCTACGGTCTGTGCCCTGAAAATGGTAGACACAAATCAAGGTCAGGTATACATATAAAGTAGCACATATGAGTTTATCTTGTTGGGCAGACTGGATGGACTGTACAGGTCTTTTTCTGCCATCACCTACTATGTTACTATGTAATGGGTATTTCATTGCACTTCAGACAGGCGGACCCAGGCCCATACCCCCCCCCCCCCCACCTGTTACATTTGTGGAGGAAACTGTGAGCCCAACAAAACCCACCACAAACCCACTGTACCCACATCTAGGTGCTCCCTTCACCCCTAAGGGCTATGGTATTGGTGTACAATTGGGGTAGTAGGTTCTGGGGGAGTTTTAGGGGGCTCAGCACACAAGGTAAGGGAGCTATGTTCCTGGGAGCATTTTATGAAGTCCACTGCACTGCCCCCTAGGGTGTCTGGTTGGTGTCCTGGCATATCAGGGGGACCAATGCACTACAACTGCTGGCTCCTCCCACATCCAAATGGCTTGCATTTGAACATTTTTGACATGGACGTCTTTGGTTTTGAAAATCGCTGAAAGTCAAAGACGTCCATGTCTAGGGACAACCAAATCTAGGGACATCGAAATTTAAGGATGTCCTTGGATTTGGACGTCTCTGATGGTATTTTCAAAATGAAAGATGGACGTCCATCTTGTTTTGAAAATACGGTTTTCCCCACCCCCAGATTTCGACGTTTTGCAAAGACGTCCAAAGCGCAACTTGGACGTTTCTTTCGAAAATGCCCCTCCCCGTTAGAAGGCAGCATGAGACCACACAACCTTATATTTCTAAACAATGTCTTGTTCCCCCCCCATTTTATCATTTTGCCTATTTTTTTCTTCCATTTCCATCTTTGCTTTCCTACTGCTCTACCAGCTTCTCTTAACTTTTCCAGATATTGTCACCTGCCTTCTTCTTTGTGCTATGTCTTGTAGTTTATGAAAGCTAACCTCTTTTTCCTTGCTTTTCATTTCTTTGGTACTGATTATGCAGTAGGGTTAGCTGCTCTTTTTTTTGCCTATTTATAAAATTGCCCTCCACATGTGTACACCTTCTTGGGGTGGAGAATAGGTCAAGTGGAAATATAATATTTTTCCTGTTAGCAAATTTTGCATGTTTAAATTACTTTCTGCACAAGTGTACTGGCTTGGTTAATGATATTTATTTATTTGTAGCATTTGTATCCCACATTTTCCCACCACTTTGCAGGCTCAATGTGGCTTACATTTGCCGTAATGGCGGTTGCCATTTCTGGGTA
Organism: Microcaecilia unicolor; assembly: GCF_901765095.1. Classification (NCBI taxonomy): domain Eukaryota; kingdom Metazoa; phylum Chordata; class Amphibia; order Gymnophiona; family Siphonopidae; genus Microcaecilia; species Microcaecilia unicolor. Next base: position 634,352,728 of record NC_044031.1, on the reverse strand, counting down.
ACAGAATTACAAATGGTATTGCTTTAAGGTGCATACATACATGGTAACATACATGGAACATAACAATAGCAAAGAGGTTAATCAGCCGCCATGTATAGATTGTATATAGTGTTATTATTTAGTATTTAAGATGGATGTTTATGGTATGCCTTCTTGAAAAGATCTGTTTTCAGTAGCCTTCGGAAAATGGTTAGGTCTTGCGTTGTTTTTATGGCCTTCGGTAGTGCATTCCATAGCTGCGTGCAGATGTATGAGAGACTGGTTGCGTATGTGGATTTATATTTTAGCCCTTTACAGTTAGGGTAGTGGAGATTGAGGAATGTGCGTGATGATTTTTTTGCGTTCCTAATAGGGAAGTCTATAAGGTCTGACATGTAGGTCGGGGCTTTTCCATAGACGATTTTGTGGACCAAGGTGCAAACTTTGAACGCAATTCGTTCTTTTAATGGAAGCCAGTGTAGTTTTTCTCTTAGGGGTTTGGCACTTTCGTATTTTGCTTTCCCAAATATGAGTCTGGCTGCTGTGTTTTGAGCGGTTTGAAGCTTCTTGATGATTTGTTCTTTGCATCCGGCATAAATGGCATTGCAGTAGTCTAGATGACTTAGCACCATTGATTGTACTAGGCTGCGGAATACTTCCCTTGGGAAGAAAGGTTTGATTCTTTTAAGTTTCCACATTGAATCATAAAAGCTAATTATTAAAAAATAAAGTGACTTAAATGGTCAAGAGAGGACCCTGGCTGTTTAATTCACTTGTCCAGGCATATTCACAAGTGCAAAACCAGATAGTGATGCTGAATATACCCAGTTACCGCCTTGAGCCGAAGCCAGCTATTTTGTGGGCAGTCTGGGGGCAGAGTCAGCACTTCACCAGATAAGTTAACCGGATTAATAGGACCACGAAAAACCCAGTGCTATCTTTTTAACTTATGTATTTAAATGCCGAATATTACACTTAGCTGGTTAAGTGTTATAAGCCCACCTATATCTGGATATTCAATGTTAGTGCCCGGACATAGCTCACCACTGAATATCTGAGCATAATACCAGCAGCGGGCTAAAAAAAACACTGACCATCGCCAGCTGAATATTGACACCATTGCGTTCAAAGGTGGAAAATAAATCCAAATCAATCAATCAATAAATAAATAAAAGTGGGTCAAATTGCAGCCAAATGTTCAAAAGAAATAAGCCTTCCAAAAAATGGACCAATGCATTTCTATGGGAAATATGATTACACTAGTAAAAAATGCCCGTTTCTGAGCGGAATGAAACGGGCGCTAGCAAGGGGCCCCCTCCCTCCGTCCCTCGAAGCTACTTGCCTTGTTCGCTGTGGGCCGTTTCGGCCCTCGAGTGTCAATAGCTCCGCCCTCAACGTCATGACGTTTTGACGTGTCATGACGTTTTGACGCGAGGGCGGTGCAGACACTCCAGGGCACACCGGATATCTCGGGCGCCTCAACTTCCGTGGAGGCTTCAGAACGTTGGGGTTGCCTTTTATATATATAGATAAAGGTCATGTATTTGATACACTGCATTTTGGTAGTACAACCAAAGTGGTTTGCATTTATTCCATGTGGATACTTTCTCTGTCTCTAGTGAGTTCACAATCTAAGTTTTGTATCTGGGGCAATAGAGGGTTAAGTGACTTGCCCAGAGTCACAAGGAGCTGCAGTGGGAATTGAATCTCCTGCATTCTCAGTCTGCTGTACTTTAAAAGGTGGAATTTCATACTCTTCCAAAATTCCAAACTGCCCCTACAACTCCTCCCCTCCCCCCCAAAAAAATACCCATTCTCCGCTCGCTGCCGACAAAGAGGCCCTCCCCGCCTCATCGGCAGCTCTTATGCGGTGCATGGGACACGCTGCAGCCCCGCCCCCTTCCAGCCTCCCAACCAACGGCACGCAGGGTCCACTGCCACGTCATCCAGATCGTCGGTGGGGAAGCCGGAAGGGAAGGGTCGCTCCGGCCAGGGAGCTGCCGTGCGGCAGCCACCATGTTATGTGCGGCTGCTCGGCATGCTCCTCGCTGGCCTTCCTTTCTCGCAAGTATTTACCCATCAGTATTTGTCCTGTGGCAGGCACTGACAATGAATTTCCAGACTTTACTGTCCTACGTTAACTAATAGTTTTCTGTGTACTGCCTCTGAATATCAGTGGTGTCCAGGTAAACTCCCCCCCCCCCCCCCCCTCCATCCTTAACTTCTGCCTCTGGACAGCCCCAGCACTAACTGGAGAGTGTAGAGTGTGTCAGAGCAGATATTCAGCAGCTCTATCTCATTAAATGTCACCAAGTATCTGCTCTAGGTCTGGCTAACAAGCTTTAATTGAGCAGTCACGTTCAATATTGACTCCTTTAGTTTAATTATTTAAAACAAACTGCAAAACTGATGGATGGCCATTCTGTTGTCAATGGGGTAATTTCACAAAGGCACAGAGGCGCACATGTTTCAGTCGATATTCAGATTTAGACTCAGATATTCAGCACCAGGCCAGTTATTCAGCAGCACTTTTATTAAGCAGGAGTTAACTGGTAGAAGCCATTCCTATCCAGTTCATTTTCACTGAATATTGACCGAGCTGTTATAGAATAGGCACAATGGGGGGAATTCTATATATAACGCCAAAAGGATCTGCACTGAGTTCCTATTCTATAAAGGGTGCTCGACCATTATAAAATAGGGGTTCAGCACACACGTCCCATGTTATGCCCCATAGAAGCTGGTGTAATTTCCACACCCACAGTTAGGCATGGATGGCCATTATTTTGTGCCTAACATCTTGGAATGACCCTGACCTGCCCATGCCTCCCCATGGACATGCCCCCTTTTGAGAAGCGCATGAGAACAGTTGCGTACAGTTGTTAGAGAAGCACGCACAGAGAAGATCCATGTGTAACTCCTAATTAGCTTCAATTAAGTGTTAACAGCAATAAGCGATTAATTTGTGTGTGGATCTCAGAGCCGCGTGCAAATTTCAGTGCCCAACTTTGGGTGACCTATATAGAATCCAGGGGAATATATATCTACGTAGCTTGCTAGTCTAGGCACCCGGTTATAAAATTACTCTCCACTTAGTTAGAAGGACAAAAAGAGGAACCCCCCTTCCTAATAATCCTAATCACAATAATCAATATTGCAGGGTACAAGTTCTGGTGCTGTTCTTCTTGCCTTTGGTCATTTGATACAGAGGTGGTGCCCTAGCTATATTTGCCAGTACCATGAAGAAAACAACTTCTTGCCCCAAACAGCTCTTCTTTTCCCCTGTAGAGAAAGGAAGGAAGAAGGTGAAATTGCATAAGGCAGAATACAGCAGAGTGTTAATCTGATCCTTAAACCAGCTCCTTCCCTCCTGTTGATTTCTAGGAGCTGATGAAGAATAAAAAGACAGGTGTTGGTACTTAGTGCCATCAAGTTCAGGGCAGAAATAAAATCCTCTTGTCTATAGAACAGGTGTGGGATAGGTTATAGATGTACAGGCTTCATCTTCATGTCCTTCATATAACAATATACCACAGATGTGCTTTCCAGAACTAGCAACTTTGGGAAAATGGGTGGTTTACTTTCTAAAACCCATCCAATCTTTGGCGTTTCTACTAAAGCTGATAACTTGATTGTGCTTCGAATCGAACTAAGGTCCTTCACTATTTCATAAGGCTAGACCTTAAAGTTCTGTACTGTCTGCAGATTCAGGAAGTCATCAATCTACCTTAAGAATATTTTGTATAAAAAATTCATTTACTTTGACCTTCTAAATTCATTGCCATTTTTATTTGTTGTGAGGTCTGCTTTGTAACTACTTATACTGGTGATAACACTGCTGTGATTCTCAAAAGTTCTCAGTTTTCGTGTTGCTTTCCTCAAAGCTTCTTTCACCTCTTTGTTCCTTAAACTATAGATGATCGGATTTAACATTGGTGTAATAACTGAATAGAAGATGGACACAACTTTGTTCAAATCAATTGAGTCACTTGATGCTGGCCTCACATACATGAAGATTACTGTACCATAAAATATGGTGACAACAATGAGGTGGGATGCACAGGTGGAAAACGCTTTCTGCTTCCCCGTGGCAGAAGGGATCTTCAGAATAGTGCATATGATAAAAATATAAGACACCATCACTAGGAGAATGGAGCTGAGAACCACAATACTTGACAACATAAAGACAATTAGATTAATAACAAATGTGTTGTCAGATGACAGTTTTATAATTGGAGCTACATCACAAAAGAAATGATTGACTTTATTAGAGCTATTGAAAGATAACTGTGAAATAACAGATGTAGGTGTGATTGGGACAAGGGAGCCACTGATCCAAGAACAAAGTACTAACAACAAGCAAACCTTGTAACTCATAATCATTTGATAGCGCAATGGGTTACAGATGGCTAAATATCGATCAAAAGCCATTAGGGCAAGAAGGAAGAACTCAGTAGTGCCAAAGAAGAAAAAAAAATACATTTGGGTTAGACATCCACAGAAAGAAATGGTTCTGTTCCCAGTGAATAAGTCTGATAACATCTTAGGCACAGTGACAGTTGTATAACAAATTTCCAGAAAAGAGAAGTTACTGAGGAAAAAGTACATGGGTGTGTTAAGGTGAGAATCCATTCTGGAGAGAACAATGATCAACAGGTTTCCAAGAAGAGTAAATGTGTAGACCAGAAAAAATGCCAGAAAGAGGAAAATATAGAGATCTCCATGGCTTGAAAATCCCAATAAAATGAAGAGAGTCGCATGGCTTTGATTTTTTGTTGATCTGTCTTCATAACGTTGCATCTACAATGAGACAATCAGACATGGTTGTTTACCTTTCATATAGTACTAAGACAGAATTCAATAAATTCTCTTGCAATTCTGTTTTAATAGTTTGTAAATTGCCTAGATAGTTTATCTAATGGGCGGTATCCTATACAATAAAAAGCACCTCCAACGTTCTGAAGCTGGCAGCGTTGCAGTGAAGCCTGAAGCCCTGAAGTGTTCGTAGGCTTCGTAATAGCTCCACCCTCCACAGGAATTGCACCACTCGCTCTCAAAGCCCCGCCGTCGGAGCCCTGCCGTCCTCTGAGCCCTCCATTCGTAGGCTTCGTCATCGCTCCGCCCTCAACAGCAATCGCAACACTTGCTGTCATAGCACTGCCCTCGGAGCCCTCCTACCCTCGGAGCACAGCTGATCAGAAGGGTACAGCCGCTGCCTTGACTTTCTCTCCTCTCATTCCATCCTCGATCCGCTTCAATCTGGCTTTCGCCCCCTACACTCGACAGAAACGGCACTATCTAAAGTCTGCAATGGCCTGTTCCTTGCCAAATCCAAAGGTCACTACTCCATCCTCATCCTCCTCGACCTATCCGCCGCTTTTGACACTGTCAATCACAATTTACTTCTTGCCACACTGTCCTCATTTGGGTTCCAGGGCTCTGTCCTCTCCTGGTTCTCCTCTTATCTCTCCCACCGTACCTTCACAGTACATTCTCATGGATCTTCCTCCACCCCCATCCCGCTCTCTGTTGGAGTTCCTCAGGGATCTGTCCTTGGACCCCTTCTTTTTTCAATCTACACCTCTTCGCTGGGCTCCCTGATCTCATCTCATGGTTTCCAATATCATCTCTATGCTGATGACACCCAGCTTTATCTCTCCACACCAGGCATCACTGCGGAGACCCAGGCCAAAGTATCGGCCTGCTTATCTGACATTGCTGCCTGGATGTCCAACCTCCACCTGAAACTGAACATGGCCAAGATCGAGCTTATTGTCTTTCCACCAAAACCCACTTCTCCTCTCCCTCCACTCTCTATCTCAGTTGATAACTCCCTCATCCTCCCCGTCTCATCTGCCCGCAACCTCGGAGTCATCTTCGACTCCTCCCTCTCTTTCTCTGAGCATATCCAGCAGATAGCCAAAACCTGTCGCTTCTTCCTCTATATCATTAGCAAAATTCGCCCTTTCCTCTCTGAGCACACCACCCGAACTCTCATCCACTCTCTCATTACCTCTCGTCTTGACTACTGCAACCTACTCCTCACTGGCCTCCCACTTAGCCATCTATCCCCCCTTCAGTCCGTTCAGAACTCTGCTGCACGTCTTATCTTCCGCCTGGACCGATATACTCATATCACCCCTCTCCTCAAGTCACTTCACTGGCTTCCGATCAGATACCGCATACAGTTCAAGCTTCTCCTACTAACCTACAAATGCACTCAATCTGCAGCCCCTCCTTACCTCTCTACCCTCATCTCCCCTTATGTTCCTACCCGTAACCTCCGCTCTCAGAACAAATCCCTCCTCTCAGTACCCTTCTCCACCACCGCCAACTCCAGGCTCTGCCCTTTCTGCCTCACCTCACCCCATGCGTGGAATAAACTCCCTGAGCCCATACGCCAGGCCCCCTCCCTGCCCATCTTCAAATCCTTGCTCAAAGCCCACCTCTTCAATGTCGCCTTCGGCACCTAACCACTATACCTCTACTCAGGAAATCTAGACTACCCCAACTTGACATTTCGTCCTTTAGATTGTAAGCTCCTTTGAGCAGGGACTGTCCTTCTTTGTTGCTCTGTACAGCGCTGCGTAACCCTAGTAGCGCTCTAGAAATGTTAAGTAGTAGTAGTAATAGTAGTAAGTAAAGAAAAAACAGTGGTATGTTGGTTTTCTGGAGGTTTATCTGTTCCTTCCATTGCTTTGAATCTTTTTGATGTCCCTACCTGCTCAGTTGATTCTTTTCGATACCTCGGCATTATTCTACATTTCCACCTTACTTTATCCCCTCAGATTTCTGCTCTTTGCAAGACCAGTTTCTTCTTTCTTTGTCAGCTATGATCTGTCCGTAGATACTTCGATAGAAACAGTTTTCATTCTCTTATTTTGTCTCTGTAATTTTGTGACTCGATTACTGTAATAATCCTTTCCTGGGCTACTACTACTACTTAACATTTCTAAAGCGCTACTAGGGTTACGCAGCGCTGTTCATATGCAAATGAAAAAAGCTTCAACTAATATAAAGTACTGCTGCCAAACATATTTTTCATGCACATAAATTTGATCATGCTTCTCCATTTTTTCAAGAACTTCATTGGCTTCTCATAAAGAAACGCTCCTTTTCAAATAACTTACACTTACTTTCAAAGCACATAGGATTGGATTATTTATTTATTACATTTGTATCCCACATTTCCCCACCTATTTGTAGGCTCAATGTGCTTACATAGTACCCAGACTAGGGTTACCATATGGCTCCAGAAAAAGGAGGACAGATTGAGCCAGCCGGGTTTTACTTCCATTGCTTTCAATGGAAAGCAATTGCTTTCAATGGAAGTAATTGAGCCAGCTGGGTTTTACTTCCATTGCTTTCAAAGCAATGGAAGTAAAACCCGGCTGGCTCAATCCGTCCTCCTTTTTCTGGAGCCATATGGTAACCCTAACCCAGAGTATTTATGTACTTTTACCATTCCATATTCCCCTATACGACTGCTCTGCTCTATAAATGATCATCGTCTTGTTCTTCAAGGGCACCGTGTTATTCCATTAAGGGCATCATTAATATTATTCTATAAGGGCCCCATAAGTGCTATTCTATAAGGGCACACATAAGTGCTATTCTGTAAGGACAGATGGATAAACAGAAACACAAACTCTCACACACAGCAAAAGGCTACCGAAGAAGCACAGCAAAGGTGACAAGTGAGCTTATTTTCGAAAGAGATCGCCGGCCATCTTCCGACACAAATCGGGAGATGGCCGGCGATCTCCTGATCCCGGCCAAATCGGTATAATCGAAAGCCAATTTTGGCCAGCGTCAACTGCTTTTCATCGCGGAGTCAGCCAACCTTCAAGGGAGGGAACAGAAGGTGGGGCGGGGGCGGGGTGGGACGGGGTCGTGGTTAAGAGATGGCCTGCTTCACCCCATAATGGAAAAAAGATGGCTGGCTCAGACGAGCATTTCGCTGGCTGCAGTTGGACCATATAATTTTAGGTCCAAGTCACAAAAAAGTGCCCCAATTGACCAGATGATCACCGGAGGGAATCGGGGATCATCTCCCCTTACTCCCCCAGTGGTCACCAACCCCATCCCACCCAAAAAAAAATTTTTTTTTAAACATTTTTTTGCCAGTCTGTATGCCAGCCTCAAATGTCATACCCAGCTCCCTGACAGCAGTATGCAGGTCCCTGGAGCAGTATTTAGTGGGTGCACTGCACTTCAGGCAGGTGGACTCAGGCCCATCCCCCCCTACCTGTTACACTTGTGGTGGTTAATGTTGAGCCCTCCAAAAACCCACTGTACCCACATGTAGGTGCCCCCTTCACCCCTTAGGGCTATGGTAATGGTGTAGAGTTGTGGGGAGTGGGTTTTGGGGGGATTTGGGGGGCTCAGCACACAAGGTAAGGGAGCTATGCACCTGGCAGCTAATTTTTTTTTTAATTTTTAGAAGTGCCCCCTAGGGTGCCCGGTTGGTGTCCTGGCATGTCAGGGGGGGCCAGTGCACTACAAATGCTGGCTTCTCCCATGACCAAATGCCTTGCATTTCGCAAGGTTTGAGATGGCCGAGCCCGGTTTCCATTATGGCTGAAAAACGAAGCCGGCCATCTCCTTTAAACCTGGTGATTGATTTAGCCGGCCCCAACCGTATTTCGAAAATACGGTTGGCTCCGCCCCTTTGTGGAGCCGGCCCCAAACATGGCCGGCCATCTATTTGGCTGACGCCATTCGATTATGCCCCTCCACATATACTCAACAGTGCAAATGGTGCTACTATAAGTCTTTATTATAAACGACATGGGCTGTGTTTCAGCCACTGTCTCAAAGGATGTGAGTTAGATAGTAACACAGCACAAACTTCAACCTTCCAGAAGCAATGACAAATGCGCACAAAAGCACCAGTAAAATTGTTCTGTATCGGGAAAATATCTAACACCAACTAATGTCAGTAGTAGTGGATATTAGAGATTTTCCTGATACAGAGCAATTTTACTGGTGCTTTCCTGCGCATTTATCATTGCCATTCTATAAGGAAACCATAAATGCTATAAGGGCTCACATAAGTGTTTATTATTGTACTTGTTATACCGCCTTTCCAGAGGTAGGTCAAACTGATTTACAATCTACATAAAGCTTGAAAAGAATACCACGAATGGATAGAACAGATCTGTCATTTAAAAGAAAAAAAGTCACAAACACAGCAGAAGATAAAAGAAACTCTTCTTTGTGTACAGTTCTATCATCCTGAAGGACCCAGTCGAGCGACGGTCAACCAAAGGCAGTTGTAAAAAAATTTGGTTTCAAAGCCACATTAAATTTCTTATTGGTGGGCTATCCTCGTATAGTAGGAGGTTAAATTGTTCCATAGAAAGCAGGCCAAGAAGAAAAAGGTCAAGTGCCTGGTGGTAGACTCATAGTGTGCTCGAGATGATGTGGGAAGAACAAGTCAATGCACATCTAGAGATCGAAGGGCTCAGGATGGGGTATAGGGTAGGATTAGGTTGGATAGGTATGATGGGTCACCTGAATAGAGGGTCTATGCGTGAGGCATAAGATCTTGAATGGAATGTGTTAATGAACTTGAAGCCAGTGTAATCTTTTCAGCAGAAGAGAACAGAGCTATTCTATAAGGGCACTATAAGTGCTATTCTATAAAGGTGCTGTGGGGTCTTTTTACTAAGGCACCCTGAAAAATAGCCTATGCTAGTGTAGGTGCCTGTTTTGGACACTTGCAGGTCCATTTTTCAGCTCGCCTGCAAAAAAGGCTTTTTGGGGGGCCAAAAATAGATGTGCGCAAAATAAAAATTGGTGCACGACCATTTTGGGTCTGAGACCTTACCGCCACACATTGTCCTAGTGGTAAGGCCTCACGCATTAAGCGGGCAGTAATCGTCAACGCGCTTACACTGCCGATTACCGCCTGGTTAGCACCGCGTGGCAGAAAATAAAAAATATTTTCTGACGCACATATCGGACACGCGTAAAAATTAGAAATACCGCCTGGGGCATGCAGTGGCTGAGTGGTAGTTCTAATTTGACATGCGTTGTACGCACATAGGCACCTATGCGCCTTAGGAAAAGGGCCCCTGTAAGTGCTAGTCTATAAGGGAACACATAAGTGCTATAGAGTGCAACTGCAAGAGGTTGGGCAGTGTGTGGAGCATAGGCAGCTCTTCCAGTTACACATGTAACTTAGCAAACACTGTACGTTATGTGAACCCTTCCTGTGTTTGGGTCCCTGCAGTTTCTCCAGTTGGTGTAATTGCACAACTTAATGTAAGGTGGGTTCCAATAGCGGTTGCTCCATTATTCTATAATGAAATCTGGGTACCCACTTCTAGAATTGACCTACTAATGCATAATTAATCTGTGGAATTTATAGACATAGAGTGGTTAGACGGTTAACATAGCTGGGTTTAGATGTCTTTGCAAATCAGTTAGCATTTTTTTGGATCAGGAGAATCATCTGGAGTTATTTGTGAGACTACACTGGAATTTGAACTCTTCCACAAGACTTAAGATAAATTCAACAGTTCTAGAAATCACATATTTATTGGGCAAAGAGATGATGAAATAGTGTGATACATATATGCCACCATGTGGCTATTCAATTTAATGATGAAATCCTAATTAAGCTCACCCGTTCTTCTTCTTTTAGGAGAATTTACCTGTCATTGAATTGTAATATTATTTGGGTGATCTGTTGATGCAAATGTTAAAAACAATCAGTTTTATCGTTTATGATTTATTCAAACTTGTATACACTGCTCTCTTCTGAAAAGCAGGTCGCAACTGTTCATAATATTAAAATTCATTTAAAACAGTTAAGAAAGGAAATAGAAATCAATTTTTTATAGGAGAAAGACAATCACACAAGACATATAACATATACTCTATATGACTATAGTAGGAGAAATCACCGTCATTCAATAAGCTCCAGGCCCAGTTCCCCAAAAGCTAACTGAAAAAACTGGGTTTTCACAGAAGTTCTGAATTTAGCATATACTGATGCAGATCATCAATGAGCAGGTAATGAATTCCATAATACAGAAGCTAAACAATAAAATGCAGAATGTCAAGTAGATTCAAGGTGTTCTTCAGACAAAATATAAAAATTAAACAATGGTCATCCATTGGAGGAGAGTATGAATTGTTAGATCATCAAAATAATTACATATTCGCAGTTGGGGGTACTTTTTAAAGTTCGTTATCCTTGTAAATATTTGGTGAATTACTTAGGTTTAAGATATACGTTCTTCGACCCAGAGCAATTAGGTTCCTTTATTGATATGAAGAAGTTGTCTGTCTCACCAGCTACCGTACCAATTGATGTAGTGAATAATAGTAATGATTAAGCCCAGGAAGGTTATCAGTTAAGCCTTTATTTCTGCTTCATTTTTTTCTTTTTTCTTTAATATAAACTTCACTATTACTTTCCTACCCCCCCCCCCCCCTTTAATATGGTGGTTTAATGTTATAGGTTTGGGGCTAAAGAATTGTATTTACTTATATTTATTATTCTGCTTGTTCATTTTTTCTTGCCTTTTGACCTTTAAATATTTCTTGAGCAAGTATATACTTGTGTAATAATGTTAAATTTAATAAATACAAAATTAAATAATTATATATTGATCGAGCTGGTGTAAAGAGGCAAAATCCTTTCTAATTACAGCTGAACTTTGGGAAGTAAAAGATAATTTGATAGTCAATTACTACACCTTGGTATTTAAAAGATTCTATTGTCTTAACTGGAGTCCACATACAATAGGTTCTATAGCTGGATAGTTGGGTCAACTGAAAATCCAGCATGCAACTGTTATTTTTTAAGGACACAACACTAGGTGATGGAAGGAAAGCCAAGAGCTTACTGCGTCTAGACAGCGGTACAAGGGAGATAAATCAGGATTGTGGAACGCAGTATAAAATACAAGTAAAATATCATTGGCATGCACCAACCACAACATTCTGTATAAGGGTAACCAAGGGACTTAGGAAGATATAAAACATTAATGGAGAAAGGATTGAATGCCACCATAAGATCCATCAAAACTGCCCCCATTCGACCATCAAAGACGTGGAGGGGCATTTTCATTAGAACGTCTAAATCAGAATTAATTCTGAACAGGAAAGAAGGTCATTTTCAAAAAAGATAGACATCTATCTTTTGTGTTCAAAAATGCTATGGATGTCTTGTGATTTGGAAGTCCTTTTTTTTTGGTCCATTTTCGAACAAAAGACATCCAATGCAGACATCCAAAACAGAGGAGGAGTGGCTTAAGTTTAGTGCAGTGGGCTTTGATCCTGGTAACATGGTTCAATTCCCACTGCTGCTCCTTGTGACTTTAGGCAAGTCAAATGCACAAGGGCATTTTTTGGATATGACATCTAAGTCTGAATTTGGGACATTTTTTGTAAAACAGCCAAAATCAGAACAGGAAAGGTAATTTCTACAAAAAAAAGTCTATCTTTTCCTTTTGAAAATGCTGTTTGGAAAAATGTTTTGTGATTTGAGGGGAGTAAGGGGAGGTGATTCCCGATTCCCTCCAGTGGTCATCTGGTCATTTGAGGTACCTTTTGTGTGAAGTAGAGGTGTAGCCTAGTTGCTGGTGCAGCAGACTTTGATCCTGGGGGAAGTGGTTCAATCCACTGCAGCCATTCATTATAAAAACAGGTCTAACTCAAACATCTAAGTTTTAGTCTTGGACGTTTTTGTTTTGTCCATTATGGTGAAGGACATCTAAGTCTTAGGAACACCCAAGTCCTGCCTTGAAACACATCCTGGCACTCCCCCTTGAGGTTTAGATGTCCTTCTGACGGACTTCAGAGAAAGACGTCTAAAATAGGTTTTGAAAATACTGATTTGGACGTCTTTGTGAGATAAACGTCCAAATGCAGACATATGTCACTTTTTTGGATGTTTACTCTTTGAAAATGAGCCTGAAGTGAACTTTGCTTAAAAAGAGGTTAGGACAGTTTCTGTACTATAACTGTATAAAATCCAGGTTTCTCAGATGCAAACCTTGCTTATTGTCCACATGAGCAGAAAGCTCAGATAAGATTAATTTCTGAGTCAACTGTGATAAAATAAAGTACAAGTAGATCACAGGTCTGTAATTAGGAGTCGCTGGATCCAAATTTGATTTCTTACATATAATTGCTGTTTTTGCATCAGGAAGGAACTATTCTGTTATTCAGACTATGATTGACAAGCAGAAGAATTAGTGGGAGAAGGTCATGAATTGGAATCTTAAGCCAGTGAGATGGAACAGGGTTTAAGACAGAAGTTGTCATGTTCATGGCAGATAGAAATTCAAATAAAATAGATAGAGTAATGGGTTTCAAAGATAACCAGAGTTGTGTTGAATTAACAAACATCTATAGGTGCATCTAAAGTTTGTGATAATAGAACATCTGGATTAGATTTACATCTTGCTAAGGATGTAAAAAGTCTTGAAGCAGTTCAAAGAAAAGTGATTAAAATGGTATGGTGTTTGCCTAGCAAGACGTACGAGGAGAGACTTGCTGACCTGAATATCTATACCCTGGAGGAAAGGAGAAACAGGGGTGATATGATACAGATGTTCAAATATTTGAAAGGTATTAATCCACAAACAAACATTTTCTAGAGACGAGAAGGCAGTAGAACTAGAGGACATGAATTGAAGTTGAAAGAGGGCCAATTCAGGAATAATTTCAGGAAATATTTTTTCACAGAGATTGGTGGTAGATACCTGGAATGCCCTTCGATGGGAGGATGAGATGCAAATGGTAGCAGAACTCAAAAATGCGTGGGATAAACACAAACAAATCTTGTTTAAAAGGAATGGATGCAAAGAAGCTTAGCGGAGATTAGGTAGTAACATCGGTAATTGGGAAACAAAGCCAATACTGGGCAAACTTCTACAGTCTGTGCTCTGATCATGGCCAGACAGATTCAGCTTCAGAAGTTGTAGAACAAGGCCAGTGCCAGGCAGATTTCTAAGATCTGTGCCCTGATCATGGCTGAATAGATTTGGAGGGGCTGGAGTGGAGCTTTTCAGGGGCTTTGGCGACAACTTCAGAAATTTTAGAACAAGGACAGTGCTGGGCAGACTTCTATTGTCTGTGCCCTGAAAATGGCAAGGACAAATCAAGATCAGGTATAAATATGAAGTCACATACCACATATAATGAGTTTATCTTGTGCAGACTGGATGGACCGTACAGGTCTTTATCTGCCGTCATCTACTATGTTACTATAGATTGATCCAAAGAAAACAGTTGAAATGGTCCTACTGTCCAAGAAGAAGAGAAGGTACAGTGAAGAGGAAAGAGACCCTTAGATGAGCAATTTTTTGATGTGAAAACTTGGGGCTAAAATATCAGCAGATCGACAAAGAAGTGTTCTGTTTGCTCTGGTGTTATCAGATTTGCATTATTGGAAAACGTTTCTAAGGAGGATTAGTTGCACGTAATTCCCCTCATACTATAATGCGAGTGACTAAGTGTGTGCGCTATCTACATGCTCTGATTATAGAACACCGAATCTTTCAGATTTGTCATAAGTGCTAGTTGGACGCTAAGCGGTATTTTAGAATCTTAGGGGTCCTTATCCTAAGTCATGGTAGCCTTTTTAGCTCGCATTAGAAATCAGCTGGTTGTAAATGCCGAGACACCCATTATATTCCTATGGGCGTCTCGGCATTTCCCACCAGCTGATTTCTACCACGAGCTAAAAATGCTACTGAGACTTAGTAAAAGACCCCCTTAGAGTGCAACTTGCGTAGCACACAAATGGAAGGGGGTGTTCATGTGGCCAGGGTATGGGCATTTCCTACAATTACACACACATGCTATAAAATAGTGTTACCTATGTCCCAAAATGCAGCATTGAGGCACATGCATTTACAGCTGCTGTAGACTTCATCATCATTGTAATCATCATTGGGCATTATAACACATTTATGGAAAGTCCATTCAACATGGTTTACGCTCCAAATAAAACAATGAAGATTAAAAAAGAATAAAACATATATTGCCCAATATTCAGTGCTATTTAACCGGCCAGAAATGGCTCCTGGCCAGTTAAATAGTCTTAAGTTGGCTAAGTGCTAATATTCAACGCAAGATTGCTGGCTATCTCGTGCTGAATATTAGTGCTTAGCAGCTAGCCCACTCATCGGCTATGTCGCTCGATATAGCCGGTTAGCACCAATATTCGTTGGCTGACCGAGTAAGTTTAGTATGCAGATAGACCTGCATAAACAGCAGGTTTATCTTTGGCCACTATAACTTAGTCGATCAGCAGATGAATATCGGCTTAACTGTCTATGTGCAGAGCGGCCAAAAATAACCCCCTGGAAATTCAATGCCGGTTGCCAGATACGCCCTGGCATTGAATTTCTGGGCTCATTGCTGACCGTGGGAGGCAGCCTGGCTAACTTCCATGGTCTGAATATCGGCCCCATAGAGATCTATATGTTTAAGAGAAAAATGTCTTTAGGCCCTTTGTAAATGCTAACAAGGTCAGCATATCCCTTAGCTACTGAGGTAGTTTGTTCCGATACAGAGGACCTAAAGTGCTAAAAGCTTTAATCCTCCATTTCGACCTGGGGCAAAGCTCTAAAGGCAGATTATCCAGCAATCTGTAGGAGGAAGATCTAAGCATATAGGAAGGGATATACTAATGAATCAGTTGAGTAAGTATCCAGGTGACTGAAAACTGAGTAGCTTATATATCATAATCATCAATTTAAATAAACACTGTTCTTTAATGGGTAACAATGAAGTTCCCTAAGAAGTGCTATCTCATCTACTTTTTCTGAGTCTAGTTGCCATGCTCTGGACAATTCACAGCTGTTTTAATAATCTGCCTGTAATACCTAAATACAACACATTGTAATAGTCCAGTAGACTCATCAGAAATACATAGATCACCATCGGTATTGCCCAAAATTCCAAAAAAGGTTGTAGTTGTCCAATTAATCTAAGTTTCCAAAAAGCATGAGTATGTGCTCCTAAATGCTGGTGTGTAAATTCTAACGGTTAGGTTGGTTAGCTTGGCAGAGTTTAAAAAGGGGTTGGATGGTTTCCTAAAGGACAAGTCCATAGACCGCTACTTGAAAACGGTAAGGGAATTCAAACATGCATGGGATAAACATAAAGGAATCCTGTTCAGAAGGAATGGATCCTCAGGAGCTTAGCCGAGATTGGGTGGCAGAGCCGGTGGTGGGAGGTGGGGATAGTGCTGGGCAGACTTATACGGTCTGTGCCAGAGCCGGTGGTGGGAGGCGGGACTGGTGGTTTGGAGGCGGGGATAGTGCTGGGCAGACTAATACGGTCTATGCCAGAGCCGGTGGTGGGAGGCGGGACTGATGTTTGGGAGGCGGGGATAGTGCTGGGCAGACTTATACGGTCTGTGCCCTGAAGAGGACAGGTACAAATCAAGGTAGGGTATACACAAAAAATAGCACATAAGAGTATATCTTGTTGGGCAGACTGGATGGACCGTGCAGGTCTTTTTCTGCCGTCATCTACTATGTTACTATCAAGCTTATTTTCGAAAGTGATCGCCGGCCATAAATCGGGAGATGGCCGGCGATCTCGTAAAAGCGGCCAAGTCGGTATAATTGAAAGCGGCTTTTTTGACAGCATCGCTGCTTTCTCGTCACCTCGCCAGTGAAAGTTCAAGGGGGCGTGTTGGCGGCGTGCGAAGGCGGGACATGGGTGGGCATGGGCGTGGCTACCAGATGGCCAGCTTTCGTGGATAATGGAAAAAAAAGCGGCGTTCAGCAGTATTTCACCGGGTTTACTTGGTCCTTTAATTTTCATGACCAAGCCTCATAAAAGTGCCCCAACTGACCAGATGACCACCAGAAGGAATCGGGGATGACATCCCCGTACTCCCCCTGTGGTCACCAACCCCCTCCCACACTAAAACAATAAAACTAAAAACCTTTTTTGCCAGCCTGTATGCCAGCCTCAAATGCCGTACCCACCTCCATGACAGCAGAATGTGTTCTATCCTCTGACAGCCTTTCCGTGGTTGTGATGTGGCTCTCAGGTGAGTGTGACACCTTTTCTGTTAGGTGCACTGCAGAGTCACATCAGCAATGCATTGTGGTGGGTGTAGGGTAGTGGGCTCTACTCCCATGGTGCTTTTCCCCCTGCTAACTGGGTCAGAGTGTGTCCAGTTTTGTTTCCGGTAGTCCATGAGGTAGTGGTCATTTTTGACAGCCAGTTTTAGATCCCATTCATGTGTTACCCACGTTAGAGAACTTAGTTATTACCTTGAATGTTGCTGAAAGAGGGCATTGTACACCATTCTGCCAGCTCTGACCTACTGCTAATCTCAGTACCAGGGAGACTCTTTGCCAGTGGGGCACAACCTCTGATCTGCAGTTAACTGTGAGTAAACGTGCTTATTCAAATAAAGGACTTTTTCAAAGAGATTAGTCTTCAGGTGTCAACTGGTGTGCCAAGGTTATACAGCAGCAACAAGTCCTAGAGGCCTGCGTGTATGCAGGTCCCTGGAGCACTTTTAGTGGGTACCGCAGTGCACTTAAGGCAGGCGGGACCCAGGCCCTTTCCCTCCCCCCCCACCTGCAACACTTGTGCTGGTAAATGGGAGCCCTCCAAAACCCACTGTACCCACATGTAGTTGCCCCTTCACCCCTAAGAGCTACGGTAGTGTTGTACATTTGTGGGTAGTGGGTTTGGGGGGCTCAGCACCCAAAATAAGGGAGCTATGCATGTGGGAGCTTTTTCTGAAGTCCACTGCACTGACCCCTAGGGTGTCCAGTTGGTGTCCTGGCATGTCAGGGGGGCCAGTGCACTACGAATGCTGGCTCCTCCCATGACCAAATGCCTTGCATTTCGCTGGGTTTGAGATGGCCAGCAGTTTTTTCCATTATCGCTGAAAAACAAAACCGGCGATCTCAACCCCGGCTAACTCTGGCATTTGGCCGGGCTAAACCGTATTATCGAAAAAAAAGATGGCCAGCCATCTTTTTCGAAAATACGGTTCCGGCCAGCTGTTGCACCGCCGCCAAAATAGATCGCCGGCGATCTATTTTGCCGGCGAAGTTTGATTATGCCCCTCTATGTTACTATGTAGATGGACTTGGGAAAAATCCACAATTTCGGGAATAACTTGTATAAAATGTTTGTACGTTTGGGTAGCTTGCCAGGTGCCCTTGACCTGGATTAGCTGCTGTCGGGGACAGGATGCTGGGCTCGATGGACCTTTAGTCTTTTCCCAGTATGGCATTACTTACAGTGGGGGAAATAAGTATTTGATCCCTTGCTGATTTTGTAAGTTTGCCCACTGACAAAGACATGAGCAGCCCATAATTGAAGGGTAGGTTATTGGTAACAGTGAGAGATAGCACATCACAAATTAAATCCGGAAAATCACATTGTGGAAAGTATATGAATTTATTTGCATTCTGCAGAGGGAAATAAGTATTTAATCCCTCTGGCAAACAAGACCTAATACTTGGTGGCAAAACCCTTGTTGGCAAGCACAGCGGTCAGACGTCTTCTGTAGTTGATGATGAGGTTTGCACACATGTCAGGAGGAATTTTGGTCCACTCCTCTTTGCAGATCATCTCTAAATCATTAAGAGTTCTGGGCTGTCGCTTGGCAACTCGCAGCTTCAGCTCCCTCCATAAGTTTTCAATGGGATTAAGGTCTGGTGACTGGCTAGGCCACTCCATGACCCTAATGTGCTTCTTCCTGAGCCACTCCTTTGTTGCCTTGGCTGTATGTTTTGGGTCATTGTCGTGCTGGAAGACCCAGCCACGACCCATTGTTAAGGCCCTGGTGGAGGGAAGGAGTTGTCACTCAGAATTGTACGGTACATGGCCCCATCCATTCTCCCATTGATGCGGTGAAGTAGTCCTGTGCCCTTAGCAGAGAAACACCCCCAAAACATAACATTTCCACCTCCATGCTTGACAGTGGGGACGGTGTTCTTTGGGTCATAGGCAGCATTTCTCTTCCTCCAAACACGGCGAGTTGAGTTCATGCCAAAGAGCTCAATTTTTGTCTCATCTGACCACAGCACCTTCTCCCAATCACTCTCGGCATCATCCAGGTGTTCACTGGCAAACTTCAGACGGGCCGTCACATGTGCCTTCCGGAGCAGGGGGACCTTGCGGGCACTGCAGGATTGCAATCCGTTATGTCGTAATGTGTTACCAATGGTTTTCGTGGTGACAGTGGTCCCAGCTGCCTTGAGATCATTGACAAGTTCCCCCCTTGTAGTTGTAGGCTGATTTCTAACCTTCCTCATGATCAAGGATACCCCACGAGGTGAGATTTTGCGTGGAGCCCCAGATCTTTGTCGATTGACAGTCATTTTGTACTTCTTCCATTTTCTTACTATGGCACCAACAGTTGTCTCCTTCTCGCCCAGCGTCTTACTGATGGTTTTGTAGCCCATTCCAGCCTTGTGCAGGTGTATGATCTTGTCCCTGACATCCTTAGACAGCTCCTTGCTCTTGGCCATTTTGTAGAGGTTAGAGTCTGACTGATTCACTGAGTCTGTGGACAGGTGTCTTTCATACAGGTGACCATTGCCGACAGCTGTCTGTCATGCAGGTAACGAGTTGATTTGGAGCATCTACCTGGTCTGTAGGGGCCAGATCTCTTACTGGTTGGTGGGGGATCAAATACTTATTTCCCTCTGCAGAATGCAAATAAATTCATATACTTTCCACAATGTGATTTTCCGGATTTAATTTGTGATGTGCTATCTCTCACTGTTACCAATAACCTACCCTTCAATTATGGGCTGCTCATGTCTTTGTCAGTGGGCAAACTTACAAAATCAGCAAGGGATCAAATACTTATTTCCCCCACTGTATGTACTTATGTACTTAACTTATTCTAGTATTCTATAATGGAATCTGGACATCCAGCATTTTGGCACCTATCTTTTGGCACATTTTATAGAATTGTCCTTAATATGTTCTTTTTGCCACCTTCAGTTTATAATTAGAAAATTGTCACTGTTCTTTATATAAATATAAGATAATGGGAGAGGGTTTTTCCTCCACTAATGCTCTGCTTGTCTAAATTGCTGCTTTAGGGCTCTTAAGCCTCCATTGATACCAAGGATGTTTAACAGCAGAAGAGCAGTGAAAATGTTGCAATGGAGCATGGTCTTTTCTAGGACTCTGATCCAACAACAAACCTGATCATGAAAGGTGTCTTTTACTAAGGTGCGCTCACGTTTTTAGCGCCCGCTAAAATTGTAGGCAGGCTAAACGTTAGAGACGCCAATGCACCCCCCAAGTGAGTAGGAAACATTTCCTGAGGAAATTGGGAAAAAAGAGAAGGCAGGGAAGTAGGATGAAGCTGAAGAATATGCCTAGCGATATATGAAGAAGGTCTATCCGGAGCAACAACTGAAGCATTCGGCATACGCTCTCATCACCCCAATAATCCCCAATAATACTCAGAAGCCACTTTTCGACTAAATTTGGAATTTATTAAGGCCGCAGCCAGGCACTTAAAAACTTTATTACACATAATGCAACTTAACATGTTACCGTAATACATAACTTCTTATAACTTGGCAAATTCAAGCCCTGGGGTACACAGCTTTACTTCATGATGCGCCCCAATCCGCTGCCGGTGGTGCCGTCTGAGCACACCCACCGCCGACCTGTGCTTTCTTATAGCACCCGATGACTATGGTGTATCCCGTTTAAGGATACGCCCCGGATAAGTTCTTGGCCTCCTGGCCGTCCAAGCCAGGAGACAAGCCATATCCCCACAGGATTAACTGTAAACCTGCCCCACCTTCAGGCATAACATTGTACTTCGTATTGCACTTAACATTTGGGCAATTATTCACCAATAACATAACAGTGTTCTGCGCTCACTTGCTGTGTACCACCAGAGTCCCCGGATAATCACCGCCACGCCCCGCAAAGGCGCGCAGGAATTCCCGCTCGATGCCCAATATGGCGCCAAAACCAACGACCCGCTGCCGAGCCATGTGCTAGGATTAATGAAATCATTGGACAGGTTGTTCTAATCTGGGCCAAACAAAAAACTCCACTGCACAAGAAAACTGAGACGAAGGATGCAACACCAGCGCAGGGTCAACGCAACCTGCCTCATCCCTATTGATCGAATACACCAACTAGTTCACTATTCCAAGAGGGCTCCCTATCCTCCTTCCACTCATGGCAGCCGTACCTGCCGAAAAAAGGAAAAAACAGCCAGGAGGACCGCTCCACCTCCCTTCTTTACCCCCCTGCAGGAGGTAAGTAACAAACGGAGCTACTGTGCAGCCCTCCATATCCCAACAGGAAATCCCCACGATCTCTCAACCCCCTCCCCCTCCCCCTCCCTGTCTTCCTACATCCTTGTATTCTGATTTACTTGTGCTTCGGTTCTCTCTTTTTTTTTTTTTTTTTAAACCAGCAAAACCCTCCTATTACCTGCAGAAGCCAAATAATGGAGTGCTGCTAAACAAACGCTGCAAGGAGCAAAACCTAGAGCCTGCCACAAGAAAAAAACAGCCAGCTCACTTCAAAACTGCATTCAGCTCCTTTCACCACCTCTCCTTCAAGCTGCTGACGAATCCCTAGGTCAGCAACCCTAGCTTATATCCCCCTGCTTCCCCTCCCACCCTTCCTTACCTTAACCCTTTCCTTGCTCTCCAGCCTCAAACCCTTTCCCTTCTAACTTAACCCTCGCTAGCCATCAGCTCAGTTGTGATCGGCCTCTCCCTAAAACGGGCCGGCCTCTTTCTTTACACTAAACTGATATAAATGAAAGGTCAAAACAAAATGATCAGACCATGAAACTAGTGTGGCAGCAAAAGTAGAGAGTGTAAATCCTGAGGAGGAAGTTGCTGACCTTAAATCAAGGGAATGACCTGCAATATGAGTAGGAAAAGATATATATTGTCAAAGGTCCAGATTAGACAGAAATGAAGAAAATAGAGCTTTCCTAGACTGTCATGGGCCATCGACATGAACGCTAAAATCACCCAGAATGAGTAAGTTAGGAAACTTGACAACCATGTCAGCTAGAGATTGCTGTATCTCATTCTTGGCTGCATCAGTTAGGAAAGGGGAACAATTAAAAAAAAGTAATAAATATAACGGAACCTGGAATACTAATTTAACGATCAAACCATCACTATAGGTCAAAGTTTAGGATGAGGTTTCCATTTGGATGTACCTCCTGGGAAAAAAAATAAAAAGTAAAAAAAAAAAACACTGGATGCATTTAGGGCCTCTTTTACTAAACTGTACTATCAATTCCCTCCATGGCAAATATGCCACAGCCCATACCAGCGTGGTTTCAGTGGCGTACCAAGGGGGTGGGGGCGGTCCGCCCTGAGTGCACGCCGCCGGGGGGGGGGGGGGGTGCCGCGCACCGGTCAGTGTCGTAACAGGAAGTAACCTGTTCCGGGGCTGAGGGAGCATGGAAACGAACGATGCTGACCGGCGCGCGGCACCCCCCCTAGCAGTGTGCACCCAGGGGGGTTCTTTCGCCGGGGTGGGGGGGTGTCCTTTCGCTGGGAGGGGTCACGCTGCACAGGGGGGCGCTGCACCCAGGGGGCAGGGTGCATCGGCGATCCGCCCCGGGTGTCAGCACCCCTAGGAACGCCACTGCGTGGTTTAGAAAAAGAGGTCCTTAAAGTTAGACCTGCTATTTTCCCATTGCCACTTGGCTATATTTATTTATTTATTATTACATTTATATCCCACATTTTCCCACTGATTGCAGGCTCAAAGTGGCTTACATAAATCTGTAAGGCTACAGTGCAAGAAGAACAATTGTACAAATTGAGAATAAGATAAGAAATAACTATTAAACAGCAATAGGCAAGAGATAATAACAGGTAATTAGTGTCCTTGGATCTTATTAATAATAAGAGTTAATTCAAATTAAGTTGAACCTGGGGAATAAGCCTTCTTAAACAATACTGATTTCAATAATTTTCAGAAATTTAGGTAGTTCTGGGTAGATTTTACTGATTTGGGTAGAGCATTCCACAATTGAGTGCCTATGTATGTAAAGTTAGAGGCGTACATTCACTTGTATTTAAGGCCATTACAGTCTGGGTAGTGCAAGTTCAGGTATGATCGTTAGGTACTGGATCTGTTTCTGGGTCGTAAGTCAATTAACTCAAGCATATATTCTGGGACTTCACCGAAGATTATCCTATGGATTAGTGTACATATTTTAAAGGCTACTCATATAGAGCCTCATACCTGTATATAAAACAAAGAACTCCTAAATTTATGATCCTAAGTTGAACTCTTACTTTGTGCCCTATTTTCAGCTAAATTTAGAGGCCAAAGTTTCAGCTGAAAATTCACATAAATGTAGGAACTTGAAAGTTATGCTTATTTGATTTTCAAGGTCCTCAGACAAAAAGGGCCAGAGTACTTAAAGAATAAGTTAGCTCTTTACACACCTTTAAGACCTCTAAGGTCCTCTAAAAAAAAATTGTATGATGTGATACCCACCAACGAGCCTTCTCAGGAGTAGCCCCATACTCTGGAATTTACTCCCAGAGGGGCTAAATATAACTGGAAACTACCTCTACTTCAGGAAGCAGGTGAAAGCCTGGCTCTTCTCCCAAGCCTTTAATACATAGGTTGACTGACTATATACTCATTCTGCACCTGGACTAGCTTGCTACACACACTATAAATTAGAACAGTTCCTTATCTCTTGGTTAACTATACAAAGAACTTGCCTTGAGTTTAGCTAACGATCAAATTATCCCAAATGACTCTGTACCACACATCTTGCTCCCATCATATATCTGCTCTTGGTCCTTCAGCTGAAGGACCAAGAGCAGATATGTGATGGTAAGATATATATGGTAAGCCGTATTATAGAAAATCTTTAGCATCATATCTATGTTAGTTGAATGTTCTAATGCATGCTTTTTAGGTGGATCATTAGTATTATGCTAACATTGTATTATATCTCTTTGTATTTGAATTCCAGTGCTGTTAAATGTGTATGTTTTTGATACTGTTTCAGGGTGGCTCTATTATTAGGTTTCAATTTACTATTTTCAAGTTTACTTCATTTATTGTGTTTAGTTTATTCTTGGTTATTTTACTATTGTTATGCTGTTAACAAAATTGTACCTGCTGTACATGACCTTGGGTGAATCTCTTCATAAAGGCAGTTAATAAATCCCAATAAATAAATACATTTAGGGCTGGCATTCATTTGCCTAGATTTATGAGCCTTATTTAGTCCTTACAGTTGAAAGTCAGTGCTAAGTTCCTAACAACTTTTCCACCCCCAAATCAGCCATTGTTGCCACCCACATTTTAGGCTCCCAAATTTGGGAGTTTAGGTAATATTGAACATAAATTTACAAACGCAGCCCTAATAATATTCAGCATCAAATCTATGCTGTTTTGTAGTATGTGCCAACATTCTGTTTATCATTTCTATGTTATATTAATATTCTAATAAATTGCCTAGTAAAGGGTTTCATTGGTATCATGCTGAAATCATAAGTATCATATACATACATGTTACATGAATGATCCTCCATGCTGCCTATTATGAGATATCATTTGTACCCTGCTGACATTTATTATATTCATGTTATATGATTGTTTTACTCTGTTGTTTAATGTGTATATTCCTGACACTGTATCATGCTATTCTTATTATTAGGATTCAATTTGACCGAAAATACTATAATGCCTTTGTATCACTCTATGGTGTGTCTGCACCTTGAGTATTGCATTCAGTTCTGGTCGCTGTACCTTGAAAAAGATATAGTGGAATTAGAAAAGGTTCAAAGAAGAGCGACCAAAATAATAAAGAGGATGGAACTCCTCTCGTATGAGGAAAGGCTAAAGAGGTTAGGGCTCTTCAACTTGGAAAAGAGATGGATGAGGGGAGGTATGATTGAGGTCTACAAAATCCTGAGTGGTGTAGAATGAGTAGAAGTAAATCGATTTTTTACTCGTTCCAAATGTACAAAGACTAGGAGACACTCGAGGAAGTTACATGGAAATACTTTTAAAACAAATAGTAGGAAATATTTTTTCACTCAATGAATAGTTAAGCTCTGGAACTCTTTGCCAGAGAATGTGGTAACAGCGGTTAGCGTATCTGGGTTTATAAAAGGTTTGGACGAATTCTTGGAGGAAAAGTCTATAGTCTGCTATTGAGACAGACATGGGAAGCAACTGCTTGCCCTGGGATTTGTAGTATGTAGTGTTGCCACGATTTTGGTTTCTGCCAGATACTTGTGACCTGGCTTGGCCACTGTTTGGAAAATAGGATACTGGGCTAGATGGACCATTGGTTTGACCCAGTATGGCTACTCTTATGTTCTTATGTCTCTAAGTTTATGCCATTCATCTGCTTATATTTAATCATTGTTATATTCCTGATCTGAAGAATGGTTACCTTTGAAAGCTAATCAAAAAATGTATTAAGTTAGTCTAATAGGGAAGGTATCATCTTATTTTCTTTTCTATGTTTTGTTTTATTTCTATTTATTACCTTTACACTATTAACAAAATCTTAAGTTTTAAGTCAAGTTCCACCTGCTTTTACCCTGCTTAACATAAGGGGGAAAGTTATCAACGTGGGCTAGTATTATTTTACCATGTCATGCTATTGTCGCACAGGTTCCATTTTATGTAATGAGACCCTGTGCCAAAATAGCAAGACTTGTCGTAAAATAACACATCTTAACAGTAACCCGAATTGATAAAACTGCCACCTAAATCCCAATATATAAATACATAAATAATTTTTCAAAGAGGCCAATTTAGCAGCATACCTCTGAAAGTTAGGAGCATAAGGGGGGAAGTTATCAAAATGAGCGACCGTTAACACAGGCTATTTCACCATGTCATGATAGTTTTGCACAGGGCCCCTAAGTCCTTTCAATATCGGCCTTATATGTTCGGTAGCTGAATTTCACTACTGGACATATAACTGTGTTGTCTGCCTTGCTTTGCCTCAGTCAGGTCCCTTTTCTGGGTTTAGAACTTAGACCATCCTATGAATAAAATGGCCTCAGTTTTACACAGACTGGCTGTGGATTTTTAAAATAAAAGGCATCTATATGTTTATCACTACCACTGACCACATATGCTTTGATAGCATTGTTATTTCTTAATCAGCCATATTATTTCATTGCTTTTGATTTACCTTCAGTGAAGCTCTGGTATGTGATGTATTCTTGGGCGGATGCACATAGAGAGACAGTGATTTAAATTTTTTCTAAAGGATCATGGGGATTACATCCCATGAGAGTTGGGTGTTTTCCATTAGGTGTCAGACTTGAGAGAATAATTATTTCTGTTTATACTTGTTTTTATTCCAAATGAGGATGAGTTAATACATGGTATGCTAGCAAAAAGGTTTAATTCATGGATTTTTAACTACATGATTTGAACTAATTATGGAGCTAACATGCCTACTGATAAAATATTCTCAAACTTAAGAAAAAACTAAAATTGAAAAGAATTATCTGTACAGGGTATTAGTGTGATACACTTGCACACAGATAGACACAGAGACAGAATTGAAAGTACTACTGAATTGCCAAGTTTTCTGGTTAATTTTAATGTTATATGTGTTCTGAAATTCGGAGTCAGTCAAAAGACAAGCTATTAACAAAGGCATTGGTACAGATTGAATTGTCCACTGTGGTACCGTGAGTGAGAGCAGGCCCCGAGCCCAGGTAAGAGATCACACAGTGGTGACAGGTAAAGGCAAATAATATTTATTGAAGGCAAGGGGTCCTGTTTAATTCATAGGGAGGAAGAAGGCAAACTCAAAGCAAAATCCTTCAATGTCACAATGTCCTCTGATGGCCTGCTCCTACAGGGCCACAACGAACATTCCTGTCTCTTGGCACTACAGCACACTCTACTTATCTCTGGCCTGCCTCTCCAATTACTATCAAGTACTCTGGTCAACATACCAAGTCTGCAAGGTTCCAGGTTGGACTTGGCCTACCTGACTGTAGTTGTTGTAACGTGGAGGGGCATAATCGAGCGGGGCCGGCCATCTATATGGGCAGCCATCTCCAAGGCCGGCCCCGGAAAGTGGCATACCCGACCGTATTATCGAAACAAAGATGGTTGGCCATCTTTCGTTTCGATAATACGGTCAGGGCCGGCCAAATCTCAACTTTTGGGCCGGCGTTAGAGATGGCCAGCGTTAGAGATCGCCGCCATTGGTTTCCCGCCCATAATGGAAACTAATAGTGGCCAGCTCAATCCCGGCCAAATCCAAGGCATTTGGTCATGGGAGGAGCCAGCATTTATAGTGCAATGGTCCCCCTCACATGCCAGGACACCAACTGGGCACCCTAGGGGGCACTGCAGTGGACTTCATAAATTGCTCCCAGATCCATAGCTCCCTTACCTTGTGTGCTGAGCCCCCCAAAACCCCTCAAACCCACTACCCACAACTACTCTGGTAGCCTTCTCCTTGCCTTGTGGTGCCTCCTTGGGAGCAAAGAACATACACCTCGCAAAAGGATTTATTCATTTGATTATAGCATCTACCAATGGACTTTTGAGATGCGTTAAGCACAAGATAAAGGGCATGGTATATGATGTGATACTTCCTTGAAGTACTGTGGAACAAAGGTTTCACAACTAATCAGGATTTAATGTGATATGATTTATATATGCTATAGTGTTTATAACAATTTTTAATACAATCTTTAATACAATTGGAAAACAAGGTCCTGTAAAGAGTAGGGGAGTGTGTGTTTGCTGTGAGTGTGTGCACATGCTGGATGAGTAGATGAGAGTTCCATAGTATCTGCTATGTTATCTGAAATGTGAGCACTTTGTTGGGAATAATTTCAATAAAATAACGTAGTATTAATGATGTAAGAGTACTTGTTGTGATTTAACTAAAGTTGAGTTGGTACTCTGTTAAATGTTTTTCCCCCTAATTATATAAAATTGTATTAAATTTTAACTGCCAGACCCTCGACCATTCTTCTAATGTTCGGAGATCCCTTCTCATTGTTTCTACTCCCTCCAGGGTATCCACTCTATTGGCTATTTTCGTGTCATCCGCAAAAAGGCACACCTTTCCTTCCAACCCTTCAGCAATATCTCCCAAAAATATATTAAACAGAATAGGCCCCAGCACCGACCCCTGAGGAACTCCACTGCTCACCTTCCTTTCCTCTGAGCGGATTCCATTTACCACCACCCTCTGCCACCTGTCAGTCAACCAGTTTCTTATTCAGTTCACCACTTTTGGTCCTAAGTTCAACCCTTTCAGCTTATTCACGAGTCTTCTGTGGGGGACTGTATCAAAGGCTTTGCTGAAGTCCAAGTAGATTACATCTAGCGCACGTCCCTCACCCAGTTCTTTGGTCACCCAGTCAAAAAAGTCAATAAGATTCATTTGGCAGGATTTTCCTTTGGTAAAGCCATGTTGCCTCGGGTCCTGTAACCCACCGGCTTCTAGAAAGTTAACTATCCTTTCTTTCAGCAGCGACTCCATTATTTTTCCTACCACCGACATGAGACTTACCGGTCTGTAGTTTCCCACTTCTTCCCTGTCTCCACTTTTGTGAAGAGGGACCACATCTGCTCATCTCCAATCTCGCGGATCCTCTCCCGTCTCTAAAGATCTATTAAATAAACCTTTAAGAGGTCCCGCTAGGACCTCTCTGAGCTCCTTCAGTATCCTGGGATGTATCCCATCTGGCCCCATAGCTTTGTCCACCTTCAGATTCTCCAGCTGTTTATAAACTCTTTCTTCCGTAAATGGCGCAGTATCCACTCCATTCCCAGACGTTCCCTCGGCAGCCAACCATGGTCCTTCTCCAGGATTTTCCTCCGTGAACATCGAAGAGCAATAATTGTTTAGCACGTTCGCTTTATCTTCATCACTCTCCACATAGCCATTCTCATTATCCTTCAGTCTCGCAATTCCATTCCTATCTCTTCTCCTTTCTCCAATATATCTGTAAAAGTCTTGTCACCTCTCTTTACATCTTTAGCCATTTTTTCTTCTGCTTGTGCTTTCGCTAGCCGTATTTCCCTCTTCGCTTCTTTGAGTTTAATCCGATAATCTTTTCCGTGATCCTCTCTTTGTGTTCTTTTGTATTTCTTGAACAAAGCCTCTTTTGCTCTTATTTTTTCAGCTACTTGTTTGGAGAACCATAAAGGCTTCCTGCTTCTCTTGTTTTTGTTTACTTTCCTCACAAAAAGATCAGTCGCCATTTTATAGCAGCCTTTAGCTTGGACCACTGTTTTTCCACTTCTCCTATGCCTTCCCACACCAACAGCTCCTTCTTCAGGTATTCCCCCATTTTATGAAAATCAGTACATCTGAAATCCAGTACTTTGAGTTTTGTGCGTCCGCACTCCGTCTTCACCCTTATATCAAACCATACGGTGTGATGATCACTATTACTTAGGTGGGCACCCACCTGGATATCAGAAACACTACCTCCATTCGTGAGCACTAGATCCAGCATCGACCCTTCCCTCGTGGGTTCCATCACCATTTGTCTGAGCAAGGCACTTTGACAGGCATACACAATCTCCCTACTTTTTTCCGATTCCGCAGACGGGACGTTCCAATCCACGTCAGACAAATTGAAATCTCCCAACAGTAACACCTCCCCTTTCATACCAATCTTTTGAATATCTTCTATCAGATCCTTGTCTAACTTCTCAGTTTGCACAGGAGGTCTGTAGATAACCCCCATGTGGATACTGGTTCCATCTTCTCTTTCCAGGACGATCCATAAAGTTTCATCTTTTCCCCAGGTTCCCCGCATTTCAGCCGCTCTGATATTCTCTCTCACATACAGAGCCACTCCTCCACCTCTTCGGCCCTCTCTATCCTTCCTAAAAAGATTATAGCCCGGTACGGTCACATCCCATTCATGAGAAGTTTTCTTCAAACATCAGGGCTTGCAAGTCTTGAACCTTTTTACTTAGACTACGAGCATTTGTGCACATAGCTTTCCATGTGCTTAGTGAGTTTAGGTGTTTTTTTATATTTACATGACCTTTCCCTCTGCCATCATGTTTATTCTGGGGGTGACTTTCTGAAATCCCCTGTTTCCTTTTGTCACCCCCCACCCTCTAGTTTAAATGTCTAGAAACATACTGTCTGAATTTCTCCCCAAGGATCCTTTTTTTTGTAGTTTACACATAGGTGGTGGAGCTGTATGCCATGGGGCATTGCTGCTTCCTTCTAACCCAACTTTGGCCCTGTCTTTTACACTTCCTGGCAGCTGTCCTCCTGGTTCAACCCCTCCTGTGTTACTTCCTCTTTGGACAGGAATATGGGGCTTAAGGTGGTTCTGACCCTAAAAGGGAATATTCTCAAAGGGAATGGGGAGTATCCTATAGACTCCCTCATATCCACATAAAACAGAGATAGCATTGGTCTCAGACATGCACCAGCCTAGTCCCTTTGTCAATTTTCAACCAACCCCAATGGCACACAACTCAAGGGCACTTTTATCAATGAACTTTGTGTCAGTTTTCAAAGAGAAAATATTCAGTAACAGAGAAACATAGGGCCCAATATTCAAAATCATTTAAATCGTTTGTCTGAGGCAATATTCAGCTGCAGCCACTTTGACGTGACCTCGGATGTGGGCAAAGCAAGTGGACATATCTCCTGCCTATGGGGTCCAGCAGGGGGTGAGGGCCTGGGCCTACATTGCTATATCCTAGGGGTGGGGGGTGGGAGGGAGGATCAGACCAAGGGGGATTCTTTCCTTTCTAGGGGTGGGAAAGAGGATCAGGACAGGGAGATTGGGATATGTCAAGAATTTTTTATGCGGCTCCTAGCTAATATTCAGTCAGGAGCCGCATAAGTACTAGTGGCCATGGTTCTGTGAATTAGCTCTGGATATTCAGTGCTGGTGCCCAGATATGGCCCAGCACTGACTATCCTGGGCTAGTTTAGCCGGCGACAGTCAGCATTTTATAAGATGCTGCCAGCTGAATATTTAAATTCAAAATCAGTGTTTAATGCAAGCTGTAGCATTTAAATTATTCATGGACACCGAGTGCCACTATCTAGATAGTGATGTGTTAAATTTTCATACAGAGCATAGACTGTCACCACTTTCTGGGGAGCAGCAATATTCAAACCTCTATCTCAACAGCTCTCTGGGCCCATAGAATATCACTGCACAAAAGATCGTCCAGACCAACAGTCAGTTTCTACCATCCCTTCTTCTCCCTCAGATCCTCTGTACTTATCTCATATAGCAGATGGAACTTCTCCCCTATGAGGAAATGCTAAAGGGAAAGGGAAATGGGACTTGATATACTGCCTTTCTGTGGTATTTTGCAACTGCATTCAAAGCGGTTTACATATATACAGGTAACTGGGGTTACCCCGCGGTCATTTAGAGGGTCTATCCCCAGCACAGCTCAGGTCTGCCTGCACCTGCCGCTTGTGCTCTACACTAGCACCCTCCTCCCACTGGGTCCCAACCACCTCTGGGCAAGTCTCTTGCTCTCAAATTATCCCCAGTGATTTCTAGGTTACTAGGGCCACACTCCCAGTGTTCCCACAGTTCCTAGAAAGCACACACAGACCCAACACACAAACCACCAGGATTATTATTCAGTCCAGACAAGCAGAGGCAATAAACTAATAATGTTTATTGTCATGCAAAAAAAATTAGAACAATGAACTGAAAAGGTGCAATCAGCAAACAGTAACAGATAACGGAAATATGGATCAATTACAATACTATCTAAATGTTTGTTTACTATCTACATAGTACCTGGGGAGATCAGGACATATAGCTATTCACAGGTTATCAAATATAACTTTTCACAGGGCCTCAGCAAAGAGATCCTTCTCCCTTTTCTCCCTGGCTAAGACTGGAGCAAAAGCCAGTACCTTCTAGATGAAACTGAGCTCCAGGGCAAATCAGAGCCCAGAAAAACAAGTTTTAAAAATAGCTGGCCACATCACTGCAGGTTAACTCTTATCTGTGTTAACTAAAGAAAGAATGGTCTGTTCCCTGTAAGTGCTTTAAACATAAACCTGCACCCCTAAAAGATAGAAAACAGAGTAGGTGTCAGGCTTTCAAAGCAGAACCTGGGTTTGTGAGCCCTTGAGCCACTGCCGAGGAGCGGCAGCGGCAGGCAAAACCACCCCACACCAGAGACAAGGCAGAACTCTGGCAGGGACAGCTAGACTTCACCTGCACTTGACCACCATTCCCCCGGGGTTGAGCCCCCAGGTGCAGGTGGCCAGCAGGACTTACCGGACAGGACAGGAACTGGAAACCAACTAGGCAGAACAGGGTAGGACTAAGGGTCACAGGAGAAAGGAATATACATGGGCAGCAAGGCAGGAACTGGGCTAGGATTCACAGACAGACAATACTATACTAGGCAGGAAATGGACAGGCTTAAGGGTCAGGATTGAAAGCTGCAAAGCAGCCACTAAGAAAGGAAACACAGACAGGTAAGAGACAGAACTGAAAGCTGCCAGGCAGCCACTAAACAAGAAACACAGACAACCAAGAACTAGACAGAGAAATACAAACAAGAAACAAGACTGGGAAACAAGCAATACAGTACAAGATACACTACACAAAGACTAGACTAAAATCAGGCAAGAATCTCAGACAATAAACTGAGCTAGCAGAAGTGCACAGAGCACACCAGCATACCAGGGACCTTAGGCGATGCAAAGGCAAACACAGAAGTTTCTAGGTGATTAATAAAGCCCATCAGCACCTGAGGCTCAAGCTGCAGCAATCTCAAGGCAACTACGGGTGCTGTTCAGGCACAAAAAAGAAAGACAAGTCTGGCAGCCTGGAAGATCCAGACCGGACTAGACTGAAGACTAGAACGGCTAGGGACAGCAAGACAGTCTATGGCAGCCACCGGTTCTGGTCACCAGAGGGTGAGGGGAGCACAAACCAAGAAGCAGGCAGAAAGCATACTGAAGCATAGAAAGGCTCAACATACACAGGTGCAGCACAGTGGAGCAATCAGAGCCATGCTGGAAGCAGCCAGCACACAGAGACAGAACTAACTCAGAAAGGACAGACAGAAGCCAGCTCAGAAGCTGGTCCCCAGAAATAAGGTAAGTCTGAGAGGGGTCACGACCACAGATGTGACAGTAGGGTTAGATGGTTGATTTTCTTAATGGAGGAGGGTAAAAAGTGGAGTGCCACAGGGATCTCCACTTGGACAAATGTCTTTTAAAATATCTATAAATGATCTGGAAAAGGGAACAATGAGTGAGAACATCAAATTTGCAAGTGACACAAAATTATTCAGCTGTTAAGCCACATTTATTTTATTAATTAAATAGGATATATTAACCACATTTATGAGGAGATTCACCCAAGGCAGTATAGAGCAAGTACAGCTTGACATAAAACTTACAATTTTGTTAATAGAATAACAGTTGTAAAATGATCAAATATAAGCATAAATACAATCAATGACGTAAACTTGGACACAGGCAAATTGATTCCTTATAATAGAAATAACATGTTACAGTGTCAGACATATACAAAACTAGGGGTGGGCAATGATTAAAAATTGTAATTGCACGTTTAATTGTGCTTAATCTTGGCACGCATTTTGGGTAATAAAAAATAGAGTTTCAAACAAAATGTAATACTAAACTGAAAATAGTAGCACAATGCCTCCACCCCAGCCTCTCCCCCAGTTTCTCTCATGCCCCCCTCCCCGGCCTCTCCCCCAGTTTCTCTTAATCACCCCTTCCCAGCTTTCACCCAATGAAGGTGTACTTTTGACCTTACTGGCCAACTTCAAAAGAGAATCAGCAAGGGCAAGAAAATCCTGCTTCTACAATTCGACATGTCAAGCGCATTTGAAAGGGTCGACCACCAAATCCTACTAAGAATGCTGGACAAACTCGGTATTGGAGGCGAGGTACTACAATGGTTTAAAGGATTCCTAGCATCAAGATCCTACCAGGTCAAAATGAATAACATATGCTCCACCCCATGAAAGGCAGACTGTGGGGTATCGCAAGGCTCACCGATCTCACCCACACTGTTCAACATAATGATGATCCCACTGGCAAGGACACTATCGAAGCATGGCTTCAACCCATTCATTTATGCCATATGCATCCCATTTAGTCAAGACACGTCAGAAATAAACACCTTAATAACTCAAGGACTGAATATCATGGAATCCTGGACCACAGTATTCAAACTCAAATTAAACCGAGACAAGACTCCATTTTTAGTGCTCACATCCAGTTCCTGCAAGGATGCCTTTTCCAGCATTATCCTTGACAGGACCACCTACCCAATAGCAGACAACCTGAAAATCCTAGAAATCACACTAGACCGAAACCAATCCCTTAAGGTAGCCAGATTAGTAATATCCAAACAACTATGATAAAATTCAAAAAAACTTCATTATCCAATTAAAAATACTAGCTAAAATTCAATATCTCAACATTCTAACCAATGCATATTCTAAATTGAATTATATCCTATTATGCAAAATTTCAAACTTATATATCAGGTGTAATGCACACCACCTGAACCTGACAATCATATATAAACTACTAAATACTAAAAAAAAAAGTCCAACACCCAATCCTTTATGAAGCAAGATGTACTTATGCCAATGCTAAATGGTGATTTCTTCCAAATGTTGAGTCACTAAAAGTACATCGAGCTTGTCTTGATTCAGAAAAACCAGGCAACAATCCAGATGCATAAATATAATAAAGTCTTGCAAAAGGTCAAGTTTCATTACACCGTAAGACTGCAAAACTTGTAAAGCAGAACTGAAAAACATTCAATTTTCGATTCTCCCCCTCCCCCCTGAGTTTTGCTATGGGAAATGCATTGAGACTCAAACATGGGTAGATAGAACAGTGTCAATATTAATCCCATGGTAGTCAGTACTTTTTAAAACGCTGGTCACTACAGGTAAAAAGAGACCAGATATTCAGCACCAGTATCTGAATACTTGCCAGTGCTTAATATCTGAGAATCAGCGCTAACAGGTGGTAATATCTGGTTAGCAGCAATATTCAGCCTTTTTGTGGTCCTAACTTTAGTCAGTTAGCTGTCTGAATATCAGTGCAAACTGGATAACCTCTTACTCTGCCCAAGCTCCACCATGGACCTCCCCAGTACTATCCGGTTAGTACTTTAGAATATTGTAGTAGCTGGCATTGATCTGGTAGTAGTACCTGCTAATTAGATAAATGCCTTTGAATATTGGCCAGAATGTTGCTCTTTCTTTTTGAGTTTATATAAGAAAGATGGAAGCTTACATAGTAATATTTTGAATTTCTATACCAATTTATGCTGTTTTAACATTGTCCTCTGTAGTTTTAGTGATATAGGCTCATTTACTATGGCTTGTATAGCAGAGACCCCTTCTCTCCAGCGCTTACATCAGGCCTCTTCCCTGAGCACTCAATGGGTAGACGTGAATCACTTGTTTACTCTTTCCAAAAATATTAGGACTAGGGGACATGCAATGAGGCTACTAAGTAGTAAATTTAAAACAAATCAGAGAAAATATTTCTTCACTCAACGAATAATTAAACTCTGGAATTTGCTGCCAGAGAATGTGGCAAAAGCAGTTAGTTTAGCAGGGTTTAAAAAAGGTTTGGATAATTTCCTACAGAAAAATCCATAAACCATTATTAAGATGGACTTGGGAAAAACCACTACTTATTTCTAGGATAAGCAGCATAAAATATGCTTATCCTAGAAATACTCTTACTCTTTTGGGATCTTGTCAGGAACTTGTGACCTGGATTAGCCACTGTTGGAGATAGCACACTGGGCATGATGGACTTTCGGACTGTTCCAGTATGGCAATGCTTATGTACTTATGTTCTTATGTTTTCTCTGGCATGCACTGCAGACAGCCCTGTTCATGTTCTTATACAATTCAAGAATTTCCTGTAATTCCAGATATTTGCAAATGCTGGAGCTTTGTTTTACTGCACAGAACCTGGTTTTAAATATTTTCCTGAAACTACAAAACACCAGTTTGAAAAATGCTCTAGTCTAAACTTAATAAGGAGATAAATATGGTTTGTTATATGAACAAGGACAAAATGTCTGAATATTACATGCAGAAGGGGGAAGAGGAGTTGGGGTAGAGACATTTTTGTCTTAAGGGTATTTCAATAAGTGGTATCTCCTTTTGGGCACCCCGATGCAGCACAAGGAGCACCAATTCTACAATAGAATCATGGCACCCTGATTCACGCAACTGATAGTGTTGTTATGTAAGATGTGTGCGTTGTTGGTGGATGTGCCCATGGCCTGCTCATGATTTGCTCGTGTACACCCGCTAAGACACTCATGTGCTACCTTATAAGTACATAAGTAATGCCACACTGGGAAAAGACCAAGGGTCCATCGAGCCCAGCATCCTGTCCACGACAGCGGCCAATCCAGGCCAAGGGCACCTGGCAAGCTTCCCAAACGTACAAACATTCTATACATGTTATTCCTGGAATTGTGGATTTTTCCCAAGTCCATTTAGTAGTTGTTTATGGACTTGTTTTTTAGGAAACCGACTAACCCCTTTTTAAGCTCTGCTAAGCTAACCACCTTCACCACGTCCTCCGGCAACGAATTCCAGAGTTTAATTATCTGTTGGGTGAAGAAACATTTTCTCTGATTTGTTTTAAATTTACTACACTGTAGTTTCATCGCATGCCCCCTAGTATTTTTGGAAAGCGTGAACAGACGCTTCACATCCACCTGTTCCACTCCACTCATTATTTTATATACCTCTATCATGTCTCCCCTCAGCCGTCTCTTCTCCAAGCTGAAAAGCCCTAGCCTCCTCAGTCTTTCTTCATAGGGAAGTCGTCCCATCCCCGCTATCATTATTATAGAATAATGCATAGTACATGAACGTGGGTACCTGTTAATGTAGGCACCCCCTTGCACTTGGAAAATGCGACCTGCTAAGCACTATTTTTAGACATGCCTTATTGATTAATTCTTCTCTAGACTGAGATGACAGTTCGATTCTCTGTAGCAAATTTGAGAATAATGCTTTTTTGCAAAAAGCAAACAACCCAATAGCAAACACATGAAGATTACAAATTAACAGAAAGATGGAGATGCAACCATAATAATGGCAGCTGAAAAACAACCCGTGAGCTGACTTAGACAAAAAGGCGACCGTAGCAGGCATTGCAGTATGGCTTGTCATTCTGCTCTTGGAAGATGCCCTGATTGAGTTGCTTAAGGCAGAAGGCACACACAAAGTGCTCAGGGTGGAAGCGACTACCCATGGCACTTACACAGCGCCCTATGATGGGTTTTTGACAGGTGTGACAGATGGAACCCTGCCGGCGGTGGTAGTCCAACTCACAGTACGGGTGGCCATTCAGTTCAAAGAAAGAGCCCTGAGAAAAGGTGCAGGAGCAGTCCTGAAAGAGAATGAGTGAGAGGAGGACATCAGACAGACGGTAATTCAAATATCACTCATATTGTCAAGAGAGAGGTAATTAGAGTACGGATTTTAGCAATGCTATGGTCGTTAATCATGTTCTCCAATGCTTTTATTACCAGTGTGGCTGTGGGGATAATTCTTTAACAATGCACCTACATTGTCTAGAAAGGAATATAGATACTTTTTTTTCCTTTATAGAACACTAGAGTATAAGTTAAACATGAATGTATAATTTAGGCACAATCGCTTAACTAGCCACAGAGCTGTTGTACGTTCTTGTGTTTAAATGCCAGGGATATACACACAGGTTATTCTGGAAGTTCGTGTGTGAGAGACCTACTCTGCCCATGCTCTGCATGTCCACCCATGTGTGTGCCTACCTGGAAAATGCAGGTAAGACATGAGTGTATTTACTGAATACATTACAAACAAACAAACAGGTGAAACCTTTTTTGTGGCACCACCTCGCTCTGTAATTTTATAAGATCCTTTTTTTATGCATGTAAAATGTGCTTTACATTCTGAAAAAGCTTTATATAATTACCCACTATCCCCTCATTCTATAACTTTAGCCCCTGAATGTAAGCACCACTTGCACGCTAGAATGACAGAATACTAATACTAATGCAAGTAGGCATATTCTTTAAATGAAGCATGCATCTTGCATAACGCATAAATATGAGGGGACATTCTTAGGGGAGGAGCATGAACAGGGCATGGGAGGGACCAACATCTGTGTGCATAACTTACAGAATACTGTAAGTTATGGGTCAAAGTGCGACCTGCTGAGTGAATAGATACCAAAAGTGGGGTATGAGAGTTATTTAAGAGGGGGTTCAACTGTATAATCCTGCACAATTTCAGCCTCAGGTATGGACTGTGTCTTTAAAAAATGAGAAATGTTTATCAATAAAAAAAAGTACATTTTTCAGAAAACTGCATTTGAAAAATAGCAAACTTAAAGCATCTATATCTCTGTAATCCATAGCAAGCTGCAGACAAAGTTGACCAATTTTGACCCTATAGTACACAAAACTTTGAAAAATAAAAGTTGCCCAAATTTACTCCTCCAAATCTTTATAGGCTTTATCTCTGTTATTTGTAACCCAGCTTACATAAGAACATAAGAATAGCCATACTGGGTCAGACCAATGATTCATCTAGACCAGTATCCTGCTTCCAACTGTGACTAATCCAGGTTACCAGTATTTGGCAGAAAAGCAATTAGTAGCAACATTCCATGCAAGCAGTGGCTTCCCCCATGCCCATCTCAATAACGGGCTTTGGACTTTTCCTCCAGGAACTTGTCCAAACCTTTTTTAAACCCAGAAACACTAACCTCCATTACCACATCCTCCAGCAATGAGTTCCAGAGTATAACTATTCTTTGAGTAAAAAAAATATTTCCTCCTATTTGTTTTAAAAGAATTTCCATGCAATTTCATTGAGTGTTCCCTGGTCTTAGTACTTTTGAATGAGTGAAAATACCTACTGTATTTTAATGCAATTCACCATGGACTACTTCAAAAAACGTGTAAGATAAATCCAAATAAAAATAACAAGTGCTGACTTTATGGAACAGTTTACCATTGAGACTTCAGAAAATATATTGGATCAAACAGTTCAAAAGAGAACTGAAGACCTACTTTTTTATACAGGTGTACGGGGCTGATGATGATCTGATTTGAGAAGGTGGAAGAGATCAGACTGAGTGATGAGACTGAAGTTTTAAAATATGTTTATGTTGATGGTTTGTTTTTTAATTTTATTTTAGTTAGTTCTGTAATGTTATGTCGGTGAGAACTTCTGGACTGTGCGGTATGAACATTTTTTAAAATAAATAAATAAATATGTTTAAATGTTAAAACTGATGTCAGCATGTTAATGGATAAGGTGCACATTGAGAGGGGCAATTTTATAACAGGGCACGTGGTAGGAGCCTCTTTATAAATTACTAACATAACTGGGTATATAAGCGCTTAACATAGGGTTACCATATTTTGTCCCCCAAAAAGGACACATGCCCCGCCTCCCACACCCTGCACCCTTTCACGCCCCTCCCCACCCCCTTTCACACCCTGCTCCGCCCCGTCATATTTTCCCCTCCCCCGTCACACACCCTGTCACACCCCCATCCCCTTACCTTACTACTGCCCTGGTGGTCTAGTGACCTCTTTGGGGCAGGAAAGAGCCCCCTCGTTCCTGCCCAGAGCGCTGCCCTGCATGCATCCTTCCTGTTGCTGATCTCGGCGCCGATTCAAAATGTCTGCCGAGAGTTGAAGTCTCGCGAGGTCACTTCAACTCTCGGTGGCCATTTTGAATCGGCGCCGAGATCAGCAACAGGAAGGAAGCATGCAGGGCAGCGTTCCGGGCAGAAAAGTGGGCTCTTTCCTGCCCGAAGGCGGAAGAGGTTACTAGACCACCAGGGCAGTATGCTCCCAGGTACACATCTGACGTTTTTCTCTTTTGAAAATGAGCCTGAGAGGGAGAAGGTCAGGGTGAAAATGAAGTGAAACCACGAGGTGCAGATAAGGACCAAACAGACATCAGTAATACCTAGATCAGAGTCCAACCAGGTGTGAGAGTGAATGCCAGGGTGCAAAAGAAGGCAAAAAAATATATATACAGAAGAAGTGTAGATAAAGTGGTAGCATCTAAACATTTCAAGATGGCAACGGTATAGGACGGACCTACTTGAGCTCCATGCTCAGGTGGTTAACTGAGCGTGGCAGAGGCAGCAGATGGAGCTCCGGGAGCCCGAACTGGCCAACGAGAAACACCACTACCAACCCAAAGCAGGGAGAGGCAAGCGAACCTCTCCCCACGGGGGACACTGCGAGGATCGTAGGACAGCGGTCGGCCACGCACCCAGCCTGCCCTCGCCTGCCCTTGCCCACCAGTCCATCCCTACTGGGAAGCCGATGGAACCTCCCCTCGGGATACTAAACGGGGCCCACCAGGCTAAGATCGCCTGGACCATTCTGGTCACTCCCGGCTCAAACCCCCACACCCATTAGCCCGCTAGCAACAACAGGAGGGGAGCCCGTGACCGACTGAACTACCCAGAGGCATGAGAGCCCAGGAGATGTGAGGACGCCCTGGCGGGGGTCGCTGAGGCAAACGATGGAGGCAGCAAGAGCTGCAGGAACCACGTGCCCGGCCTGCCCTCACCTGCCCTTACCCGCCAGCCCACCCCTACTGGGAAGCCAATGGAACCTTTCCTCAGGATACCGCACGGGGCCCGCCAGGTTAAGATCGCCTGGACCATTCTGGTCACTCCCGGCTCAAATCCCCACCGTCAGCCCGCTAGCAACAAGAGGAGGGGAGCCCATGACCAACCGAACTGCCCAGAGGTGCAGAAGCCCAGGAGATGTGAGGACGCCCTCGGCGGGGGTCGCTGAGGTGAACGATCAAGGCGGCAAGAGCTGCAGGAGCTGCCCATCAAAATCGACTCTGCGACTGGCACCAGGAAGCTCAGATCAGGACAACAGCAGAATGGAGCCTACTGCCCCCCCCTCCAATCCCACCCCAATTGCTCAAACAGCTCCCAGGGCTGTGGAATCCCTACAACCAGGGCACCGCTGCCGACCATCGGACTTACTTGGATCTAAAATTGTGGACAAAGTTGCTCAGAGAATCTCCCAGCCCCGAGCAACTACTACCTGCTCGACTATTCTCTCACCTCTACTACATAGCTGCTTCCCCCAGATTCCTACCTCCAACCACCAACACAACTCTCAGAACTACAGAGTCCCTGCACCCTGGGGCAACACATCTGAACAACTAACTGTGAGTAAACTATCTATATTTAATCAATAAATGTAACCTCAGAAAAGAAAGAGACTTCAGTTGTGTTCTGGTACGCCAAGGATCACTCCAAGATACTGAGATTTCACAGTGAAGCAATTATCTAGCAGGAGGCAAATCAAAGAAGAACCATTCCCCCCCCTCCTCTGCTCACTAACATTACACAGGACGCAGAGCCACTACTGATCCCAATAGCCCAAAGGGAAGCCGAAAATACAAACAACACATAAGACCAGAACACAAGATTCCATCCCAAAGACCAAAGTCCTATCACACACTACATCAAACATGACCTACTAGCAGCCCAAAGTGAATTGATACCATAATGAATACCATCAAACTACTCCTAGCAATCTACTCCTTATCCCTGATCCACCTAACATTAACTACCCCACTTGCAGAAAGCAACATTATACCCATACTACATAATCATCAAAGACTGACCAGATACACCACACCCAACTAGGCTGTATAGAGAGAGGAGTGATCAGCAGAAGAAAGGAGGTTTTAATGCCCCTGTATAAGACGTTGGTGAGGCCCCACCTGGAGTATTCTGTTCAGTTTGGAGGCCGTACTTGCGAAGGATGTTAAAAAATGGAAGCGGTGCAAAGGAAGCTACGAGGATGGTATGGGATTTACGTTCCAAGACTTATGAAGAGAGGCTTGCCGACCTGAACATGTAGCACCCTGGAGGAAAGGAGAGGAACAGGGTGATATGATACAGACATTCAATATTGAAAGGTATTAATCCGCAAAACGAATCTTTTCCGGAGATGGGAAGGCGGTAGAACGAGAGGAAATGAAATGAGATTGAAGGGGGGCAGA
Source organism: Microcaecilia unicolor (assembly GCF_901765095.1). Taxonomy (NCBI): domain Eukaryota; kingdom Metazoa; phylum Chordata; class Amphibia; order Gymnophiona; family Siphonopidae; genus Microcaecilia; species Microcaecilia unicolor. The sequence continues at coordinate 634,310,707 of NC_044031.1, read as the reverse complement.
CTCAGGAAAGATGTCAGGAAGTATTTTTCACGGAGAGGGTGGTGGACGCTTGGAATGCCCTCCCGCGGGAGGTGGTGGAGATGAAAACGGTAACGGAGTTCAAACATGCGTGGGATATGCATAGAGGAATCCTGTGCAGAAGGAATGGATCCTCAGAAGCTTGGCTGAAATTGGGTGGTGGAGCAGTTGGGGGGAAGAGGGGGGTGGTTGGGAGGCGAGGATAGGGGAGGGCAGACTTATACAGTCTGTACCAGAGCCGGTGATGGGAGGCGGGACTGGTGGTTGGGAGGCGGGTAATACTGCTGGGCAGACTTATATGGTCTGTGCCCTGAAAAGGACAGGTACAAATTCAAGGTAATGTATACACATGAGTTTGTCTTGGGCAGACTGGATGGACCATGCAGGTCTTTTTCTGCCGTCATCTACTATGTTACTATGTTACTATGTTACAAGATTCCATCCCAAAGACCAAAGTCCTATCACACACTACATCAAACATGACCTACTAGCAGCCCAAAGTGAATTGATACCATAATGAATACCATCAAACTACTCCTAGCAATCTACTCCTTATCCCTGATCCACCTAACATTAACTACCCCACTTGCAGAAAGCAACATTATACCCATACTACATAATCATCAAAGACTGACCAGATACACCACACCTCACCAAACTGACAACAACCAAAACAAAGGAAGAACACCAACATGCGGACAACCTCAACAAAAAGGAAAGAAAGGTCATAACAAACCCACACCAACAAAGAAGCAACAACTGACAAAAATCCATACAACACCGAACATAGAAGACCCATACCAAAAAATTAAAGTGGGTTACATCAACACCAGATCCGTAGTAAATAAAGCAACAATAATAACAGACTGGATCATGTCAGAAAACCTCGATCTACTTTTCATCAATGAAACCTGGATCATGATCAAAAGGACCCTATAATCCTAGACCTATGCCCCCCAGGATACAAAATCACTCACTGGGCCAGAAAGGAAAAGAGAGGTGGAGGCATAGCACTAATCTATCGATTCCACTTCACCACCGTAACCATTGTCGAGTCCATAACATCCCAACTTGAAATTGCCTCAATCAGAATCCACCACACAACCCTGCTTGATCACCTAAACTGTGTCTTATTTTATAGACCACCAGGTAACTGGAACGAATGCCAATCAGACTTCATGGACTTCATATCAAACACTTGTGTAACCAACTCCAATATACTAGTATTAAGAGACATTAACCTTCACCTAGAAGACCCAAACTCTACCAACGCACGAGAATGCAGGGAATTCCTCCGTTTATGGGAACTTAGGTGGCCACACATGCAAGCAACTCATGTCAAAGGGCACACACTCGACCTCATCTCACACAAATTGTCCACAAACCAGAACCTAATAATAACAGAAATTAAATGGACAGACACACCATGGTCAGACCACTACAAACTAAACCTATCCCTACAATAGCAGAAAAAGGGTTCATACCGTATACAAGAACAAACAACCTACAGCACAAGAGGCCAAATAGACTCGGAAACATTCTGGCAACAGATATACAATAATGAATGGACAGCACAAACGGACTCTATATACTACCTCTCAGATTGGGATAAAAGATGCAGAAGCATATTAGACGAAATAGCACCCTTACTAACAAGAACCTCACGTAGGCATGGCTCGATACCATGGTACAATGAAGAACTGAAAAACTAAAAACACAATCCAGGAAACTTGTTGAAGCATGTAGTTTAAGTGGGATGTGAGCATGGAAAAAAAATAAAAGATGCACACACACTCAACGCATGGAAACAAATAGAAAATACAAATACGCAATAAGACAAACCAAAAGGTCATACTACAAAACCAAAATAGGGCCAGACTACAAAGACACGAAAAAATTATACCAACTCATGAACAAACTACTAGACATCACCTCGGTCACCACAACCAATACAGACATCCCATCAGCAGACAAACTTGCTAAATACTTCAATGAAAAATTTGTAAACCTACGCAACATGCTACCTCAGAACATCACCGATATTGAAAACTTTATTGATGGTCTGGACCCAACCCTCGGTGAATACCCAGCGGAACGAATCTGGTCAAACTTCGCTCTCCTCACCACTGAAAGTTACCCAAGTGATCAATAGGTTCTCCAACACTCACTGTCAACTAGACACCTGTCCCAGCTACCTAATAAAATCCGCTCCCCACCGCTTCATAGGAGACCTCACATCCCACTTAAACTACATGCTTCAACAAGGTCTCTTCCCTAAGGAAAATGGCAACATCCTACTCACCCCAATACCTAAAGATACCAAGAAAAAAACAAACAAATCACCAACTAACCGCCCAGTAGCATCTATCCCACTGGTAGTCAAACTGATGGAAAACATGGTAACAAAGCAACTTACTGACTATATAAACAAATTCTCAATACTACATGAATCATAATCAGGATTCCGCCCCATCCACAGCACTGAAACAGTACTAATTACTCTTGTAGCCAAATTCAAACAAGAAATAGCAACAGGTAAAAGCATACTCCTCCTCCAATTCGACATGTCTAGTGCGTTCGACACAGTAAACCATAAAATACTACTAAGAGAGGCATAATCGAACGCAAACGCCCATGTGTAAGAACGACCATCTCCGAGAACGGGTCCATGAAGGGGTGGGCCGAATCGTATTTTCGAAAAAGATGGATGTTTATCTGTAGTTTCGCAAATACGGTTTGTGCTAGGCAAATGCATTGGATGTGGGCGTTTTTGAGATGTGGGCGTTTGTTTGAGCTGGGCATTTTCGTTTTTCAGTGATAATCGAAACCGAAGCGTCCCAGCTCAAAAATGACCAAATCCAAGGCTTTGGGTCGTGGGAGGGGCCAGGATTCATAGTGCACTGGTCCCCCTCACATGCCAGGACACCAACCGGGCACCCTAGGGGGCACTTTTAAAAAATAGGAAAAAACATTAAATTACCTCCCAGGTGCATAGCTCCTTTACCTTGGGTGCTGAGACCCCCAAATCCCCCCAAAAACCCACTCCCCACAACTCTACACCATTACCATAGCACTTAATGGTGAAGGGGGGCACCTACATGTGGGTACAGTGGGTTGGGGGGGTTAGAGGGCTCCCATTTACCACCACAAGTGGTACAGGTAGGGGGGGATGGGCCTGGGTCTGCCTGCCTGAAGTGCACTGCATTACCCACTAAAAGTGCTCCAGGGACAGGACTTGCTGCTGCTGTATAACCTTGGCACAGCAGTTCGCACCGTAAGACTAATCTCGCTGAAAACGTCCTTTATTTCAATAACCGTGTTTACTCACAGTTAACTGCAGATCAGAGGTTGTGCCCCACTGGCAACGAGTCTCCCTGGTACTAAGATTAGCAGTAGCTCAGAGCTGGCAGAATGGCGTACAATGTCCTCTTTCAGCAACATTCAAGGTAAGAACTAAGTTCTGTAACGTGGCTAACACACGAAAGGGATCTAAAACGGACTTACAAAAATGGCCACTACCTTGTGGACTACCGGAAACAAAACAGGGCACACTCTGACCCAGTAAGCAGAGGGAAAAGCACCATGGGAGAAGAGCCTACCAACTACCAACACAAGCTAGTGAAATCACGGAGCCCAATACCCTACACCCACCACAATGCAATGCTGATGTGACCCTGCAGTGCACCCGAGAGCCACATCTGACCCAGGGAAAGGCTGTGAGAGGATCGAACACATTCTGCTGTCATGGAGGTGGGTACGGAATTTGAGGGTGGCATAGAGGCTGGGAAATAAGGTTTTTGCAAGTGTTTTTTTTTTGGTGGGAGGGGGTTAGTGACCACTGGGGGAGTCAGGGGAGGTAATTCCCGATTCCCTCCGGTGGTTATCTGGTCATTTAGGGCACTTTTTTGGGACCTGTTCATGAGAAAAAAGGGTCCAAAAAAAGTGTCCTAAATTCTCGCTAACAACGCCTTTTTTTTCCATTATCGGCCGAGCGCGCCTATCTCTGCTTGGCTGATAACCACGCCCCAGTCCCGCCTTCACCACGCCTCCGACACGCCCCCGTCAACTTTATTCGTTCCTGCGACGGAGTGCAGTTGAATACGACCAAAATCGGCTTTCGATTATACCGATTTGGCCGCCTACGGGAAACGGACACCCATCTCCCGAACATGGGCATTTTTCTCCTTTCGAAAATAAGCAGGTAAGTCTCCTAGAGTACTTCGGGATTGGTGGAAGTATATTTAGTTGGATCAAGGGTTTCCTAACCACTAGAACATATCAAGTGAAATCAAACTCGAACATATCATCACCATGGAAAGCAGACTGTGGAGTACCTCAAGGGTCACCACTATCACCGACCCTTTTCAACCTAATGATGACCCCACTAGCCAAGTCCTTATCCAACCAAGGCCTTAACCCTTTCATTTACACAGACAATGTCACAATATACATCCCTTACAAACATGATCCAACAGAAATCACCAACGAAATCAAACTCAGCTTGAATATCATGAACTCATGGGTGAATGCATTTCAACTAAAACTCAACACAGAAAAAACACACTGTCTCATCCTCTCATCCCAATACAACATGAACAAGCCCACCAATATAAACACCCCAGACTACATCCTCCCTGTCTCAGACAGTCTAAAAATTATTGGAGTTACAATCGACCGTAACCTCACGCTAGAGAGCCAAGTGAAATCTACAACAAAGAAAATGTTCCACTCAATTTGGAAACTCAAAAGAGTGAAACCATTTAAAAATGGACTAACATGGCTACCACACCACTTTACTCAATAGTTTCCAAGAACATGCAGAAAAACAAACATAACAACAACCAAACATTGAACAGGAACTAAAACCCTCCTGGTCAGTCATGCACCATAGTGGTGCACTGTAGAGAAAAAAAATATGGAATAATAAGGCACAGTTATAATGAGTCTATTATAAAATGGCATTATCTTCCATGCCATAGGACGATCAGTTACATAAGGAGATCAGTGTACTGAGGAGTAATCCAATAGAAGTTGCCAAACATGAAAAAAGCATCTCATCGCATCAGTCCTCTCAGCTATGTGATGTTCATATTTAACTATGAGGTACACAATATTCCACCAGAATGCAGCAAACATTCAAGTTGCAGAAAAAGGAATTGGGAGGAGACGGCTGATGCTGGCTGATATGGATGTATTATGATTTTTTTGTTTGTTTTATTCTCTGTTCCTTTCCTAATAAAATCTTACATTCTGTTTGATTTTTTTGAATACTGGAAGTAAGTGGTTGGAGCTGGGGGTAAGGCTTGGTTTGTTTGCTTGGTCCCCAAATCAAGCTGACACCTGGCACCCATATTTTTATTTATATTGTACTCCTGCCCATAACCATCTTCCATGTTGTTGATGGAAAATAATACTGACCCCACACACAAAGCACTCAGGATGCCAGGCTGCATTCAAGGCAGAGAAGTAATTGTCGAGAACGGGCTGATTACACCTCGAACATCGTGGGGAGAAGATGTTGAGGAAATCCTTCCGACAGAAGGGCTTTCCGTTCCTCTCATGAAATCCTGCAGAAATGAGCAAAGAGAAGTATTAACACGGGAACATCATAAAATAGTGCTCCAATATCCAGCATGAATGAACAGCATGCTTAGGAAGAGGTAGAATTGGGGGTTACAGAGGATGGGCAGACTGGATGGGTCATTTGGCCTTTATCTGCTTGTCATGTTTCTCTGTTTCTCTGAATCTTCATTCATACCTTCCACCTCACTGTCTCCCTAATTCCTAACCCTACCTGCCAGATCCCTGTCTTCTTAATCTCATTGTCTACTTCCTTTCTGTCTTCCTATTCTCACTTCCAACATCTGTTCCACTTCATACACTTACCTTGTCTATTAATCCCCAACTTTACTTCCTTAATTCCAAAGGCGGCAATTCCATAAATTGGCACCTCAGTTTAGGCACTCCAAGGACGAGCACAGTTCCAATTCTATAATAACTTCTTGGTTCCAATATTCTAAACTCAGCATTGGCACACTCTGTCATGCCATGTCAATGGCAAGCATAAGCTGGAACACTTGTGCACCGACATTTATTTATTTTCAAAAATGTATCTCCCGCTTTAAACTCAAAGCGGATTGCAATAAAATCATACGTAATATCAGAGAAAAACATCAAACAATGACAAACAAAATACAATTTCATTAATATATCATTGACATGAGTAATTTATAGTTTTCTATAAACTACACCCATAACTGGGAGACACAGCCATGGTATGCCTGTGCTCCTCTCATTTTATGCCCCCTTGTGGTTAGGCACCTAAGTGTCAAAGGAAGTTTGTTCATACACAAGTTCCATCAGTTTCAGTCAGTATTTCATATAATTTCATGTTTTTTTATTTCCTTATTTGTATACTCAGTCATTTATGTGGGCAGCTCATAACACCACTATATTAAAAAAAAAAAAAACAAGTGAGGATGTAACAGATGATACAATCAAACAGTCTACACATTCCACATACTGAAAAACAACAAGCACACTCTTATATTAAAAGGAAGGAAAAGCCTCAAAGAGCTCAAAGTCCCATAAAAAGACTCAAAGAGCTAAAAAGATCAAATATGATCTCTTCAGTTCATCATTGGCAAAAAAACTTCCCATAGGAACTTTCATTTTCATCTAATGTGAATGCATTTCCAATGTAATATAACACCAAATGAGAAACAGCACTTATCTTTTATAGTGCTACTATGGTGTGGTAATTCAGAGCCAACGATGGCCAGCGTTTCACTTAGGCTGCTCCCCTAGTGCTGGAGATAAACATAGAAGCAATATACTGTGTGCCATGTTTAAGACACTCAGCCACCGGGACCCTGAAGCAGCCTAAGCAAAACGGCCATTGTGGAATGTGTAGATTGTTTGACTGTATCAGCTCATAACACCGGCAGCACTAATAATTTTAGCACTCCCTGTGAGCTTTTTCTCATACAATCACCGTGTTCAATCCATTTAAATCAAGGCTGTTTTTACACACAAACCCTGTGACATAACTTGCTTGTGCAAATCTGGTCATATTCTGGATTTGCGCATGCAACAATTAGTTAGCAAGCCAATCAGCACTGAAAATTGCCACTTAACAAGCAATTGTTGACACTAATTGGCATTAATTAGAATTTACGCACAGAACTGTCTAAGCGTGTTCTATAATGTGATGCGTGTAAATTGCATACTTGAAAAGGGGATGTGGCCAAGGGCGTGGAATGGGTGGGTCATGAGCATTTCTCAAATCTATGCACGTTGTTATAGAATACACCTGGTCTGGGAGGTCACGTGTCGCCATGCTACGGAGCAGACGCTGAAAGACTAAGCTCCGTGCTCACCCCCCCGGAAAACCCGCAAACAGGGATCAATAGCAAGATTCGAACACTGGAACATAATTTAGAAGAACAAGAAAGCGCTGTTGCGGCGAATTTAATAGAAAGCGATAAGGGAAGAAAGCTGGAATGGCGACAAAAACGGTTCGTAAGGAACGAGAGAAACAGAAGTCGGCGGCAAACAAAATGGCCGACCCAGAAAGTCCCGGAGAACCACCAGCCGGGTCAGCTTGGGTTGCTGAAATAGCTGCAGAAATTAAAGCGGCAGTGGAAGCGGCCTTGGACAGTAAGCTGCAGCAGCTCTATGATCGCACGGAGGAAGCGCATGAACGGCTAGATTCGATGAATTTAGAACTGGATGCCGGACTGCAACGCACCTCTGACTTGGAAGACCAGGTGGAAAACATGCGGTCGGAGCACAGCGCTCTGGAAAAGAAACTAAAAGATATGGAAGCTCACATTGACGATCTTGAAAACAGAAGCCGGCGAAACAACCTAAGATTGGTTGGACTTCCGGAGGGAATCTTGGACAAAGATTTAATATTGTTCCTGGAAGAGTGGATCCCTAAAGAACTACAATTAGAGAACAGCCTGACAAACTTCTGTATAGAGAGAGCACATCGGATGGGGCCACAGAGAAGCAGCACGACGCGATCAAGGGTAGTCATATTCAAAAGTATGAACTTTCGACATAAACATCGAATATTAGCTGAGATTCGAAAAGGGAGGCAATTGCAATACCAAGGACAAAAGATATTATGCTTTCAGGATTACTCGCACCACGTGCAGCAATTAAGGAAAGCGTTTTCGCCACTGTGCACGGAACTCTATAATAAAAAAATCAAGTTTGCATTGCTATACCCAGCTAAACTAAAAGTCACAGAAAATGGAACAACAAAGACCTTTGATCGGGTGGCTGAAGCAAGAGAATATCTGCAATCCCTGAATGTGTTACAGACGGAGGAGAATAGAGCTGAAACTTGAATATTGGGACAGACTGATATGGACTAAAGGAAAGGGTATGATACAAAGGGATATAGGCTAACCAGAATGATGGGGGAGAAGGGAAAGTATATAACAAAATAAGACCAATTAAAGGGGGAAGGCAATACTAAAAATAAGGAAATATGTATGTGAGGGGGGGTGGTGGCGATAAGAGGTGACTAGCCAAAAGGGAGAATGGTTTGGTGGGACAATGGAAGGGGGAGGGGAAGAGAGGGGAGGGGGGGGCTGGGGGGGGATACTTGTGATGCAAAGGGACAGAATGAAAAAAGATATTATAAATAAGGATGTAGTAAAGATGTATGGTAAGATACTAAGAGGAGCGGGACTACTGCAGCTGGGACAGTGGCTCGCACTTAAGAGGAAATATATCTTGTTAATGCAAAACAAAGTAAGAGGGATCACATGAAGGGAATGATGATATACTCCTGGAATGTGGGAGGCATTGGGTCGCCTATTAAAAGAAAGAAAATACTGGGGGCTTTGAAAAAGAAAGGGGCAACTATAGCAATGTTACAAGAAACCCATTTAACATCACAGGAGCATGAGAAACTTAGAAGTTGGTGGGTAGGCACATTGATAGAGGCCCCAGCAATGGGGAAAAAAGCGGGAGTGGTGATATTGTTTCATAAAGGATTAAAGGTTGACAAAGAATATACGTTTAGAGACCCTGAAGGAAGATATGTAATAACTAAAGTGAAAGTGGATGGAGAAAAGATACTCATAGTCAATGTCTATGCCCCCAATGTATATAGCAAGAAATTTTATAGCACACTAATCACACAGATTCAATTTGTTAAAACTCAAGAACCACATATCAGAATAATAATAGGGGGAGATTTCAACACAGTGGCAGACCCAAACATGGACAGAACATATAATTCGGGAAGTAAAACAGACAAACAATTGAAAGGAATTCCCCTACTATGTGATGCCTTAGAAGTAGTAGATATATGGCGAATATTACACCCAGATCTTAGAGATTACACCCACTTGTCTAGGGCACACCAAACGCAGGCTAGGATAGATTACATATTAGTGAGCGAAGGGGAAGCAACAGGGATACAGGAGGCAGGAATAGATCCCACTATAATATCAGACCATGCGCCAATCTTTATTAGGATTCATACACAGAGGACTCGGAACCAACAATATAAATGGATATTCCCAATAGAACTGTACTATGATAAAAACTTTCTGGAATACATCAGAGGGAAATGGATGGACTACAAAATAAATAATGAGACACACAGACAGGATCCTATATTATACTGGGAAGCAGCCAAAGCGGTACTTAGAGGGGACATAATAGCCTATAGTAGTCATAAGAAAAAAAGTAGGGATAAGGATATACTAAGACTAGGGAAACAACTGATTAGATTACGAAGGGAATATGGAAATACCAATCAAAGGGCAATAAGGGAACAATTAATGGCCACGCAAACACATCTAAACACGCTAATACACCAAAAAGCACATAAGTCAGCGATATACTACCAATACCAATTATACAAATATGGAAATAAGCAAGGTAAGATGCTAGCAGGGATGATTAAGAGAAAGAAAGGCCCTCAGAAAATAATATCTTTACAAAATGATACAGGAGGACTGATGCATAACGATGATAAAATAAGACAAATATTTTCATCATATTATAACAAGCTATATAATCCAGATGCTGAAGATCAGCTAGACCCGGGGCTATATTTGTGTAATATAGAACTGCCCCAGATAACAGAAGCCCAAAAGATGATGATAAATAAATCCATAGAACTAGAAGAACTCACCAGTGTAATTAAAAGTAGCAGGCTACATAAGGCACCGGGACCAGATGGGTATAGGGCAGAGTTCTATAAGATGTTAGAACCCGATATAATACAGCCCATTCTGAATTCATTGCAGCAGATGGTGGGAAGAGAGGCACTATCAACAACACTAAAGATGGCTGATATTGTGGTATTCCCAAAACCAGGGAAAGATCCGGTTAAACCGGAATCGTACCGACCAATATCACTCATAAATTACGAAGCCAAAATGCTGGCAGGGATATATGCTAGAAGAATGGCAAGAATATTACCGGATCTGATTGCATCACCCCAGGTGGGATTTATAACAGGCAGACAAACAGTCAAAAACATGAGGAAGATATTAGCTTCCTTAGAATGGGTAAAACTGAAACAGCTGGATTCACTACTGATTAGCTTTGACGCTGAAAAGGCGTTTGATCGAGTGGATTGGGGGTTTATGTTTAGTGTGTTAGGAGCGTATGGATTTGAAGGAACATTTGTGAAGGCTATTGCAGCATTATATAAAGAACCACAAGCCAAAATATATGTTAATGGAAGTTACACTGAGTCATTTGACATTGGTAGGGGGACGCGACAAGGCTGTCCACTGTCGCCCCTGTTGTTCGCTTTGACACTAGATCCGTTAATACGGACAATACTGGATGACCCAGAAATCACGGGAGTGTGTATGGGGAAACAGGAATTCAAAATATCGGCCTTTGCTGATGATCTCTTAGTTCATTTAACTAACCCAGACATAGCTTTACCGGTGCTATTAGAAAGATTTAAAGAATATGGGTCCTTTTCAGGCTTTAAATTAAACATGCAAAAATCAGAAAGCATGCCCACCAATGAAAATATTCAGAGTAGATGGGAAGGAGAATTTCCACTTCGTTGGACTGTGGGAGAATTTAAATATTTGGGAATTGTGTTAACAGCAGATCCGCAAAAACTTTATAAGAAAAATATAGATAAACTGCTGCAACAAACCGGGCAAACTATGGAAAGTTGGCAGGGACTACCGTTGACATTAAGTGGGAGGATTGGGCTATATGGCATGGTCATCTTCCCGAGGTGGCTGTATGTACTTCGACAACTCCCACTCATAATACTAAATACTGACATGAGAAAATTACGAAAATTGATATCAAAATTCTGCTGGGGAGGGAAAAAGCCTAAAGTACAATTGGAACAATTATATAGAGGGCTGCGGTATGGTGGGTTGGGATTGCCAAATTTGAAAGAGTACAACTGGGCCTGTTTGATGAGACATATGGCTGATTGGACTCTGGGAACTGAAGAATATACCCCGTGGGAGCTAGAGAGAGAAATATTTAAACCATATCATCCGTATTATTTAATGCACACAAATACTACACGGATACCACAACAGTGGAGGCAACATGTATTACTGGGACCCATGAGGCGAGTGTGGCAATACCTGGTACGGCTACTGGGGAAAAACCCAAGATACACGGACTTGTTACCTTTGAGGGGAAATCCGGAATTTGTACCTGGCCTAAGTTCAGATAGGTATGAAACATGGGCCAAAAAAGGGTTGGTGGTGGTGGCAGATCTGTTTCATGATACAGGACAACTACGAACACAGGAAGATATAAAGGGGATAGTGGGGGACAATAACATAGATTGGTACTCATATCTACAAGTGAAAGTCTATGTGACTAGGTTACTGAGATTAGGATGCTCTAGGGGAATGATCCCACTTTTGGAAACTTTACTATTACCCAGGGAACAACAGAGGGTGACAGTGTCAGGACTCTATGAGATAATAGCAACAAAGACACAACCTAAGAAGCTTGATATGATAGCGCAAAGATGGACGATTGATTTGGGAATGCTGGTTACAGTAGAGAATCTCTTAACACATATCAAAGAGATTAAGGATAACATACACAGTGCGAGACACAGGGAAACCCAATATAGAGTAATCATGAGAGCTTACTTTACACCGACACAGGCGTACTATGCGGGGCGGATACTAACGAGTGCCTGTCCTAAATGTGAGACAGTGAAGGCGTCTCTAATACATATGCTTTGGGAATGTCATTCTGTGAAGCGGTTCTGGAATGAGATACAGAGATTTTGTGAACAAATATTAAATAAACAGATTAGATTGACATCGCACCATTGCCTGTTGGGGTGTAGAGGGAGCAGACATAATTTAAGGGATGCTGAACGTCAGTTTGTCTATAAAGCTTGTGTTATGGGGAAGCAATGTATAATGCAATTATGGATACAGGAAGAAGCACCCACATTTTGGCATTGGCGGAACAGCATCCATACCCTAGTGACATGGGAAGCTAAAGATGCCAGAAATACGATAAAGCGAAAAAGAGAATTTTGGGCAATATGGGAGCCATATATACAGTCCCTAGGACATAAGGCTCGAAGTTTATTATTGAATACAATACAAATACAAACCTAGACGTTCTTAATGACTGGAGACAAGAGGGAAACTTATGGGTTAAAATAAAGACATCTGTTATCAGAATTTATTGGTTAAATAAGAATTACTAGAAATGAATATTTATTTATACATAACAGTGAATAATGCATAACTGTTACATACAGAGGAAGATGTGGGGGGAGGGAGGGATAAAGGTTACGTTACAAGTTGATGGCTGTATTTAAAGTTGAATAGTTGCAATAATAGTCCACTGAGTTCTGTATAAATATTTTGAGACTACTATGGTAAGGTGGAATTGTACCTTTTTATTTGGGAAAGTCTTCAATAAAAATGCTGGAATAACAAGGGGGAGGGGGGATGAGGGGTGGGGGGGGGGGAGAAAAGGGAAAACATGGAGACAGTTGGGGGAAAAAAGTTTTGTAATGCAACACAGATATGTTAATGGATGATATTGAACGGAGAACTAGTGCATTGAAGGATTTTATCTCTTGTACTGTTTTCAATAAAAAACGTTGAAATCTAGAATACACCTGGTCTGCACCTAACTTAGGCTTTGGGATTTACACCAAGTTTTACTTGGCGTAACTGCCTGCGACTAAATTTAGTCACAAGGATAGATGCTCGGCATATTCTGTAATCCATGCAGAAATTTAGGATTATGCTATAAAGTACACCTAAAGTTAGATGTACTTCATAGAATATGCCTAGGCATATTTTGTTCGAGTAGATTTTTCAGGCGCATATACAATCTAGCCCAATGTTCATTATTATTAGCTTTATTTGTTGTTGCATCATTCATACATTCAGTTGGTTGGCTTTATTCTTAATCACGCTATTATCTTGTTATTAGCATTCTTGGCATGATAATCACTCATCAGAATGATGAGTGTTATAACAATATTTTATTTAATACAGTTCCTTTAGATTTCCAGTGGCAGCTAAATTTATATTTACATGTATTATCACTTCAAATACATGTAGGTGTCCTTTCTCAGCATTTGTATGTAGGTATTTTTCAGTTGTTGACAGATCTTCTCAAACTAATTAAGAAGTGGTCATATATATGTATCCTTGATTGATTTGGATATGATAGGAACTTGAGCACTTGGAACACAAGTAGTTCAAAAAATCCACTCACAAACCCTCATTCGATAAGCATCGAAAAGAAACCAGATCCAACAAGAATATGTGGAATGACCAATCATCCAGCATGTAGTACATTTCTCCTTATTCTGAAATAGACAATTATCTGAAAACCACTGGACAACTGCAATCAGACAACACCACTATGGATCAAGATCAGATGGAGTCAGAGAAGTGTCGGCAACACAAAGATCATCAGCATAAAAATAAAAGCTAATACCAAATCCTTTTGTAGTTGGTGCCAGGGGTGCAAAAAATTAAACAATACAGGAGATAGCACATAACCTTGGGGAACTCCACAGGCCAAAGAACAAGCTGAAGAAGTTGTATTTCTTTCTCCTCCCTCCCCCAATCCAGGTCTCTTATCCCCCTTCTCCCTTGTCCCTAGCCCCTAAATTCCTGGTCCCCCCCCCCCCCCAATCCTATGCTCTCTCTGTGCCTCCCATCTCAGGTTCATTTTTCCCTCTCTGCAATCCCCATAACATAGTAACATAGTAGATGACGGCAGAAAAAGACCTGCACGGTCCATCTAGTCTGCCCACGATAAACTCATATGTGTATACCTTACCTTGATTTGTACCTGTCTTTTTCAGGGCACAGACCGTATAAGTCTGTCCAGCAGTATTTCCCGCCTCCCAACCACCAGTCCCACCTTCCATCACCGGCTCTGGCACAGACCCCGTATAAGTCTGCCCTCCCCTATCCTAGCCTCTCAACCACCAACCCCTCTTCCCCCCGCCACCCAATTTCAGCTAAGCTTCTGTGGATCCATTCCTTCTGCACAGGATTCCTTTATGCCTATCCCACGCATGTTTGAATTCCGTTACCGTTTTCATCTCCACCACCTCCCGCGGAAGGGCATTCCAAGCGTTCACCACCCTCTCTGTGAAGAAATACTTCCTGACATCTTTCCTGAGTCTGCCCCCCTTCAATCTCATTTCATGTCCTCTCGTTCTACCGCCTTCCCATCTCCGGAAAAGATTCGTTTGCGGATTAATACCTTTCAAATATTTGAACGTCTGTATCATATCACCCCTGTTCCTCCTTTCCTCCAGAGTATACATGTTCAGGTCAGCAAGTCTCTCTTCATACGTCTTGGAACGCAACTCCCATACCATCCTCGTAGCTTTTCTTTGTACCGCTTCCATTTTTTCTATACATCCTTTCCCACCCCTGGAAGGCTCCACCTGCATCCTCTACCCTGAATCCAATAAAGCTCTCCCTGCATCTCTTTCACCTCTAGAAAACTTTTCCTGCATCCCCTTTCCCATTCCTGGAATACTCTCCAGAAACCTTCCTCCTTCCCCTGAAAGACTTCTTATATTTTGTTATGCTCCTTCCCCCCCCCCCCCCAAAAAAAAAAAATAAACTCTCCCGCCATTCTTTCACCTTCAGAAATTCTCTCTGCATTCTTGCCTTTACAAAGCTCATTCATTCTTGCTTCCTCCCAAAAGTTCCACTCCACATCAGTTCCTTTTGATCCTCTCTTGTCCTTATCTCCTCACAATCTTCTCCACCAGACGGCATTTATACAGTGTCAGCTTCTTGTGTGGGGTTGTTCTTGTGGTATGAGCTATGCAGATCCTGAAGTTCTTTTGGCTCATACTGCAATTCTATCCCATACAGGAAGTTGAAGCAGAATGTGTTTAAGCACCATGTACTCAGGGCTTTTTTTGAGGGGGTACTTGGGGGTACTGAGTACCGGCACCTTTTCCATCGTGTGCTGAAATTGCCCCCTGGTCCCCAAGTTTTAATGAAAGAGCTTAGGCTCTACACACCAATTCTGCATTGTCATAGATTCTGTGACTGGTTGCAGGGGGCCTGGATATTATGGGGTGGGTCCCTCAGTGATCACCTCGTCCCTGAAGGGTGGCTTGACATTTGAGTACCGGCACCTTTTTTGCTAGAAGAAACACACTGCATGTACTACTCCTGCCAACCTGAGGGGAGGAAATGAAGAGGATAGGTTGACATGTGCAATGTTGACCCCCCTCAGCTGTTCAGCTGTGTGATGATTTCACGGATTTCACGGACTTGGAAAAATCCAAAATCCCAGGAATAACATGTTTGTACATTTGGGAAGCTTGCCAGGTGCCCTTGGCCTGGATTGGCCGCTGTCGTGGACAAGATGCTGGGCTCGATGGACCCTTGGTCTTTTCCCAGTATGGCATTACTTATGTACTTATGTACACCACCGCCTTCTAGAAGCTGCCACTGTGTGCAAGTGCTGAGGTCACACAGTGGGTCATACCCTGGGCAGAGCTGGGTGGGCATTGGGTGGAGCTGTGGCCCCTTAGTTATTAGACCTGAAATTGAGAGTATCAGAGGGGAGCCTCCCTGTTTATATGTCATGTTCCTGCAGTACGCTTTACTCATTATCTCTTGTTTTTCTCTCTTCAGAGCCTAGAAAGTGTCAGATACTGTAGGGCTTGCTTCTGGGTTCCCCCAGTCCCCTAGTGAAATAAGAGCAGAGGTAAAAAATAAAATAAAATTGATCTAATGGGCAATGTCTTTTGAAATTACAAACAGGGTCCAAAGGCAAAACTGGATATGCACAATGAATTTTATCAGCAACCAAATTTGAAACATTTTTTAAAAGATATTTTTAGGAGATGAATAATGGTAAACTGAGAAAACTCAAGCAGTTTTAAGACAGGAATATATAATTCTTACATACAGGAACCCCCCCCCCCCCCCCCCCCACTAGTTCTTACTACCTTGAAGCCCCACTTGTTACCATGAAACTGCCACCAGAGGTCTTGGCAGCCATTTTGAGGTTGCAGATGGGGGGGGGGGGGGGGTGTCTTAGGAGGAAGCCTATTGTTCTTTGGGAGTAGGGGAGTCAGTAAGGAGGGGGTCTATTTCTTTTCAGGAGGAGAGTTGGAATTATGGGGTAAGTGGAGATTCTGTTATATGGGACCTGGCCAGTGGTGTGCTGGTAAATGTTTAACAACAGGCTCTCTCCCAAGTCCACCTCTATGCGCCCCCCCTCTGCGCCCCCCCCCCCCAAATTGCAGAGCTGGCTATAGCCGGGGAGAGAGCCTGGGGGGGGGGCAATGCATTACTCCGGGGAAAAAAAATTAAATGATCCCAGGTTCCTATCTAATTCATGTTTAATTTGGGATAAAATGCCATAAATAAGTAAATAAATATAAACTTTTAATGTTGAGCACCTGATTCTCAAAGTGGCCATATTGCAAACACTATAATGAAAATAAAATGATTTTTTTTCTACCTTTGTTGTCTGGTGACTTTGTTTTTCTGATCATGCTGGCCCAGTATCCGATTCTGCTGCTATCTGTCCTCTTGACTCCGTTTTCAGGGCTTCCGTTCCATTTATTTCTTTACTTTCCGCCCTTCTTCTTCATTTCTTGCCCTACATCTGTAAACAAAAGCTGGGTCCTCCGCAGACTTGACTGTCCAGTGGATCCAGCTTCTGCCTATTTTCTTCACCCATGTGTTTTTCTCCTCTCTTCCTTTTCCCTCATTTCATCTCCTTCCTCACTCCCCTCCATCCATGTCCAGCATTTCTTCTCTCTCCCTTCCCTTTCCTCCACCCATGTCCAGCAACTCTCCTCTCCTCTCCCCTGCCCTCCCTCTCTCCATCCATCCATATCAGCAATTCTCTTCTCTCCCCTGCCCTCCCCTCCATCCACCCATATACAGCAACTCTCCTCTTCCCCTCCCTCCATCCATTCATATCAGCAATTCTCTTCTCTCCCCCTGCCCCCCTCCAGCCACCCATACCCATCGATTCTCTTCTCTCCCCTGCCCCCCTCCAGCCACCCATATCCAGTGATTCTCTTCTCTCCCCTGCACCCCCCAGCAGCACCTCTCTGCTCTCTCCCCTCGCACTTATTATTATTATTATTATTAGCATTTGTATAGCGCTACCAGACGCACGCAGCGCTGAACACCTGATACAAAGAGACAGTCCCTGCTCAAAAGAGCTTACAATCTAAATAATACAGACAGACAAGACAGTTACGGGTGAGGGAGTAATGGGAGCTAAAAAGCACAATCAAACACACTGAACTGGGCTGGTTCATGCTGTATGTGATGTAATTTGTGACTTTACTGCCTCTGGTATGCAGAAAACATACCACTGAATCAGGGAACTGCTTACAGAAACTCTTAAAAGGCACCCACCCATCCTCTTCTTAAAAAAACCTAAAAACATACATTGAAACAACAGGATATAATACGGGGGGGAGGGGGGGTAAGAAAGCAAAGAGACCAAGCAAGACTGCAGAAAATAAGAGCTGCCGTTCTGAGGGAAATATCTGGTACTATCTTTTCAAAGGCCAAGATCTGGATAAAACTGTCCCAAGAGCATATATAAGCAATAACGTTGAGCATGATTACTTTTCTCTCCTGTAACTCTGCAACTTGTGTGATATCTAAACATTGTACCATATTAAACACAGAAACTTAAATGCCATAATCCAGCTCCTGACCTGAGGCCGACCTATTCTCAGTACTTTGACTGTCATCAAACTGTGCGTCAGACCTGCATACTGAACTGTCGTAGAATTGTCCACAGTGCTTTTGATGGGAATACCTTCGGCATTGACAATGATGATTCCTTGCACTCCTTTCTGGCTCTGGATCCGCTTTAGCGTTTCTTCTACCTCCGCCATGATCCCGACACTGCGGCAACCAGTACAGAGTCAGACAACAATCAGGCACCAGACTTCCGCTTCTCTCCACTTCCTTGCTTCTTGCTCTTGCCCATCGCCGACTCGCCATCTTTTCCGTTTAATTTTTTTTTTTTACCAGTGTTAACATGTCAGCAGGAACAGGCTGCTTCAGCCAATCCCAGGGGCCTTCCTTCAGCGTGTTCCAACCCTGAGGGCTGAAGCAGCCTGTTTCTGCTGACGTGTTAATTTTTTAAAAGCAGTTTTAAGCGCCAGTTCGCTAAAGAAGAGAGGTTGGGGGTTTGGGGGGAGGAGAAACACAAACAAGCGCTGCGTGTGTTGAAGATGCCCGAAGCCACAGGGGACACCGTCGACACTGCAGGTGGGGACCAGAGCCCAAATTTTGGGAGGTACTTTAACAACCGGCTCTCAAAATTCTGAAAAAAATAACAACCGGCTCTCGAGAGCCGGTGCGAGCCGGCTCCAGCACACCACTGGACCTGGCTGATATTCATGCGGGACCCACACAAATGTCTTGTGTAACCCTCATAAGTCTCAGCAGCCAGCAGTAGTCTGGGCAGACCCTGATTTTCAATGCCAGTGCCCGAATGTGGCCATGAGTTGAATTTCTATGTCTAATTTAGCCAGCCATAGTCAGCATGTTAAAAAGCTATAACTGCCACCAACAGAATATTGTCCAATTAATTTCTCTCAGTCCCTAACATCTCATTTAATAAAATTGTCTCCATCTTTCTTTTACTGTATACTGTTTGGGAACTCACCTTCCTCACCAAATACCTCTCCACAGTGTGCACAGAAAAAGTGCTCAGGGTGCCAGGTCTTGTCCATAGCTGTCAGCACCTTCTGCAAAGAGAAGAAAGCAGAGTCACCAATGCAGGGCACAGAAGAGAGATGCTATGAAGTTTCTTTGCACTTAGAGAAGCTCTGTATAGGCTGTGTACTGTGGAGAGGGCATAGGCAGCCTGCAAGCTGGCAAATTTATGGTTAATAGTTCCCTCTCTCAAAGCTGAGAGACCAGCTGCTTTGCACCTGCTAAAGAGCTAAGCAGAGTGTTATGAAGCTAGGAAGAGCACTATAGCAGGTCTTGATGGAAGCTGGTTGTGTTATACTGCAAATACATATGAATTTTGAAAGAACTATCTCCAAGTTTGTTTTATCTATTGTTCTGTGACGATGTGGTTTTGTATCTGCAATATTTATAGATTTGTTCTCTGCAGCTTTGGGGTTGGCTTTCATGCCTAATCTTGAGTCACTGGGTGATTTTATATTGAGATTTGAGCACTCTATGTTAGCAGGAGGTATTATGGTAGAAGGGCCTCCAGACAGCAATTCTTTCCACTGGACAAAGAACACTACAACAGTTCAGAAAAAGACAAAAATGATATGGGGTTTGTGCCAAAAGATGTATGAGAAGAGACTTGAAAACCTGAATGTATACCCTAGAGGAAAGGGGGGATAGGAGGGATATGGAATAGTCATCTGCACAGAAGTAAACCTTAATCAACAATCCTTCTGCAATATTGCTCAAGAATATTAAGTACCAGACCAAGGACCAATCCTTGTGGCACAAGACTAGTAAACTCTCATCCCCAGAGCGAAAGCCATTTACCACTTTACTGCCTCCCACTGAACCAGTTTTTAACTCAGTCAATCCTTTTAAGGCTCATAGTAAGGGTCCTGGATGCTCAGTTTATTGTAAGTCCAGCTTCAAAATGGCTACTATGACCTCTAGTGGCAATCTCACTAGTACTGTGAGACTGCCACTACAGGTCATGATGGCCATTTTGAGGCCAGGGCCACAAGAAGCAGGAGCAAATGGGCTTGCTTCTGCACATTGGACCCTGAGACCACAACGGATATACAAAGTAGGCCCAGGGGGGTCTACATGGAGTGAGGGGGGGGGGTCTTGTTAGGGCATTAGTTCTGTTTGAGGGGGAGGAAGAGGTGAAGAGATTGGAATCAAGGGGGTTGGGAGGGGCCTATATACAGTGGTGGAAATAAGTATTTGATCCCTTGCTGATTTTGTAAGTTTGCCCACTGACAAAGACATGAGCAGCCCATAATTGAAGGGTAGGTTATTGGTAACAGTGAGAGATAGCACATCACAAATTAAATCCGGAAAATCACATTGTGGAAAGTATATGAATTTATTTGCATTCTGCAGAGGGAAATAAGTATTTGATCCCCCACCAACCAGTAAGAGATCTGGCCCCTACAGACCAGGTAGATGCTCCAAATCAACTCGTTACCTGCATGACAGACAGCTGTCGGCAATGGTCACCTGTATGAAAGACACCTGTCCACAGACTCAGTGAATCAGTCAGACTCTAACCTCTACAAAATGGCCAAGAGCAAGGAGCTGTCTAAGGATGTCAGGGACAAGATCATACACCTGCACAAGGCTGGAATGGGCTACAAAACCATCAGTAAGACGCTGGGCGAGAAGGAGACAACTGTTGGTGCCATAGTAAGAAAATGGAAGAAGTACAAAATGACTGTCAATCGACAAAGATCTGGGGCTCCACGCAAAATCTCACCTCGTGGGGTATCCTTGATCATGAGGAAGGTTAGAAATCAGCCTACAACTACAAGGGGGGAACTTGTCAATGATCTCAAGGCAGCTGGGACCACTGTCACCACGAAAACCATTGGTAACACATTACGACATAACGGATTGCAATCCTGCAGTGCCCGCAAGGTCCCCCTGCTCCGGAAGGCACATGTGACGGCCCGTCTGAAGTTTGCCAGTGAACACCTGGATGATGCCGAGAGTGATTGGGAGAAGGTGCTGTGGTCAGATGAGACAAAAATTGAGCTCTTTGGCATGAACTCAACTCGCCGTGTTTGGAGGAAGAGAAATGCTGCCTATGACCCAAAGAACACCGTCCCCACTGTCAAGCATGGAGGTGGAAATGTTATGTTTTGGGGGTGTTTCTCTGCTAAGGGCACAGGACTACTTCACCGCATCAATGGGAGAATGGATGGGGCCATGTACCGTACAATTCTGAGTGACAACTCCTTCCCTCCGCCAGGGCCTTAAAAATGGGTCGTGGCTGGGTCTTCCAGCACGACAATGACCCAAAACATACAGCCAAGGCAACAAAGGAGTGGCTCAGGAAGAAGCACATTAGGGTCATGGAGTGGCCTAGCCAGTCACCAGACCTTAATCCCATTGAAAACTTATGGAGGGAGCTGAAGCTGCGAGTTGCCAAGCGACAGCCCAGAACTCTTAATGATTTAGAGATGATCTGCAAAGAGGAGTGGACCAAAATTCCTCCTGACATGTGTGCAAACCTCATCATCAACTACAGAAGACGTCTGACCGCTGTGCTTGCCAACAAGGGTTTTGCCACCAAGTATTAGGTCTTGTTTGCCAGAGGGATTAAATACTTATTTCCCTCTGCAGAATGCAAATAAATTCATATACTTTCCACAATGTGATTTTCCGGATTTAATTTGTGATGTGCTATCTCTCACTGTTACCAATAACCTACCCTTCAATTATGGGCTGCTCATGTCTTTGTCAGTGGGCAAACTTACAAAATCAGCAAGGGATCAAATACTTATTTCCACCACTGTAGATCCTTGGAAGAGGGGTTGGGAAGGAAAGGGCCTTTTGATCTTCAGTAGGAGTAAGGAGGCCTATTGATCTTCAAAGAGGTGTTGGAAGGGAGTTTATTGATGTTTGGGGGTGGGATCATGGGGAGAGGAAAGACCAAGTCTTCTTCGGGCTGCTACCTAGAAGATGAGGAGTGGCCTAGTGGTTAGAGCACTGGTCTTGCAATCCAGAGGTGGTCGGTTCAAATCCCACTGCTGCTCTTTGTGATCTTGGGCAAGTCACTTAACCCTCCATTGCCTCAGGTACAAACTTAGATTGTGAGCCCTACTGGGACAGAAAAATAAACATGCAGGTTCTGGCCAATATTCAGTGTTGGCATCCATATAGCTAAGTGACCAATGTTAGGACTGCTATTTATATGATCCTATTTGGTCACTTAGCTATGCAGGCAGTGGCACTGAATCTTGCTGACACTCCTATAGCTGCCAGCAAATCCCTGACTCTGTCCTCAGAACGCCTCTCTCTGGCCCATTTAAAAAATGATCAGAGCCAATATTCAGTGGCACTGCCTGTTAAGTGGTACTGAATATTGATGGCTGGCCTACAGAGCATGAGTAGGAGTCTCTTCTGTTCACTTAAATTGCTTTGAATATTGACCTGCTAGTTTATTAGATTCATCTGAAAAATTTCCTAAAGATTATCTCAGCTGCTTACCTGGTCTTTGAACATTGACCTCCATGTTCTACATTCCCTGCCTGCCCCCAGATTTTTAAAGGAAAATGCTGAGGTGAGTTTCCTTTCAAAAATGTATTTGCAGACACTCTGACATGAAAATTGTCCTAATTTTCTTACTTACATCCAGGACTGGTGCTGCACAATAGGCACAGGGTGGAGAGAAGAGATCCTGGTAATCTCTCTTACAATATGCCAGGCCATTCCTCTCAAAGAATTGTTGGGTACCAATCTCTTCTCCACAGTGGGTGCAAGTGAAATGTTCTACATGCCAGGTCTTACCCAGCACAGTAATCATCTGTAAGAAGAGAACGACTGATCACATAAAATCTACTTCTGGGATCCATGTCTGAGGTGTAGAGAAAATGAGACATGGCGCAGCATTTTAGAAAGGATGTTCAAATTGGGACTTCTGAAGGGGTGAGGCTGGGTGGGACTGGGGGGGGGGGGGGCAGCGAACTGGCTGCACAGGGCCCCACAATTGCTAAGACTGGCACTGAAGGTGACACAAAAGTCCCAAAGCAAGTCATGTGAAGCAGAAACTTTATTGGTTGGCAAAAAAAAGACTCAACACAAATCGTGTTTCAGTCATAAGGCCTGCATCAGGAGTCTACAAACAAAACATACCTACATTAATAATAACATACCTGTACCAAACACTTGCTCAGTCAACAAACAAAATCATAAATATAGGCACGCTGATATTTGCATATAAAGTAACACCTTCAGCCGAAACACGTTTCATGTTGAGTCTTTTTTGCCAACCAATACATTTTCTGTTCCATACTGCTTGCTTTGGGACTTTTATGTCACCTTTTTTATTTTCTTCTGCAGAATGACAGTGTTCACTGACAACCTATAAGTACTAAAAGATGCTCAAAGCAATAGGAGACTCCCAGGCAGTCAGGAATAGCAGGTAATGGTGATAATAATTCCTCAGGAGCTGGCAAGAAATTATAGTGCCGGGTAGCTGATGTCACAACAGTACAATCTGGGAAGGCACCAACTCCTCCTGCAGAATGATAGTGCTTACTGACAGCTTATTTATTTATTGCATTTGTATCCCACATTTCCCCACCTCTTTGCAGGCTCAATGTGGCTTACAATTACATCATGATTAGTGGAAATATTTTAGAAAATAGACATTTAGTATTGCATAAGGATCTTGGGTAACATGATAATGATAAAGCATGATAGTAGTATAATAAGCAAATATTGTAAGGCAATTCAGGATATATGTGTAGAAGTTCACATTTGTTGATCTTTGTGGTATGCCTTGTTAAAGAGATGGGTCTTCAGTAGTTTGCGGAAGTTAGTTAGTTCATAGATCGCTTTCAAGTAAAATATGTTCTGAGCAATAGGAGACTCCCAGGCATTCAGCAATAGCCGGTAATGCCAGCTATTTTAGAAACATAGATGTCTATTTCTTCTGAAGCTGTCAAGAGCCCAGTATCTCTTGCCAGTTTTGTTTTGGGAGTGGGGGGTGGGGAGAAAGGTCCTCCTTTAATCTCTCCAGTGCAATGCTTCTCAATAGCAGCACTTTTCTGAAACTGGATGTCCCAGGTAAAAGGCTAACTCCCAATATCCATGTTTTTGGACATAGATCTTCATTCTCTTTTTGAAATGGGGAATAAATGTCTATTTTTGGACCTGCTCTAATCTCACCAAATATGTGCCCAGACCACACCCCCTTACCATTGGAGTGGTCATCAGCTTAAGCTGTCCATATCCCAGCTTTATAAAATTGGAACCTAGACATCTATATATGATAGACTTCTATATGCTGGTGCTTCTAAAACAAGCACCTTAGTAATAAGGCAGAGACATCCAGTTAATGAGAAGAGAGACAGGGACAAGCACAACTGTGGATTTGTGATGGACATATGTAGACAAATGCTGTAACTCAATGAAAAACAGGCACAGATGATAGAGAGGCACAGGCAGAGCTGTAACTTTGTAAAAGATGGTGAAAATAAGGACTATAGTTCAACAGTACCCACCTTTCCAGCAATGGCTTTCCCACAGGAGGCACAGACTCCTTTTGAAGTGGCTGCAGCTCCCAAATTTTTCATCTCTTGTTCTAGGTCCCCCAGCATGTTATTCAGGTTATTGCTATGAGCAAAATGCAGTGTTGGGGATTCCTGTGGAGGGTCCTTACTCACTGGAAACTGCAGGAAAGTGAGGAACACAGTGACACATGCAAACCACAAATAAATCCTCACCAAAAATAAACTAAATAATCACACATTAGAACAAGAAATACACGGATAAAAATTAAAATAACATTTTCAAAAAGCCAATTCTACATGCAGGGCAACACTAGAGAAACAGAAATAGAAATTCATTCCCTATTATACCATACACAATAGAAAATATAAGAGATACACATTTCCTAAGAGAAAGTATAAAAAATGTTCTTTTAAAGAATGGCCAGAAATTCTATAATAATAAGCCATGTTTCATCCTGCCAACAGCTCACAATATGACTAGAGAAAATCATTAATATTACAGGAATTCAACAACTGTTTTTTTGTTTCTGTACTGTAATTTACTGTTTTTTTTCCTTTAACTAGTTTGAGGGCAATTTCAAAAACTTAGGTCCTGATGATTAAACTGTGAAGCCACTTCTCAAAAGTATGATTCACATTGGGGAGGGGGGGAGCATAAAATGACCCAAAATATTGAAAAATTCCAACTTTCTGTCATTTTGGGAGTAATTCTATATGGAGCCATCTAATTTTATGCAGCAATGCTGAAAAGCAACGCTTATTAAATCTAAAATAGAGAAAATTAGATTTCCTTTAAAACAATATTCAATGACTCCTCCAGTATTCCTTAATGGAACATTCTGAAGGAATAATATCAGCTAGAAATTGGACATATTTTTGTGTTGCTAACTCAATTGATTTAGCTTTTTTACTGGAAAAACATGCTTCTTCACACTGTTTTAGACAACTGTCCTAATCTTTTATTAAAATATGCATCATATACTTTTTCAAAATATTTATATCTATGTGTTAATGATATTTTAAATTCAGGATCTTTCTTTAAGGAGGCTGGAAAAATTATTGTCCTTCCCATTCCAAAAAATCCTAACTTATCACTCACTGATATATCAAATTATCATTCTATTGCCTCAATCCCATTGTTAATTAAGGGGTCCTTTTACTAAGCTGCGGTAAAAGGGGGCCTGCACTAGGGTCCGCATGTGTTTTTGACACATGCTGAGACTCCCTTTAGCAGGTAAAAGGCTGTCTCTTTTTTTTTTTTAAGAAATGGCCATGAGATACATGAACCACTTTCATGGAGCCATTTCAGGGGGGAGCACTTACCGTCACCCGTTGAGGTGGCATTAAGGGCTACTGTGCTAACCCGCTCACTGCCTGATTACTGCCAGGCAAACACCAGCGCTACAAAAATGGCATGCGCTGGGGGTAGGAACCAGAGGCGTAGCCATACCTCGGCAGGAGGGGGGCCAGAGCCCGAGGTGGAGGGCACTGTTTAGCTGCCTCCCCCCGCTGCCGACACCCCCTGCCACTTTGGACACCCCCCTGCCACTGCAAGCGCAACCCCCCCCCCGCCGCCACTGCCACCCGCCCGCCCCCTGCCCCGCCGCCGCATCAGGTACCTTGTTTGCTGGTGGGGGTCCCGTGCAGGACGTAAGGTGTCAGAAACAGATGATCACACCACAAAGGCGCTGGAGTTGACTGGCGCTGAAGAAGACTCTTCGGCTGGCGGGGATTGGGGACCCCCGCCAGCAAACAAGGCACCTGATGCGGCGGTGGGGCGGATGGTGGGCGGCGGGGGGTCAAATGTAGAGGAGGCCAGGGCGTAATCTGGGAGGGCCCATGCCCCCGTGGCCCCATGTAGCTACGCCCCTGGTGGGAACTATCACTGGGCTGCTGTGGTAGTCCGGCAGTAATTCCTGTTCGGCGTGCGGTACGCCCACTTAGTAAAATGGCTCCTAAGTTAATGGAAAATATAATGGCAAAGCAATTAACTGAGTTTTTGGAGACTCATAGCATTCTTCCTAGTTCTCAATCAGGATTTAGAAATCATTTCAGTACTGAAACCGTATTAACTTCATTATTGTCTATTGCCAGGCAGGAAATAAGTATAGGTCTCAATTATGCAATTATTTGGCATGTCAGCTGCTTTTGATTTGGTAGATCATGAAAATGTATTGAATTTATTGGATTCTTATGGCACAGGTGGTACAGTGCTCGAATGGTTTCAAGGTTTTTTTTAAATATAGATCTTGGCATGTTAAAAAGGCAAACAAATTTTCTCTCTCATGGATACTGGAATGTGGTATCTCGCAGGGGGCTATCCCCTTCCCCCCATTTTATTCAATGTTTTAATGTCTCACCTCCCCCCTTTACAAAGCCGCACAAGTGGCTACCAGTGCGGTAATGCCGACACAGCCCATTTAAAGTGAATGATCTATGTCAGCATTGCCATGTGTCTTTGTAAAAGGGGGTGGGGGGGGGGGGTCAGTTAGCTTTTCAGCTTTCCATATCAGGATTTAAAATCTATATCTATGCTAATGACATAACACTTATTATACCTTTTGTTGATACTACATCTGATATTGCCCAACAAATTAAAAAAGGAATAGATATTCTTACCAGATGGACTACAGCCTTTAGATTAACATTATTGTTTTTAGGACAGTCCTTCAAAACTTTTATGGAAAAAAAACAGAGGAAAATTCTTGGGTGTAATTTTTGATGAACACCTTACATTTGAGCCACATATTAAAAGCAGTGATGAGTAAGGTATTCTACACAATGAGGAAACTAAGAAGGACCAGGCCCAGTCTTAACTTCAACGCCTTCAGACTTGTCACTCAAACATTACTATTGTCTCACATGATTATTGTTATATGATATTTGTAGGACATACTGAAGGATTGATTAAAGGTTTGTTTATTAAACTTTGATGTGTCCCTTACTGGACAAGCAGGTCAGAGTGGTTTACAAAATAAAACTAATTCCCCTGTTTACTAAGTTGCGCTAGCGGCTGCTGTGCACTAATGCGATGCCGTGTGGTTAACAGGGGGGTAAATTAATATAAATAAAACATGAAAAGGAACTCCAAAAAATGATAGGAAAGCAACACAAAAGCCAAGAACATGCATACACAAATTAAATAAAACACAGATGGAAAACTCTCTAGTGCTGGAGGCCAAAAACTCAAGTGAAATAGAAAGACTTAAGGAGGAACTTGAAGGACTTAAATGAGGGTTCAGATCTTATAGACGGGGGTGGGGGACCTAAAAATAGAAAGCAGAGTGCCTAGCAGATTCTAAGGGGCATTTTTACAGAGCAGTGGTAAGCCCAACATGAGCTTACTGCTCACTCTTCTGGGACTACCGCCAGTCCAACACGGCCACTGATGGCAGTCCCGCCCCATTTTCGGGGAAAAAGAAAACCCCCAGAAATGGCTTGTGCAGCAATAACCCAGCGGTAATCAGGCATTGCTGCATGCTGCCTGGTTACCATTGGGTTAACACGGGAGCCTTTATCGCCACCTCAATGGGTGGCGGTAAGGGCTCCCCGCCACATGGCCACGCAGTAAGATTTATCTCACCACATGACTATTTTTTTCGGCTTTTACCAGCTGCAGAAAAAGCAGCCCTGGCGCGTGGGAAAAACGGTCTCCACTGCTAGCTCAAGGCCCTTTTCCTGCAGCTTGGTAAAAGGACTCCTAAATAAGCCAACTTAGGAACAGGAAGAACCAACCGGTGAGACTCCAATGAATGCAATTGTCTAGAAGGAGCATATGGGATGGTCAGAGAGGAGAGAAATAAAGGTAAACCTATATAATAAGCTCTATGAACTAAACAGAGGATTTTGAAAAAGACCCTGTAAGGGAAGGGTAACCAGTGAAGATGCAAATAAAGTGGGGTTACATGATCAAAACATTTGGCTGAGCACAGAAAACGGGCAACAGAATTTTGTAATCTTTTCAGTTGAACACCAGGAGTACCAATGGAAATATAATTACAGTAATCCAATTTAGAGATTATAAAAGCATGAACCAAGGTATGTAAAGAAGCAAAATCAAAGTAATATTGTATGGTATGGAGTTGATGCAGAGAGCAAAAATCTGCTTTCACGACAGTAGAAATATGCGGGACAAAAGAGAATGTAGAATCAAGTAGGATCCCAACATATCAGGACAAATCTACCAGTTACCAAAGTATGTAAAGAAGCAAAATCAAAGTAATATTGTATGGTATGGAGTTCATGCAGAGAACAAAAATCTGTTTTCGCAACAGTAGAATTGTGCGGGACAAAAGAGAATTTAGAATTAAGTAGAATTCCAAGGTATCAGAACACATCTACCAGTTGAAAAGGACGATTGAATAGCATAAGAGGGGACAAAGGTGCTGGCAGGAGCCAGTGATCCAGCAGGCTATGGTCTTATCCAGATTAAGAACCAATTTATGATCAGAATACTGCAGCTCGTTTGATATTCACATCATCCAGGTATGAATCAGCTTCTCCATTGCTGCTGAGCCTGCACTGGCTCCCTGTTAAGACCCGCATTATTCTTAAACTGTGTACCATAACTTTTCTTATTCTTCATGGTTTTTCTCCAGAGTATTTGGCAAGCCTTCTTAATCCTACCTATAAGAATAGGGCTCTGTCTGAAAAGCTGCCTTTACCTCTTCAATATCCTAGCCCAAAACAAGTAGTCTATGAAACAGTATTCAATGATTTCTTTTCATTCTAATCCATCTACTTGTGGAATTCTTTACCTTTGCATATTAGGAAAATTAATCATTATAATTCTTTTTGGGCCCTTAAAACTTATATTTAATCTTTTTATTAAATCATCTTAACGTACTATCAGCCATCTACTCACTCTAATACACCTTTATATCTTGCACAACATTTGGTTCCATACATTCCTTCTAGGTTCCTACATTCTTCATCTTTTAATCTCCTCCATGTTCCCTGTTTACATCAACTATGATTTGATTCCATCCAGTCCAGATCCTTTAGCATAATTGCACCTACCCTGTGGAATTCTTTACCTATTCTACTGCACTCATTGTAAATCATGCTGACTTTCATCCAGTTCTCAAAACGTTTCTCTTTAAGGACTCTTTTAATCATCTCGATAATGCCTAGAGTTTTACAATCCTGATTTGTAAGCCAGCAAGGGCCCACAATCCTGCTCAAACTGCACATGACCTTTTCCCCCTCCCTCTTTGGTTCCTCTTTTCTATTGATTATTCTCCCCTCTCTTCTATCTCTTCCCATTTCGTTTTCTCCTCTCTTCTTCTTTCTACTTTAGTTTTAATGTTTTCTTTTAATTTTGTAAACCACCCTGAAGGCATCACTATAGGGTGTTATATCAAACTTTTAATAAACTTGAAACTTGATCTGACATAATTGTTGTTTTCCTGGGAATGCCCCACTTCTTTTAACTTGTAAACTGCATAGAACTCATATGGCACCTTGCAGGGTACAAGTACTCATTGTATTGTATGGTATTGTATATGACGTAATTTGATAATGTGTGACATGATTTTGATGTGCAGT
This sequence comes from Microcaecilia unicolor, assembly GCF_901765095.1. Classification (NCBI taxonomy): domain Eukaryota; kingdom Metazoa; phylum Chordata; class Amphibia; order Gymnophiona; family Siphonopidae; genus Microcaecilia; species Microcaecilia unicolor. The sequence goes on along the minus strand of NC_044031.1, from coordinate 634,280,451 downwards.
GCCTAGGGAATTATTTACACCTGCCCAAGTCAGATTCACACTATCCAATAGCAATAAGAAGACTGAAAGGAAAATTTCATGCATCTATTTATTTATTCCCTGATGCTACTCCTAAGTCTGCCACCCCGCAACCTCAATTTATGTCCTCTAGTTTTACTGCTTCTCTGTTGCTGGAAAAGATTTGTTTGTAGATTAATACCATTCAAGTACTTAAATGTCTATCAAATGTCCTCTATCCTTTCTTTCCTCTAGGTCTTCAAGTCTCTTCTCATAGGTTGCTTGGCACAATCCTGATATCATTTTCATTGCTTTCTTCTGGACAGCTTCAAGTCTTCTTATTTATTTATTGCATTTGTACCCCACATTTTCCCACCTCTTTGCAGGCTCAATGTGGCTTACATTACATTATGAATAGTGGAACTCTATAAGAAAATATACATTTAGTATTGCTTAAGGATCTTGGGTAACATGATAATAGTAATAGATAATCTAAAGAAAATATACATTTAGTGTTGCTTAAGGATCTTGGGTAACATGATAATAGTTAAGCAGGATAGTAGAGTAACGAACTAATTTCACGAGTCGAATTTCTTTAAGCAGTTCTGGATATTTGTGTAATGGTTCACATTTGTGAGATGGGTCTTCAGTAGTTTGCAGAAGTTGGTTAGTTCATGGATCGTCTTCAAGTTGCGCGGCAGCGCATTCCAGAATTGTGTGCTCAAGTAGGAAAAGGTTGACGCATGCGTTACTTAGTATTTTAGACCTCTGCAGTTGGGGAAGTGAAGATTGAGGAATGTGCGGGATGATTATTAGCATTCCTGGATGGTAAGTCTATCAGGTCTGACATGTAGGCTGGAGCGTCTCCGTGAATGATTTTGTGAACTAGGGTACATATTTTGAACGTGATGCATTCTTTAAGTGGGAGCCAGTGTAGTTTTTTGTCGTAGGGGTTTAGCACTTTCATACTTTGTTTTTCCGAATATGAGTCTGGCTGCAGTGTTTTGGGCTGTTTGTAATTTCTTGATTATTTGTTCTTTGCAGCCAGCATAGAGAGCGTTGCAATAGTCTAGATGGCTAAGTACCATTGATTGTATCAGGTTGTGGAAGACGGTCCTTGGGAAGAAAGGTCTTATTCTTTTTAACTTCCACATTGAGTGGAACATCTTCTTGGTTGTGTTCTTTGCGTGATTCTCAAGTGTTAGGTGTCGATCAACAGTAACTCCGAGAATTTTTAGGGTGTCCGAAATTGGGAGATTCAGTTTTGGTGTATTGATGGTGGTGAATTTGTTAGTGTTATGTTGAGAGGTGAGTATTAGGCATTGGGTTTTTTCTGCATTGAGTTTCAGCTTAAATGCATCCGCCCATGAGTGCATGATATGTAAACTCTGGTTGATTTCATTGGAAATTTCCTTTAGATCTTGTGTAAATGGGATGTAGATCGTTACGTCGTCTGCGTATATATATGGGTTGAGGTTTTGGTTTGATAGTAGTTTGGCCAATGGTATCATCATTAAGTTGAATAAGGTCGGTGAGAGGGGGGATCCCTGTGGAACTCCGCATTCAGGTATCCATGTGGCTGATGTAGTCGAGTTAGATGAAACTTGGTATGATCGTGTGATTAGGAACCCCTTGAACCATTTGAGAACGTTGTCTCCAATTCCGAAGTACTCTAGGATATGTAGTAGTATTCCGTGATCGACCATGTCGAAGGCGCTGGACATGTCAAATTGTAGGAGCAATACGTTCTTGCCAGTTGCAATCAGTTGTTTGAATTTAGTCATAAGAGAGATTAGTACTGTTTCAGTGCTGTGGTTGGACCGAAATCCTGACTGGGAGTCGTGTAGTATTGAGAATTTGTCTAAATAGTTTGCAAGTTGTTTGGTCACCATGCCTTCCGTTAGTTTGGTTATTAAAGGAATGGATGCTACTGGCCTGTAATTGGTTAGTTCACTGGCACTTTTCTTTGGGTCTTTGGGTATTGGGGTGAGTAGAATGTTTCCTTTCTCCTTTGAGAAGAGTCCATTTTGTAGCATATACTGTAGTTCACATGATTCGTTAGGTCTGTTATAAATTGTTGAGGGGCGGATGTCATAAGGTTATTTGGGCATATGTCTAATTTGCAATGAGATTTGGCGAATCTTTTGAGTGTTTGGGAGATGAGATCCTCCGATAGTACCTCGAAGTTGTTTCAGGTTCTGTCTGCTGGGTATACACCAGGGTCTGGATCTAGACAGTCAAGGAGATCGATGAAGTCAATGGTGCTGTCAGGGACTTTAAGTCGCAAATTTACGATTTTCTCATTGAAGTATCTCGCAAGATTGTCTGCTCCTGGTGTATCTTTGTTGTTGGTTGTGACTGGTGTGGTATCTAGTAGTTGATTCACGAGTTGGAAGAGTTTATGTGTGTCCTTGTAGTTTGGTCCAATTTTAGTTCTGAAATATAATCTTTTAGTTTGTCTTATGGTATATTTATATTTTCTTTGAAGTTGTTTCCAGGCGTTAAGTGTGGGGTCATCTTTCTTTTTATTCCATGCACGTTCTAATCTTCTAACTTGTGTTTTAAGTTTTTTCAATTCTTCATTGAACCATAGTATTGAGTTCTTTCTGTGTGAGGTTCTGGTTTGAATTGGGGCAATATTGTCTAATATTAATCTGCATCTATAGTCCCATTCTAGGAGAAATTGGTTTGTCTCTGCCTTTATTGTCCATCCGTTGTGGTAAATCTGTTGCCAGAATGTTACCGGGTCTATTTTTCCTCTCGTGGTGTAGGTTTTACGTTCTTGTTTATTAATTGCGTCTTTCGTTCGCCATTGGAGGGAAATGTGTGCTTTATAATGGTCTGACCACGGTGTGGGTGTCCATTTTGTGTCTGTTAGTGTAAGGTTTAGATCGGGTTCAAATTTGTGTATGATAATATCTAGTGTGTGTCCTTTAGTATGAGTAGGTTGCGTGTTTGGTCCGTGTAGATCCCATAGTTGTAAGAATTATTTGCATTCTTCGGTGCTTATTGAGGTGGTATCTTCAAAGTGCAGGTTGATGTCTCCTATTATGATAAGGTTTGAGGTAGAGACACAGGTGTTCGAGATAAAGTCCATGTGGAGGGGCATAATCGAACGAAAACGTCTATCTCCATGGGCGTTTATCTCCGAGAACGGATCCGTGAAGGGGCGGACCGAACCGTATTTTCGAAAAAAATAGACGTCCATGTTTTATTCGACAATTTGTGAGCTGGGCGTTTTTGTTTTTCAGTGATAATGGAAAATGAAAGCACCCAGCTCAAAAATGAATAAATCCAAGGCATTTGTTCGTGGGAGGGGCCAGGATTCGTAGTGCACTGGTCCCCCTCACATGCCAGGACACCAACCGGGCACCCTAGGGGGCACTTTTACAAAAACAAAAAAAAGGTAAAAGAGCTCCCAGGTGCATAGCACTACTACTACTACTATTTAGCATTTCTATAGCGCTACAAGGCATACGCAGCGCTGTACAAACATAGAAGAAAGACAGTCCCTGCTCAAAGAGCTTACAATCTAATAGACAAAAAATAAATAAAGTAAGCAAATCAAATCAATTAATGTGAACGGGAAGGAAGAGAGGAGGGGGTAGGTGGAGGCGAGTGGTTACAAGTGGTTACGAGTCAAAAGCAATGTCAAAGAGGTGGGTTTTCAGTCTAGATTTAAAGGTGGCCAAGGATGGGGCAAGACGTAGGGGCTCAGGAAGTTTATTCCAGGCGTAGGGTGCAGCGAGACAGAAGGCGCGAAGTCTGGAGTTGGCAGTAGTGGAGAAGGGAACAGATAAGAAGGATTTATCCATGGAGCGGAGTGCACGGGAAGGGGTGTAGGGAAGGACGAGTGTGGAGAGATACTGGGGAGCAGCAGAGTGAGTACATTTATAGGTTAGTAGAAGAAGTTTGAACAGGATGCGAAAACGGATAGGGAGCCAGTGAAGGGTCTTGAGGAGAGGGGTAGTATGAGTAAAGCGACCCTGGCGGAAGATGAGACGGGCAGCAGAGTTTTGAACTGACTGGAGAGGGGAGAGGTGACTAAGTGGGAGGCCAGCAAGAAGCAGATTGCAGTAGTCTAAACGAGAGGTGACAAGGGTGTGGATGAGGGTTTTGGTAGAGTGCTCGGAAAGAAAGGGGCGGATTTTACGGATGTTGTAAAGAAAGAAACGACAGGTCTTGGCGGTCTGCTGGATATGAGCAGAGTGGGTGATAACCACGCCCCACTGCCCACTGCCCACAAGTCTACACCATTACTATAGCCCTAAGGGGTGAAGGGGGGCACCTACATGTGGGTACAGTGGGTTTGGGGGGGTTGGACGACTAAGCATTAAGCAGCACAATTGTAACAGGTGGGGGGGGGATGGGCCTGGGTCCACCTGCCTGAAGTCCACTGCACCCCCTAACAACTGCTCCAGGGACCTGCATACTGCTGCCAGGAAGGTGGGTATGACATTTGAGGGTGAAAATAAAAAGTTGTGAAACATCATTTTTTGTGGTGGGAGGGGGTTAGTGACCACTGGGGGAGTCAGGGGAGGTCATCCCCGATTCCCTCTGGTGGTAATCTGGTCATTTAGGGCACTTTTTGGGGCCTTATTTGTGAAAAAACAGGGTCCAGGAAAAGTGCCCTAAATTCTAGCTACAAACGCATACTTTTTTTCAATTATCGGCGAAAGGCGCCCATCTCTGTTCGGGTGATAACCACGCCCCAGTCCCGCCTTCACCACGCCTCCGACACACTCCCATCAACTTTGTACGCTTCCGTGATGGAGTGCAGTTGAAAACGTCCAAGTTCAGCTTTCGATTATACCACGTTATTCGTTTTTGGGAGATAAACGCCTATCTCCCGATTTAGGTCGCAATATAGGCGTTTTTGTCTTTCAATTATAAGCTGGATAGTGGGTTTGGGAGTCTTGCCAGTTGCCTGGCGGTCTGTAGAGTATGACTGCGGTAAGGTGTTCCTGTAAATTTGGGTGATTGATTCTTACCAAGGCGATTTCAAGTTGTGGCAGGATGGTTTCAGCTGTGGTTGTGACTGTGAACTCGGATTTGTATATTATGGCAATTCCTCCTCCTCTTTTTCCGTTTCTTGTCCAGTGGGTGATTTTGTATCCTGGTGGGCATAAATCTAAGATTATGGGGTCTTTAAGGTCGTGGATCCAGGTTTCAGTGATAAATAGGAGGTCAAAATTGTCTGTAGTGAACCAGTCTATTATAATCTCTGTTTTATTTACTACTGATCTTGCGTTTACGTATCCCAGTAGGACTGAGTGGTAAGGGTTGGCTCAGGACTTTGATGTGTTAATTTTTATTATTTGCCTATTTTCTTGGTATCTGGTCTTGTTATGTCCTTTCTTCCCTTTCTGTTGGTTATTTCCATGTGCATTTGCTTTTCCTTTTATTTGGTTGTTTTTCTTTTGGTCTGGTAAATTGTGACTGGATTGCCTGTAGGGTTTGTGTATTGTGGGTAAATTATTGTTTAAGTTAGTAGTAGTCCATGCATGGTAGATCAGGGGTAGGAAGTAGATTATCATGAGCAATTTGTTGGTGTTCATATTGGCTATGGTGCGTGGTTTTTGGTTTTGTCTGAAGGTGTTATTGAGTGAAGGTTTGTAGGCGTGCTGTTTGGTTGTGTCTGAAGGTGTTATTGAGTGAAGTTTGTATGGACATCAAGTGGTAACAGCGTTATACAATGTCACCCCGAGTAGTGTGAACATTAGGCATTGAGTAAATGTAGTTTCAAGCAGTATCCGCATTAAGCGGTTTTGGTATCAAGCTAAGTTCAGTGCCAGTGTAGTTATTAATACCATTCAGAACAAATCAGTACTACTGTGCAAAGTGATGTTATGAAATGCAAAGCAAGCTCTACCATTCAGGGTAATCTAATGCTATTGTACAGATTGATGTTATAAGAAGCAAGCATTACAATTCAGAAAGATTCAATGCTACAGTACAGATTGATGTTGTGAGATGCAAAGCAAACATTATGGTACAGGATGATTCAGTGCTGCAGTACTGAATGATGCTATAAGATCCAAAGCAAGCATTGCTATTCAGGATGATTCAATGCTACAATACAGAATAATGCTACAATACAGTACGATGTTACAATACAGGGTAATGCTCTAAGGTGCAGAACAGGCGTTAGAGTTCTGAATCCTGCTAATCAGGTTTTGTAGTTCAAGTGATTTAGTTCTACAACTGCAAGCACTAGAGTTCAGGGTCCATAAAGCAAGTAATATAGTTCAAAATGATTGGATACTACAGTTGTGGCGTAATGTTATAGGAGGTGAGGTAATCAGTAGAATTTGACGTCTATATCTAAAACCTAGAAATCTAGAGACAGCAGATTAGTTAAGTTTTAGTTAGTCTTTGTTTCCCTCTCCTGCATTGTCATCATCTGACAACCTTTGGTTCAGTTCCTTGGGATGGGTTTTTTTTTCGTTCAGATATTTTACTCACGTTCAGTAGTTCTGAAACATTTCTCTGGTACTGAGTTGAATCAGCTGACTCGGGGTGTAGCATTGCATGGGGTTTCAGTTGCTTCCAGGCTCATGGGTTTCGGTTTCACTGTGTTGATTGGCCACGAGGTCGGGGGCGCCGTCTGAATCGTTTCCCCGGTTGCCTCATGCTTTTTAGCCTCCCGCTTGGCGTTTTTATTTCTCAGGCACTCTTTTCGTCTCGGCGGCAGGTAGCGGGTAGGTAGCCGCTCGTTGCCTTGTTCGTTCTGCAGCGTGTGCAGGGACGTTGTCTCCAAGTTTGGGGCGCTGATTTCCCGATCTTAAGGCGCGTTTCGCGCTAGATCAAAGTTGTGCTCCGTTGCAAAGCAGATTGTGATGTCGGTCTCCCCACCAGCTCGTCCAGGGAGGACCTCGCCTCTTGGGTTACTCGCCTCTTCTAGGTGTCAGGTACGGTCCGGGCCGTTATAGCCTCAAAGTGTGTGAGGTGAAGGGTGAATGGATCGCTACCGGTTGCCAGCACCGGCTCGATCACGCTGGGGTTCACGGGTGTCTGGTGATAACTCGTGTTGGTCGGAACCCGCTGTATTCGGGGTGGGCCATCCGGCAATCCCGGTTACGACCTTAAGCTTGCTGGAGGCCTCAGATCGTCCACTCACCTCTTCCAGGTGAGTTCTTCCGTTCAGGGTGTTCTCGTTGGTCGGTATCCGCTGTATGCGGGATGGGCAGTCCGGCAATCTCGGTCACGGTCGTAAGCCTGTGTGGGATCTCAGATCGTCCACTCGCCTTTTCCAGGTGAGTTCCTCCGTTCGGGTGTTGGTGGGTGTCCGGTCCGGTCAGTGTCACTGCGGCCACGAGGCAGGTGAGATAAAGAGATTGCAATCGGTTCTCAGCCCAACTCGCTCACGTTGGGAGCCCACAGGTGACCGGAGATGGCTCGCGTTAATCGGTTCCCACTATATGCGGGACCGGCAGTTGGATGGCCCTAATCATGGCCTTAAGTCTGCTGGGTCTTTGGAGCACCGAACTCCGTGACCTTCTAGTCAGCAGCCATCTTAGTAGATGTCCTTAGCAAGATATAGCCTCCAGAACTGAACACAGTATTCCAAGTGGGGTCTCACCAATGACTTGTACAAGGTCATTAACACCTCCCTTCTTCTGCTGATGATTCCTCTCTCTCTTTATGCAACCTAGCATCCTTCTAGCTATGGTCACTGCTTATCATGCATATCAGCCTCTCACGTCTTAGCGCATACAGTTCCTTTGAATTTTTACACCCCAAGTGCATCACTCTGTACTTCTTTGCATTAAATTTTAGCTGCCAAACATTAGACCATTCTGTGTCAAAGGCTTTGCTGAAATCCAGGTAGGTTACATCTAGCACATGGCCTCAATCCAATTTTCTGCTCACCCAGTCAAAGAAATCAATTATGTCCAAAGAAAGTTCTGCAATGTACGGATCCTTCTTTAGCAAGCAATAGATCTGTATGGTGTTCATTTTCACATATAGTGAAACAAGACATTACTTCACTGGCTGATTTCTATAACATTGTCGGACACCCCATATAAGTTCATAATGTTGGTGTTGGGCAAAGGTTTTGCAGAATGGATTTCTGCATTCCAATTATTGGTTTTGATCAAGGAGCAATGGTGATCTATGTACTCCTGATCAGGTGACAGCTTGAAAGTCAGCAAGGAGTAGTCTCTGTAAAACTTTGTAAGGTTGATCAGCAACACACTATCTTTCAGATGTTTACTCATTGCTTGTACCAGCTGTATCTATTCTCTCATACACATACCATGTTCAATGTCCATTTGAAGAAGTTTTCCAGTTTTGGAGGCCGTATCTTGCTAAGGATGTAAAAAGAATTGAAGCGGTGCAAAGAAAAGCAACAAAAATGGTATGGGATTTGCGTTACAAGACGTTTGAGGAGAGACTTGCTGGCCTGAACATATATACCCTGGAGGAAAGGAGAAACAGGGGTGATATGATACAGACATTCAAATATTTGAAAGGTATTAATCTGCAAACAAATCTTTTCCATAGATGGGAAGGCGGTAGAACTAGAGGACATGAAATGAGATTGAAAGGGGGCAGACTCAAGAAAAATGTCAGGAAGTATTTTTTCACGGAGAGAGTGGTGGATACTTGGAATGCCCTTCCGTGGGAGGTGGTGGAGATGAAAACGGTAACAGAATTCAAAAATGCGTGGGATAAACATAAAGGAATCCTGTTCAGAAGGAATGGGTCCGCAGAAGCTTAACGGAGATTGGGTGGCAGAGCTGGTGGTGGGAGGCAGGGCTAGTGGTTGAGAGGCGGGGCTAGTGCTGGGCAGACTTCTACGGTCTGTGCCCTGAAAATGGCAGATACAAATCAAGGTCAGGTATACACATAAAGTAGCACATATGAGTTTATCTTGTTGGGCAGACTAGATGGACCGTACAGGTCTTTCTCTGCTGTCATCTACTATGTATATAACCCGCATATTTAGCAGTAATGTAGGTATTGTAGTGTTGATAATTAAAGGGATTTTTAGTGTAGGACCCACCATCATTGTCCACAAAGCCTGGAATGATGAGTTTGGGCAGCTGTCCCAGAAAGAGGTTTTCCTGGTTGGTAATGCTAGCTCCATAGGATATGCTAGACACCTTCAGTTCCACACAATCTACAGCTTACTTGATGTTGGCCTTCAGCAATGCTTCTGCATGACCCAGCCTTACCCCCAGCGACATTTTGCTTTCTTTACAAACAGCGATGTGGATAGGATGTGGAGTTTGTTAAACAAAGGCATCTTTACATCTTGTCATCTATTCTACCTCATTGATCAGAAGTTGCTTTTGGAAAAAATGGATTATTGTGTAAATGGCCCAACAGTTCTACCTTATAGCTAGAAGCTCTTTAGTTTAAACTGACATTGCCAGTCCTTGGATCTCTCACGTTGTGGCTCCCTACAGAGTCTTTATAAAACAGGTCACTTGTAAACTGCATTTTGAGCTGTCATAGTTCTATGAGGGCTGTCTTCGAGCATGATGTCCAGCTGGTTGAAGAGAGAGGCAATGTCTGTCTTATCTTCTTTCACGATCTTACAGGTCAGGTACAATAACATGTTGTTTAAATCCAAAAAATGTTCACCATAGCAATAATGTAAAAGTCAATTGGCAGAGTTTGCAATAAAGATGATAACAAGGGTATTTCCACATAAATGATTTTTTTTTATACTGGTTTGGGTGGGTGACAATTGAAAGAGGTCCAGTTCTGATTTAACATATTCTTTTGAATTACTGTGCCCATATGGCATGATTTTTTCCCCTCAAAATATATGTTTCAGCCTGGAAGCATCTGCTCTCTTCTTAGCATTGTGCTTAAGCTTCTGAGATGATACATCACAGGGCTTCTTTTTTTTTTTTTTTAAGTTTCAGGAGGTCATTGCAAAAGCATATGCTGATTGCTTTTTTTCTTTTAATGGCTCTTTGTGTGGTTTTATATCTCAGTGCCCCATCTTAATAGCAACAGTGTTTTTCTAAAGACTATAAAACACAACATCAATCCTCACTCAATGGGTAACCCGTATAACCCCAGAAGCCTGTACCCTGCTTGCACCATATAATAATTTCTGTATGCTACAGGTTTTAATTGCCACCATGTAAAAAAACAAAAAACAAAAAAAAAACCCATTCACTTTTCAAGGTCACAAATGAAGCTTAAGGATCACCTTCCCATAGGAAAATGAGGCATGTTGCTTCTGAACTGTCTTTATTTCAAAAGTGATGGTATTGATGTGCTGTTTGTTCATGTGGACATATGTACTTGTATGAACCTCTGATGTATTTAATTATTTATTGCATTGTATATCCCACATTTTCCCACCTATTTGCAGGCTCAATGTAGACATTCCCAGAGGCTTAGGTTGAGAAGAGGAGCTGTGATGTATCCATGGATTTTGTAAAATATGCATGCACACACATTGAGTACATGCCCACATTTATACCTACTTTGGAGAAGGAGTAAATGTGTCAGTCAGCATTTGTGTGCTATTGGGACTGGCTCTTAGTGCCTATTTTATAAAGGCACATGGAGGGGCATTTTCGATAGACCATCTAAATCAGAATTTGGACGATAAAAAAAAAAAGTCCAAATTCTGAACAGGAAAGAAGGTCATTTTCGAAAAAGGTAGACGTCTATCTTTTGTGTTCGAAACTGCTATGGACATCTTGTGATATGGACGTTTTGTGAGCTGGATATCCTTTTTTTGGGTCCATTTTCAAACAAAAAACGTCCAAATGCAAGATGTCCAAAATGGAGAAGGAGTGGCTTAATGTTTAGTGCAGCGGGCTTTGATCCTGGCAACATGGGTTCAATTCCCACTGCTACTCCTTGTGACTTTGGGCAAATCCAATGCACAAGGGGCATTTTTGAATATGACATCTAAGTCTGAATTTGGACGTTTTTTGTAAAACATCCAAAATCAGAACAGGAAAGGTCATTTTCTACAAAAAAAAAGTCTCTCTTTTCCTTTTGAAAATGCTGTTTGGAAAAATGTTTTGTGACTTGGGGGAGTAAGGGGAGGTGATCCCCGATTCCCTCCAGTGGTCATCTGGTCATTTGGGGCACCTGGTGTGGAATAGAGGAGTAGCCTAGTGGTTAATGCAGCAACCTTTGATCCTGGGGAAGTGGGTTCAATTCCCACTGCAGCTATTTGCTATAAAAACAGCTCTAGCTCAAAACATCTAAGTTTTAGTCTTGGACGGTTTTGTTCCACTATTGCTGAAAGACGTCTACGTCTTAGGAACACCCAAGTCCAGCCTTGAACACACCCTCTTGAGGTTTAGATGTCCTTCTGATGGACTTCAGAGAAAGATGTCTAAAAATAGGTTTCGAAAATACTGATTTGGACGTCATTGTGAGATAAACGTCCAAATGCAGACTTATGTCACATTTTGGACATTTTTCTCTTTTGAAAATGAGCCTTATAGGCACCTAAGTTGCCCTTGTAAAACAAGCTTAAAATGTGTACCTTTTCAGACCTCTCATATAGGTGCCCTGTAAGGAGTATTGGCCCATCAGTAGCTTAATGTGTGCATCACAGAACGTATCCTGACCAAGCCTGAACCAAAGGCCTGTGCCAGGCTCACATGGACCCTCTATGTGAAAGTCTGTGCACTGCATTTCAACAGCCAAAAGTATAGATGGTGACTCTGCTGACCTGATCCAGGAAAAGGATGTTCAGTGACCCAGCTAATTACCCACCAGGATGCTTCAAGACGACATGAGGAACGGTATTACACCTTATTTGGGGATATCTGAAGCTAATGTGGAAGGCTCCAATGTGATTGGCCTGCCACTGTCAACAATTGCCTTCAGCCAGTTGCCATCCATACTGCTATCATGACTTCAAAGACCTGACTGATAGTAAACAGTATATAGGATTGTGCAGGATCCCATCCAGTCAGTATGATTTCCTGTGACCGGTTGTGCTACTCCTGTTACCTGGTTTCATCCCTTCACCAGCAAAGAAGGAGTAGACAGCACTGCAGGCCATATGGTCAAGTTCTCTGATCACATTTATATCTGGCTATATACAGTTTTTATTTTTATTTTATTTATTTGGATTTTGCTCATACCTTTTCAGTAGTAGCTCAAGGTGAATTACATTCAGGTACACTGGGTATTTCTCTGTCCCTGGAGGACCTCACAATCTATGTTTGTACCTGAGGCAATGGAGAGTTAAGTGACTTGCCCAAGACCACAAGGAGCAGCATTGGGATTTAAACTGGCCACCTCTGGATGTCAAGCTCAGTGCTCTACTTTAGTTAAGGAATAACTGAAAGTGATATGTGAGTTGTACCAAGTAACACTGTGCTTATCTGTGCTTAGTGTTCCCTATTAGTAGATTCTTGGAAAGTGTCGCTGGAATCTTTTCTGCTGTTTGCTATTTATCTGTATTGCATTGCTAAATAAGCCATTATATTTTATAGACTCATGATTGTCTATACTCTTATCAGTAAATAGGTAGATAAAAGGGGGGAGGGGATTCAGTCCGGCCAAATCTTTGGTGTGATCTTAGACACATACTGATAGATCTTCAGCCAGTGGTGGTCAGCATTTTTTAAATGCTGAAGCCTTCATGTTCAAGTGTACAGCGCTGCGTACATCTAGTAGTGCTATAGAAATGATAAGTAGAAATAGCCCCAGACATTCAACGCTGGACCATGTCTGGGCACCAGCACTACATATCTAGAGCTAATTTCTTATATGCTGGCTGCTGAGGCTTATGCGGGTCCCAGCCAATATTTAGCGAGGACTCGCTACCTACAACCGACCCCTGAGTCCTGACAATATCACGTTCAATTTTGGAACTCAAAGCTGTATTAGTTACACTTACTCACCTTGGACTGGATATTGAATAAGTGTGTCATGAGTGAGTCTAGCTGCTGCACAGCAGATGATGGAGGTGGTGACTGCAGGGGCAGCTCTATCTCAGGAACCTCGCTGTTAGGAGAAAGGAAATAGTGTGCTTGAAGTTTTAGTTCACTTAACACAGAAATAAAGTTTTGGTTCACTTAAATATACAGAATTAAAAAAAAAACAAAACACAGAATTAACCAATAAAAACAAAAACATCTGAAATAATGTAATTCTGATTAACCAACTTTCTGATCAAGTTAATGCTTGTAAAAATTTGAAAACTTAACAAAATAAAATTAAATTAAAAAAACATTTAGGGGTCCCTTTACTAAGCTGAGGCAAACAATAACGTGCTTACCGCTGCTTAAAATGCCTTACCGTGGGTGCGCTCAGGCATTCTGCAGTAATTTTGGCATCTGTGCATGTTTTCCACATGCTAAAAAATAGATTTTATTTTTTTAGCACTGGGGTGGGTCAATTAATATAAACATCCTGTGCTAATTGGTTAGCACAGCTACATCACTGTGTGCTAACAGATTATGCGTGGTTACTGTATATGCTGGGTCCAATATACAACATTAATATATAAATTATACCCTTGTTGATTTTAGGATAAGATTTTGAAGACACATATAAGCCGGCAGCTCCTGAGGAAGCAAGAGAAAGTGAAACAGAGGAGCTCCGTAAAGTCTGTGCCATGCTAAATGGAACTTTAACTTTACTAAGTGTGTACAGCATTTTCAGATAAGTCACTTGAAATAGACTTGAAAGAATGTATAAAGTAGAAAAAATATTATAAAAATAAAAAAATACAAGGAAGGGAGAGGTTTTCTGATTAATGATGCATAGAGCAGCAGCTATATAACTGAATAGCGCTGTTATACTGAAGTCTTTCCTTCACCCAATATAATTAATGAATCAGTAGATAGTAAATTTTGGGTTGTATAGAAATTAGCAAGTGGCCATTTCTGGAAAAAGAGAAAAATGTGTCTTTTACTGGCAGAGCTACATATAGCCTACGAAACTACCTCAACAATCCACACAATTATTACAGTTCACCCATATCCTACCTAACACCTTCCGTATATCTTCCTTTACTTAATCTTCAAACTTTAATAATTGTATCTGTTACCATGAAATAATTATATCTATCTTCCCTTAGCTAATCCTCAAACATTAGAATTGTATCTGTTATCACGAAATGATTATGTCTTAACCATACTCCTTAAGCCACATTGAGCCTGCAAATAGGTGGGAAAATGTGGGATACAAATGCAATAAATAAATAAATAAATAAAATGGCCTCAACACATGGGACAGACTTGCGTTGGGGCTACTGCAATCCACATTTTAGTGTTGCTTGGTAAATGGGTCCCTTAAGGTGGAACATTTATTGGCCTAACTTAATACATTTCTTTACTGTCTTTTGAGATCTAACACCCACTTCCTTCGGCCAGAACAGAATTAGCAAAATACCAGAAAATATAATTGAATTGAATTTTACCTCCATTTCAAAAGCAGAAGTGACCTAAAAATTCACTTTTGAAGTCCACACACTTCTGAGGGTTAGACCTTACACAAAAAAAGACAGCTGCTACTTTTAGCCTACTTTAGTAGGACTTTTTCGTTTTATTTTGGGGTTTTTTCTACAAGTACAAATACTTCTGCAACTGCAGTATGGCTGGGAAACGTGTGCCACCAAATCTGTTGCCTCACTTACAGCTTCTGTCTCTATGCAGACAGAAAATGTGATCCAAGGAGAGGGGTGAGTTCTATGTGAAAATGTCTTCAGCTTCAATCACTCATGAAAGAAGAAAAATAAGAAAGAGTAGAGATGGCAAGGTTGAGAACAGGGGCGAATCTGAGGTTCGGCGGTAGGGGGGGGCAGGGGCTAGAGTGAGGGGGCACAATGTAGCCCCCCCCGGCCGCTGCCCCCCCACCACAGTCAACCCTCCGCCCCTACCGCATTCAACCCTCCCCCGCCTACCGCCGTCACCTACCCCCGCCGAGGTCCGCTTCCTGCTGCCGGTGCCTTTAAAAATATTACTTCAGCTGGCGGGGGACCCCAACCTCTGCCAACCCAGCAGAGGTCTTGTTTTAAGTTCTTCTTCCTCGTGCTGTTGAAAGCTGCATCCCTTCCAGTTTCGGACGGAGTCTGACGTCGCAGCACGTAATATTTTTAAAGGCACCGGCAGCAGGAAGCGGACCTCGGCGGGGGAGGGTTGACGGCGGTAGGGGGGTCCAGGGCGAAATCTGCGGGGGCCCAGGCCCCTGTGGCCCCACGCAGATATGCCCCTGGTTGAGAAGCATCCGGGAAAATGAGAAATACATCAACTCTCTATGAGGAAAGGCTGAAACGGCTAGGGCTCTTCAGCTTGGAGAAAAGACGGCTGAGGGGAGATATGATAGAGGTATATAAAACACTAAGTGGAGTGGAACGGGTAGACGTGAATCGCTTGTTTACTCTTTCCAAATATACTAGGACTAGGGGCACACAATGAAGCTACAAAATAGTAAATTTAAAACAAATTGGAGAAATATTTCTTCATTCAACATGTAATTAAAATTCTGGAATTCGTTGCTAGAGAATGTGGTAAAAGCAGTTAGTTTAGCGGGGTTTTAAAAAGGTTTGGAAACAGGATACTGGACTTGATGAACCTTCAGTCTATCCCAGTATGGCAACACTTATGTACTTATGTGCATCAAAGATTGGTGCAGAAATCCAAAGATGTACCAGATAGGAGGAGAGAGATTGATATCACAGCTCAGGAGTGGGACCTTGGGGTGATAGTGTCCGAGGATCTCAAGGTGATGAAATAATGTGACAACGCTGGGTGCTGGAACCAGGACTGGAAGCAGGAACTGTGCTGGAAGCATAAGTACATAAGTGTTGCCATACTGGGGCAGACCAAAGGTCCATCAAGCCCAGCATCCTGTTTCCAGCAGTGGCTAATCCAGGTTACAAGTACCTGGCAAGATCCTAAAACAGTACAATACATTTTATGCTGCTTATCCTAGAAATAAGAAGTGGATTTTCCTCAAGTCCATTTTAATAATGGCTTATGGACTTTTCTTTTAGGAAGCTAGCCAACCCTTTATTAAACCCCGCTAAGCTAATTGCATTTATCACATTCTCTGGCAACAAATTCCAGCATTTAATTACACATTCAGTGAAGAAATATATTCTCTGATTCATTTTAAATTTACTACTTTGTAGCTTCATTGCGTGCCTCCTAGTCCTAGTATTTTTGGAAAGAGCAATTCACATCTACCTGTTCTACTCCACTCAGTATTTTATAGACCTCTATCATTTCTCCCCTCAGCAATCTTTTCTCCAAGCTGAAGAACCCTAGCCGCTTTAGCCTTTCCTCATAGGGAAGTTATTCCATCCCCTTTATCATTTTCTTCGCCTTTCTCTGTACCTTTTCTAATTCCATTATATCTTTTTTGAGATGCGTTGACCAGAATTGCACACAATATTCGAAGTGCAATCACACCATGGAGTGATACGAAGGCATTATAACGTCCTCATTTTTGTTTTCCATTCCTTTCCTAATAATACCTAACATTCTATTTGCTTTCTTAGCTGCAGCAGCACACTGAGCAGAAGGTTTCAACGTGTCATCAATGATGACACCTAGATCCCTTTCCTGGTCGGCAACTCCTAATGTGGAACCTTGCATCATGTAACCATAGTTCGGCTTCCTCTTTCCCATAAGCATCACTTTGCACTTCCTAATATTAAACGTCATCTGCTATTTGGACGCCCAGTCTTCCTGTCTCCTCTGTTTTCTTTCTTTTAACCAGTTTTTAATCCACAATAGAACACTACTTCCTATCCCATGACACTCCAATTTCCTCTGGAGTCTTTCATGAGATACTTTGTCAAATGCCTTTTGAAAATCCAGATACACAATATCAACCGGCTCACCTTTATCCACATATTTGTTTACCCCTTCAAAGAAATGTAGTAGATAGGTGAGGCAAGATCTCTCTTTACTAAATCCATGTTGGCTTTCACGTCTCATTAATCCATGCTTTTGAATATGCTCTGTAATTTTGTTCTTTATAATAGTCTCTACCATTTTGCCCGGCACTGACATCAGGCTCACTGGTCTATAATTTCCTGGATCACCTTTGGAACCTTTTTTTTTAAAAATCGGCGTTATCTTGGCCACTCTCCAATCTTCTGGTACCATGCTTGATTTTAAAGATAAATGACATATTATTAACAATAGGCTTGGAAAAGAGAAGCCTCCCCAGGAACTGCCCAGCTCTAAATCCTGATGAGATTTGGACTTTAGATAAAAGGCCTCTTTCCCACATGTATCACTTTGCACTTGCTCACATTAAACGTCATCTGTCATTTGTATGCCCAGTCTCCCAGTCTTTTAAGGTCCTCTTGTAATTTTTCACATTCCTCTTGCGATTTAACAAATTTGAATAACTTTGTCATAGGCAAATTCACTAGTTACTCCTATCTCTAGATCATTTATAAATATGTTAAAAAGCAGCTGTCCCAGCACCGACTCCTGGAGAACCCCACTATCTACTCTTCTCCGTTGAGAATACTGACCATTTAACCCTACTCTCTGTTTTCTTTTAACCAGTTTTAATCCACAATAGAACACTACCTCCTATCCCATGACTCTCCAATTAACTCTGGAGTCTTTCAGATCATTTATAAATATGTTAAATAGCACCGGTCCTAGTACAGATCCCTGCGGCACTCCACTATTCACCCTCCTCCATTGAGAAAAATGGCCATTTAACCCTACCGTTTCTTTTCTGTCCAGTAACCAATTCCTAATCCACAGAAGGATATTGCCTCCTATCCCGTGGTTTATTAATTTTCTCAGGAGTTTCCGATGAGGAAATTTGTCAAAAGATTTCTTTTTTTTTTTTTTTAACATATTTTTATTGAAGTACAGAAGCTGCACAGTGCATCTTAAAAAAACAATCCAACTTGTAAATAAGCCACGGGATACAGTCAAGTTAAGAATATAACTTGACACATTTAAACCATTCCTTGCCTCAGAAATGCAAAACTTCCAACATATATCAAACAAGTAAACATCTGTACACGCTCTTTTGATGTCAAAAGATTTCTGACAATCTAGATACGCCACATAAACCAACTCACCTTTATCCACATTTATTTACACCTTCAAAAAAATGAAGCAAGTTGGTGAGACTTCCCTTGGCTGAACCCATGCTGACTCTGACTCATTAAGCTATGTTTGTCTATGTGTTCCGTAATTTTATTCTTTATAATAATTCCCACTATTTTCCCTGCACTGAAGTCAGGCTTACCAATTTGTAATTTCCCAGATCACCCCTGGAACCCTTTTAAAAAATCAGTATTACATTGGGTACTACGGATTATTTTAACGACAGGTTACAGATCACTAACAGATCAGCAATTTCATGTTTGAGTTCTTTCAGTACCCTGGGGAGTATGCCATCTGGTCCAGGTGATTTATCACTATTTAACTTGTCAGTTTGTCTCAGTACATCTTCCAGGTTCTCCAAGATTTCTTTCAGTTCCTCTGCATCGTCTCTATTGAAAACCATTTCCGGTACATCTTCCATAAAGATCAAAGCAAAAAATTTATTCAATCTCTCCACTATGGCATTGTCCACCCTGAGTGCTCCTTTTGCTCCTTCACAATCTAATGGTCCCACAGATTCCTTCACAGGCTTTCTGCTTCTTTTGTACCTGAAAAAGGTGTTTGTCATGCACCCTGCCAGGTCCCAGTCCCATCTAGCCTACGTTCCGGGTCATGTCGTTGCTGGTGGGGCCCTGCAAGGCTCCCAGCCTAGCCAAGCCAGCTCAGCACTGCCAAGCTAGCTCTGCCTAGTCAAGCCAGCCCAGCAAAACCAAGCCAGTCAAGCCGAGCCAAGCCATCCCAACCAACCCAGCCCAGCCAAGCCAAGCCCACCCAGCCAAACCAAGCCAGCTTATCTGGAGTGATTGAGGAATTGACCTATTGGATAGACAACCTTGAAAGCCCGGGGGTAGCACAAGCCAATGCATTGGCTCCTGCTGCCACTGTTCCTGTGGTCAGATCCTTTACTCCATCAGGACTCCTGGTAGTGCCTCCACCCCACTTAGATGGGATCCCAAAGGCCTGATGAGGTTTTTTGAACCAATGCCAAATAGTATTCATATTGCAGGCCAGAGTCTTTGTGTCCAACTGTGCCAAGGTGGCCTATCTTGTCTCTCTCCTCTCTTGACCCACCCTTGCATGGGCTTCACCATTGTGGGAACGTAATGATCAAATCCTGAACAACCTCACAGATTTCATTCACCAGTTTCATCAGATCTTCAAGGAACCTAGAAAAGCGTCCTCCGCGGCCTCTGAATTACTACGGCTCCAAGAAGGAGAGCAGACCATCCATTTCTGCACTCTGGTGGCCAAGTTACAATGAAATAATGAGAGCATGGCCTTCCCACAAATCTTGATGAACTCATCTTACTCTATGTGCAGATGCACATTTGCTTTCGGGAGCGGGCCCAGGAACATCAGACCACTCATAGGGCCTTTCACTTGGCCCCTACCTTCCGAGACTACTGCGATATCTGAATTGGCAGACCCCATGCAAGTCAACTGCTTAAATCTTTCTGACCACGAGAAACAGCGAAGATATAGTTTGAATCTCTGGCTTTATTGTGGGGGAAACTGTCACTATGCATGCCGGTGCCCCCATAAGCTGGGAAACTTGCAAACCTAGCCCTGGCTGTGGAAGCAGAGATAGGTATTACTCATCAAATTCCCCACATTCAAATGCTGGTTCCAGTCACTATCCAGAGCAACCTGGGCTATCAGCTCTGGCCCTCATCGACTCCAGAGCCAGGAAAAATGTCATTGCCACAGAATTAGTCTGGCACTACAACATCTCTACATGGGATTTGCCCCATTCTATTTCTGTCACTTCTGTATATAGCAACATCCAGGGGATCATCAGAGCTATGATCATACCCCTGAAGATGCGCATCGGGCTTTTCCACCTTGAAACCATTTCATTATACGTCCCGAAGACTGCAGTAGATCTCATTATACTGGGCCTCCTGTGGCTGCAAACCCACAATCCATGGATCAATTGGAAGCTGGGAGAACTCAAAGCTTGGAGTCAATCTTGTCGACATCACTGCATGACAAAGGTAGTTCCAGTCCTTCGCCACCAGTCAAATAGAGACCCAACCGGGGCTTCCCAGTCATTATCAAGCCTATGTGGATATATTTTCTAAAAGAGGGCAGAGATACTACAACCCCACCATCCCTACAACTGCTTGATCAATCTGATATCTGAGAAGATGCCACCTCAAAGCCAAGTCTACCTTTCTTCCATCCTGAGACTGAATCCATGTCAGCATATATCAGAGATAACCTCCAACATGGCTTTATTCACTCCTTTGCCTCTTTGTCAGAAAGAAGGGTGGGGGATTACATCCCTGTATTGATTATCGGGGCCTAAATTCCATAACCATAATGAATAAGTACCCCTTACCCCTGATAACAGAACTCTTTGACTGGCTCCAGGGGGCTTGTACTTTCACAAAGTTGGACCTAAGAGGAGCTTACAATCTGGTCCGAATTAAGGAGGGCGATGAGTGGAAGACGGCCTTCAACACCCGGGACAGGCACTATGAGTATCTAGTTATGCCATTCGGGCTGGACAATGCCCCAGTGGTGTTCCAGAACTTCACTGATGACATCTTCTGAGACCTCTTATACCAGTTTGTTCTCATCTACCTAGACGATATGTTGATATTCTCTCACTCTTTTGATCAACAGGTGAAGGAAGTATTACAATGCTTAAGACAAAACCACATGTATGCCAAGCTTGAGAAATGTATGCTTGAGCGCACGGAGCTACCCTTCCTTGGCTATATAATCTTGGATCAAGGGCTCTGCATGGACCCAGTGAATTTGGCAGCCATTCATGATTGGCCCGACCCCAAGGGAGAAGAGCATTACAACACTTTCTAGGGTTCGCTAATTACTATAGGTGGTTCATTCCTAACTTTTCCACCATTGCCACATCTCTGACCCCAATAACCAAAAAGAAGGCCAGACTCCAGGAGTGGCCCACAGAAGCTATGCAGGCCTTTGACCGCCTAAAGTGAGCCTTTATGACTGACCCAATCCTCCAGCATCCAGACCTTGAAAAACAGTTTCTTGTGGAGGTAGATACGTCCACAATAGAGGTATACTGTCACAAACTAACTCCAAAGGGAAATGGCTCCCCTGTGCCTACTTCTCCCTCAAATTTTCCCCAGCCCCATTTATGTTTTACATGGTTAGTTATAGACTTTTTTTAAAAGGTGTGTTTTCAGCTCTTTTCTGAACTGAAGATAGTTAATGATGCTTCTAATAGCTTTTGATATCGAGTTCCACCATTTGGATCCCAGATAGCTGAATCCTGATTTGTTGATGGTTCTGTACATTATGTTTCTGCAGTTGGGTAGGTGTAGAAGTAGATAAGTTCTGGTTTCTGGGCTTGCGTTTCTTGGTGCTAGTTCTATCATGTCTTGCATGTATACGGGTGCCATTCTGAATAGTATCTTGAAAATGAGGGTGCTAGCTTTGAAGATTAGTCTTGTTTTGATCGGTAGCTGTCACAAACCTGGAACACCAAGCACGGAGCCAGGCACACACGCCTGCGACGCCCTTAATTCATCTCTTCTTAGTACTTACAGTTTGGGCGCGTTAACGTATGGGCGCATCTACACTTTGGTGTGCCTGCGCATGCCTGCGTCTGGCACGTCTACAGTTTGGGCGCTTCTACTTTGATGTCAGATGCCTTCACTTTAAAACCAGGAACTTCCCACCACATCTTTGCCTCAGCTACTACCTTCTTGGAGACTAGTGCGTTGTTCCTGTTGCTGTTTATCTGACCTGACCACTGTCTGGACCTGACTACTGCTAGATCGCTGCCTGACCTGACTACTGCCTGGACCTGACCACTGTTGGATTGCTGCTTGACCTGATAACTGCCTGGACCTGACCATAGCTGGATCACCGCCGGACCTGACCATTGCCTGGAACTGAATTCGGCATAGCTCTGACCTTGCCTCCTTTGTTTGTCTGAGCCTGAGTCCTCTTCCTCACCCGACTTCCTAAGTTCTGTTGGCCGCCTGCACCCAGGGGCTCAACCGCTGGGGAACGGTGGCTGCTGCAGGTGAAGTGTTGGGCTTCTGACCACTGGTCTTCAGATCAGCACAAGGGCTCACTCTTTCCTGACATCTGTGACAGTAGCCAGTGTAGTGGGGTAGCTCTTTTGCATTTCAACTTTTTGAAGATCAGTCTTGCTGTTGTGTTTTGGATGGTTTTTCATGATTTTATTGTGCTTTCCTTACACCCTACGTATGCTGCATTACAGTAGTCTTATTGTGATAGTATTGTTGCTTGTACCATTATCCAGAATGATTGTTTGGGAAAATAGTCTGTTATCCTTTTTAGTTTCCATAGTGTTCTGAAGCATTTTGATATTACTGTTGACATTTGATTGTCCATTGATAGATGTTTATCTAGGATAATTCCCAGTATTTTCAGTTGTGTTTCAATTTGGTATGTTTGACTGTTGATTGTGAAATTTTGGTGATCTGTGGGGTTGTGTAGGCTGGATAGAATCAGGAATTTGGTTTTGTCTGTTTAGTTTGAGTTTGAAAGTTGTTGCCCATTTTTCCATCAGGTCCAGTCCTGTTTTGAATTTATCCAGAATTTCTGTGATCCTGCTGTTGAATGGTATGTAGATGGTGACATCGTCTGTGTATATGAATGGATTAAGACCCATGGAGGGGCATAATCGACCAGAAACGCCCATCTCCATGGGCGTTAATCTCCGAGAACGGGTCCGTGAAGGGGCGGAGTGAACCGTATTTTTAAAAAAAAATAGACGCCCATGTTTTATTCGCCAAGGTGTGAGCTGGGCGTTTTTGCTTTTCACCGATAATGGAAAATGAAATCGCCCAGCTCAAAAACGAATAAATGCAAGGCATTTGTTCGTGGGAGGGGCCAGGATCCATAGTGCACTGGTCCCCCTCACATGCCAGGACACCAACCGGGCACCCTAGGGGGCACTTTTACAAAAACAAAAAAAAAGGTAAAAGAGCTCCCAGGTGCATAGCACCCTTCCCTTGGGTGTTGAGCCCCCCAAATCCCCCTCAAAACCCACTGCCCACAAGTCTACACCATTACTATAGCCCTAAGAGGTGAAGGGGGGCACCTACATGTGGGTACAGTGGGTTTGGGGGGGTTGGACGACTAGTAGCATTAAGCAGCACAATTGTAACAGGTAGGGGGGGGATGGGCCTGGGTCCACCTGCCTGACGTCCACTGCACCCCCTAACAACTGCTCCAGGGACCTGCATACTGCTGCTTGGGAGGAGGGTATGACATTTGAGGGTGAAAGTAAAAAGTTGTGAAACATCATTTGTTGTGGTGGGAGGGGGTTAGTGACCACTGGGGGAGTCAGGGGAGGTCATCCCCGACTCCCTCTGGGGGTCATCTGGTCATTTAGGGCACTTTTTGGGGCCTTATTCGTCAAAAAACAGGGTCCAGGAAAAGTGCCCTAAATTCTAGCTACAAACGCATCCATTATCGGCGAAGGGCGCCCATCTCTGTTCGCCCAATAACCACGCCCCAGTTCCGCCTTCACCACGCCTCCGACACTCCCCCGTCAACTTTGTCCGCATCCGCGACGGAGTGCAGTTGAAAGCGTCCAAAGTTCGGCTTTCGATTATGCCGCTTTATTTGTGTTTGTGAGAAGAACGCCCATCTCCCGATTTAGGTCGGAACTTGGGCGTTATTCTCGTTCGATTATAAGCTGGATAGACTCCAATTTTTTTCTGAGCGGTGCCATCATTACATTGAACAGTATTGGTGATATTGGAGATCCTTGTGGTACCCCACATTCAGGGGTTCAGGAAGCTGATGTCTGGTTTGACATCTTTACAATGTAGGATCTGGATCATAGAAATCCATTGAACCATGCTGCCACTGCACCACATATTGTCATGTTGTCGAGTAGGGTTATTAGTGTTGTGTGGACTATTAGGTCGAACACTCTTGACATGTCGAATTGTAGCAGCAGTATATTCTTTTCTTGGCATATTAGGCTTGTGAACTTCGTTATCAGGGTGGTTATGACCATCTCGGTGCTGTGTTGTGGTCTGAAACCTGATTGGGAGTTGTGGAGGATTGAAAATTGTGTCAAGTATTCCATTAGTTGCTGTGCTACTAGGCCCTCCACTGTTTTGGTCAGTAGTGGTATTGAAGCCACCGGTCTGTAGTTTGTGATGTCTCAGATCTTGCTAGTTCTGTTTTTAGTGATTGGGGTGAGTATAATGTTACCTTTGTCTGATGGGAATTGTCCTTTTGAAAACATGTATACGATGTGTTTGGTGAAGCATTTGCTGAACCATTCCGGTGGGTCTTTCATCATATAGTTAGGGCAATTATCCAGCATGCAGTGTTAAATAGCACTGAATATCAGCCAGAATGTCTCTGCTATATGGAACAGATTATAGCAGATGACTGGTTTGAATGAGCAGACCTGGTCTCTGTTGGACATGTGGATATTATGGTTATTGATAGCAGATAATGTAATGGTTGTTTTAATGTGAGTTTTGTAGTTTTGATTATTGTCTTTTACAATGGTTTTAGTACCACTCTCTACCAGTTTGCTGGCTAACATCTACTATAATAAAACTCACCCTCAACGTTCTGAAGACAACGTTCTGAACTCACTCAGTCACTCCCTGAAGGGTTCATGGATTCATGGTGGTGAAGCCACAACACTGACCATGTCTCTCAGCCCCGCCCTCGCATGACGGACCAATCAGAAAAAACACACTCAATGTTCTGAAACACAAAGGACCATCACAAAACCGTTTCCAGGCAACGCTAGGCAATGTAAGACGGACCTATCAGAGGAAACTACATGGCAATAAGGGAGGAGCATTCACCAGCAGAATGGCTCATTAGCTGTGCAGCACGGAGAGCACAGAATCACCGCTTGAACGAGAGAAGAATATTCCTGTTGTGGGTATGTGCAAAAATAGCCCGGAAAGGGGGGGGGGGGGGAAGAAATTTTTAAATGCCTAATGCCGGTACTGAAGAGTGCCGGAGGGCCTATAGCACAGACTATATTTGGGTTCGCTAGACGTGGAGTCGGTGGAGCCGGAGAACAGTGTGCCCCTCACCATCTGGGACGTGGGCGAACAGGACAAGCTGTGGCCCAGCTGGAAGGATTACCCGCGACCCAGCCAGCAGCAAATTTCCCTATTCCTTCCCTGCCTAGGAATCACTGGAGACTGGCTGCAAAACTAACAAAACAACCGCACACCGACACACCACCTCCATCATTCGAAAGGCATCCATTCTTTCTACAACAGAAATGCAAACTAATAATACAAAACAAACAAAGAATACCCGGTTTCTCACGCGGCTGCAGGTAACTCCCTACCCCCTTCCTCTTCCCCTTTTGCTGAAGCGACCAAGGACGTGCCCAACCATCCCCAGCCTCAGGCAAGCCATCTCCCATCTCAGGGATTCCCCAAGCACCTGGAAAAAGACGGCGCTGCTTCCCGCAGCGCATAAATGTTCCAGCATTCCCCTGCAGCAGGCCTGAAATGGACAGAACATACCGGATCACCCCCCGACTGCCCGAGACTGTGCTCCTCTCCCTTTCCGCCAACTTAAAACAACCATCCCCGTCCTCAGGCAAGCCGTCTCCCACCTCCAGGATGCCCAGAACCCCAGCACAACGGAAAAAGACGGCGCTGCTTCCCACAGCACATTTCACTTCCAGCGTTCCCCTACAGCAGCCCTGAAACGGCCAAAAAATACCGACAGACCAAGAACGTGCTCCTCTACCTTCCGCCCATCAAAAACAACACTGCTGCCTCAGCACAACACAAAAAAAAACCCCGGAAAAAACAATCCACCACTCAGCAAAGGCTGACCCCCCCTACAACCACATTTACATTTCACCAACAGAAAGACCCCCCTCCACAAACCTCCTTGACAGACAAAACCACACACACACAATACAACAGAAACACACCCTCAAAGCCACACACCAATCCATCCCACTTTGCAAGCACAGCGCAGCACATCTCCCAACCCCCCACCCAAAAAAAAAAAAAAAAAAAAAAGACACACATCAACAACCTGCACACACACCCCACCCTCACACACTCACACTCACACACACACACGAAAACTCTGTGACACATACACACAAACACAAAAAAGCCACATGCTAGCACCCGTTTCATTGGTTTCGGAAACGGGCCTTTTTTACTAGTAGAATATAAATTCCAAATTAAATTAACATTAATTTACCTGTAGACATTTTCCTTGTTATCCTGCAGATGTGTGACGTAGACAGGTTGGACCTAAACAAACAAAAAAAGTTATTTCTTTGTTTCTGCTTCTTTGTACTATTTCATTTTGTCATCTGTACTCTGCTGATTACCATTTCTTTTGCTCCATATTATCATTGTATCTTTTTTGCTATGCTGCATTTCTTAATAGAAGCTAGGCGGTTTACAATAATTACAGTCTCTGAGATGAATGAAGGAAGGCTGAAAGGAAAAGATCAAAAGTCAGCGATGGATTTAGGAGAGGAAGTGAAGAAGACAGGAAGAGAGAGGAAAAAGTGGCAGATAAGACTGGAAATCATATAATAAAAGTTAAGAAAAAACAGAGGAAAGCAGAAATTGGAGACTGGGACACACATAGTTTGGAAAAAAACAAAACAATCAGATAACACCAACCTACAAAATCATATTTGGTCTAGCTCCAAAATACATGACAGACCTAACAGCCTACCGAGATACAACATAAACATGGAATCGAGAAACTATCACACACTCCACCTCCCCAACTGCAAGGGACTGCGATACATTTCAGAGTACTCATCAAGTTTCACATACCTATGCACTCAGACTTGGAATGCACCCCCGAAAGCATTAAGAAACATGACAAACTGCTTGATCTTCTGAAAACAACTCAGTGGTGTTCTTCAAGAAATTTTTCTACGAAGAATCAGGACTACAAACTAGACACATTAATCAGAAAATGCCCTGTTAATATGATCATTGCCACTAATATGTAATCCTTCCTTCCTTCCACCACTAACACAGATCATTCCTTCAAATGTAATTACTTTATTTTATGTAAGCCACATTGAAACAATGTCAATTGGAAAATGTGGGATATAAATGCCATAATAAATAAATAAATAAATAAATAAATAAATAAAAACAAAGGTAGAAAAGAATGTTATTCTTAATTCAGTGAACTGAAAATGTGAAATTTAAAGTAAATTCACACTGATTTCTTTATATTTTGCAGAGTGCCATGTCGATTTCTCTTTCTCTAGTGTTGCACTGCCTGCAGAGTGTGGCTCCTTGTGGTTTACATTTAATTTTTGCTTATGTATTCATATTTTAACTTTGTACTCATTCTGTACCTAGCAAAGGGTATATTTGTGCTCAAGGCCAGGTATTCTGTTTACATGGAGTTTCTATTTAAGCATCTGTAGTTGTTCAGTTTCCCGATAGGCATATTGATGTTCTGGGTATGACTGCAGTATTTACTGTGTTGTGTTTTCCTAAGTAGGGTCTTTGTTGTGTTACTTCTATAAATTATGGTAAAGTAGATTAGCTCTATAAGTCCTGAGTGATTTTTGTAGGCTTTGTATTACAGGTACTTCGCAATGTGCTTGGGAATGGAGAGGGTTTGTTTTTACTGAGATTACAGCAAAATCAACTTTTTTATATATATATATGGTGAGTTCTGGGGAAATGCCCTTTTTCTGCTTTATATCCATTCTTAGAGGAGGGGCTGTGGAGGTTTCTGTGGATGCAAAATATATGTTTGAATTAACAGCTTGACAGTCCAGTGTACATTGTTAGGGGGTCAGTATTTTTTATATTAGATTTTCTTCTGGAATTTTCTGGCCCTTTCTTTTGGGTCTGCTTATTTCTGTGTTTCTATGATAGTGGCAAGACAGGAATTTCTGGCTGACCACAAACTGACAAAGACCACTGCCATGACATCCCAACCAACTGTCTTGTTACAAACAAACTGACAAGACCCCCTGTTGTCATGACATCCCAACTGTTTGTTACTGATCAGAGGTGTGGCAAGGATACTAAGACCCTATCACAGGACTCCTATGTACTTGCAGGATTGCTGATTGGGTGATATATGAGGTGGTCCTTTGTGATGGGAAGGGTATATAAGTAACTGTTCATCTAAAGAGACTCTGAAATAGTCTGGATGGCAAGAGAAGTTTCATATCCTTGCCAAAGCCTATTTCCAGGGGGGGTGTCCCCCCCCCCCTTGTAAGAACTAATTATTTACAGCTAAGAATATTTCTTTCTTTCATTCATTCTTTCTTTCTTTCTTTCTTTCTTTCTCTTCTTTCTCTCTGTTCTGTGACCTTTGTATGACAGTGAAGAATAAAACCTTCCTTCCTATTGTTAGACTCTGTTCTGTAAAACTACTAATGCCAAGAGCCAATAGTATTTCTTGTGCTGTTGCTGGTGAGTAATAAAGATACCTTTCTTTCTAACTTAGTCTGATTTTTACTTTATTTCTAAGAATAGCATAATAAAAGCGCAGCCAGTACAATTTCTTAGGCTATATATTTAAACTGCTCCTTCTAAGGTATTTACCTGTTTTAGTAATACAGCATAATAAGGTGTTTATATTTGTTATAAAGCAAGTTGAAGAATATGTACCATTGTGGTAATTATTTTGCAGGATACTGTGATGTGTGTTGAGATGCTGATGAGACTCAAGTCTACTATAATAGCAAAGTTTAAGTTATAGGATAATGTGACTATATTTAAAAATGTCAGTGTTTCCAAAGTTTCCATAAGTGTGTATGGGGTTTATGTGCTGCAGGACAGCTATTGGGCAGAGGGTTTACTTCAAAATCCATCATCAAGTGCACTGTGAGGTAGTATTTAGGAGTACACCAAGCACTGCTCACACCTAAATGTCTAGTGCCCCCCCTCATGTTAAGTCTGCCCCCCTAAAAAAATATCTGGTCTGGCTATGCTACCGAGATGTATTACTCATCAAGGTCTTTGTGATCACAAGGGAAGTGTCTATTAGATGGTCCTTCTTTTCACCAGGTCTGTCTGGAGGAAGATTGTTCTCATATGTTTTTTATTGCTGGTCCTACCATGTGGAACGATCTTCCTCTGGAGTTAAGACAAATTGCATCATTGCCTTCCTTCATATTTATTTTGCCAGGCTTTTTGCAATGAGTTTTGCATGAGATCAATCTTAAGTAGAATGTATCAGCCATATTTTGTATTACTTTGAATATATATGATTCAGTAATTGTATGTATTTGTTTTAATTGTTTGGTATGTTTTAAATTTTATATTTGTTTTTTGTAACCCATTTAGATTATACAGATAATATGGAATATACATGTGATAAATAAATTAGGGCCTCTTTTACAAAGCCGCAGTAGGGCTACCGTAGCAATGGTATGCGGCAAATTGGCCCTACCACTGGGATTCCGCAGGGGCCCAGTGGTAGTGTCAGTGTGTGCCACACTCCATTTCCGGAGCTCAAAAAATAATGTTATTTTTTTCAGTGCTGAGGGTTACCCAGTGGTAATTGGGCTGGGTTACCGCTGGGTTAGCACGGGAGCCCTTATTGCCTCCACCAGGAAATAGCTCCCTCAGGCCTCCACAAGGAAATGGCTCCCTCAGGCCTCCACCAGGAAATGGCTCCCTCAGGCCTCCACCAGGAAATGTCTGCACGGCAAGTGTTTACCTTACCGCACAACTTCAAATAAAATGGCAACCACTTATCAGGACACCAATAATATCAAATTATACTCTTCAAGTGTCCAAAATAATATATACGTAACACACTTTGAATGCAAACTTACCGCACAGCCATTTCCTTTTCTTCTTTTTTTTTTTAAAGCCTTTACCCGCTGCAGTAAAAAGGGCCTCGGCACATGGCAAATCCACACGCCGATGCCACCACAGAGCCCCTTTTACTGCAGCTTGGTAAAAAGGGCCCTAAATGAGATATATTTTCTGTTAGTTGAGGCAATGCATGCAATTATACGCACACGCTAATGTAGAGTATATTTTGTGATGCAGGTGTGGTAGAGTCTATGTAGGCGAGACAAGACACCTGTGCATGGCAGGCTGAATGAACACTATTTAGTTTCCCGACAAACTTACAAATCAACTTACACATCCAGTTTTTCCTACATAAGCACACAATTGTGGAACGCACTACCAAAAGCCTTGAAAACTCCGTACGAACACCTACACTTCCGGAGATCACTAAAAACTTATTTGTGTAAACAGGCATACCCTACCAACCCAACATAAATGCCTGACCGCTGCTACACATCAAAACCAAAATACGGTATGGACATAACACTACTCTTCCGTGTATGATGCTCTTATGTGGTTATACCACATGAACTTTATCTTATCTCATGTGGCTGTACCACACGAACGTTATCTCAACATCATTATGTCTTTGTTTACACCGGAGTCTGCAATCGCATCTCCGGTACTATGTAAGCCACATTACAAATATGTGGGAAAATGTGGGATAGAAATGCAATAAATAAATAAATATTCTTTGTAGAAATCCTGACAAAAAAAAGTGCTTGGTAGCTTCAAGGACTGGATTTGGAGACCTCTGAATTACAGCAGCTTTCCAAGGGATGATGATAAACCCACAGGATTCATTTATTTGAAAATTTCAAATATTATAAATAAAATGTTGCTGAAAGTTATTTCAGTATTTAACTTTAGATTGGACTTATGTCAATAAAAAATGTAAGCACTAGATTCAGGAAACTTTATTAGCATAACAACTTGCATATGAGTTATAATAACATTTTTCATACCTAAAATTGTCCTGGGACTTAGGCTTTCATATTAAAAACCAGTAGGGTTCAAACTTCACTAAGGGGCCCTTTTTACTAAGCTTCGCTAAAAAGTGGCCGGCACTGTTGCCAGCAGGTGGGGTTTCCACGTGCTGCGGCCACTTTTAGTGCGGTGATAAAAGAGCAGCATTTCCATATTTTTCTTTAATGGCCAAATGCTAATTTCCCAATTAGCACATGGCCATTACTGTAGGAGCACTTATTGACACCTATTTTGTTGGAACTAAGAGCTCCCATGCTAACCCTTCGGTAATCGGGAACCACATGGCAAGGTGCCCGTGCTACCTGATTAGTGCAGAGAATGCCTACTCTCCGCTCATAGTCATGCCTCCCTCGCAGAAAAATAAAAAATATTTTTCAGCATGTAATTAGCACATGCTGATGGGCACACTACCACAGAATGCCTCAGCGTGTCCCGCGCAGTGCTTTTTGCCGTGTGGTATGCACACGCTAATGTAGAATATATTTTGTGATGCAGGTGTGGTGGAGTCTATGTGGGCGAGACAAGACACCTGTGCATGGCAGGCTGAATGAACATTGTTTAGTTTCCCAACAAACTTACAAATCAACTTACGCATCCAGTTTCTCCTACATAAGCACACACCTGTGGAACGCATTACCAAAAGCCTTGAAAACTACTTACGACCACCTAAACTTCTGGAAAACACTAAAAACTAACTTGTTCAAAAAGGCATACCCTACCAGTCCAATATAAATGCCCATCTCTGCAACACAACAAAACTAAAGTACGTAATCAACTCTTCCATTGTACGATTCCCTAATGTGGCTGTGCCATAGGAACTTTATCTTACCACAACATCACTTTGTATTTGTTTACACCGGAGTCTGCAAACACCTCTCTGGTACTATGTAAGCCACATTGAGCCTGCAAATAGGTGGGACAATGTGGGATACAAATGAAATAAATAAATAAAATACTGCACCTTAGTAAAAGGACCCCATAGTACGTCTGTTTGACTTTGTGCATTCTGGGCCCCTTTTACCAAGCTGTGGCAAAAGGGGGCTGGCGCTGGCATCGGCAACTGGTAAAAGGGAAGTCTCACCTTCCTGCAGGAAATGGCTGGGCGGCAAGTAAAGCTTTTACTGCCACCCATTGAGATAGCAATGGTAAGGGCTCCTGCGTTAACCCAGTGGTAACCAGGCAGCGTGCGGCACTGTCCAATTACCGCCGGCGCACTAGGAGTGGGAAGTACTGCTGGGCTGCTGGCGGTACTTCCTTTACAGCGAGTAGTAAGCCCATGTTGGGCTTACAGCCGCTTAGTAAAAGGAGCCCTCTGAGAATAATTCTTCTTGTCTCCTAACATGACCTCACCTTGTTCTTAACTCCTGGCTCCTCCCTAGTAGGGAATGTCAATGCTGGTTTCAGTGATGATGGACTCCCAGATGGCTCACTTGTTGCCTGGCCATTCCCTTGCTTGACTGGCTGTGATAGTAGGTCATAATTCTGTGTTTGTTCTGGCATCTTCTTGCTAGAGCCCTCTACACTAAGGGTCTCCAATTCTGCCAGCAAAATATCTGTAGCAAAAAATGAGAATAAAACCTTCCTACATGCAAAACATCACTGCATAGACAGTCACACAGACACACACAGTAGAATGAGACTTTCCAATTTACTGCAGTGCCTTAGAAAGTCACTACAACTGAAATTATGTGTGCATGCTTAAGAATATAAGAAAATAATATGTTATGATGGTTCAGATCAAGATCCATCAGGCTCAGCATATTGTCTCCAAAAGGCACTAATCACTTAGAGCCCCTTTTACCAAGCTGCGGTAAATAAGGGGCCCTGTGGTAAGGAAATGGCCATGCAGTAAGGGCCTCTTTTACAAAGCTGCGCTACTGATTCCTGGTGTGGCAAATGAGAGGAAGCCCATTCAATTCCTATGGGCTTCCTCTCATTTGCCATGCGGGAATTGCTAACGCAGCTTTGTAATAGAAGCCCTAAGTTAAACATTTGCTGCGCAGTCAATTAGTAGGGGAACCCTTACCGCCACCTGTTTAGGAGGTGGTAAGAGCTCCTGCAAAAAGATATAGTGGAATTAGAAAAGGTGCAGAGAAGGGCAACAAAAATGATAAAGGGGATGACACGACTTCCCTTTGAGGAAAGGCTAAAGCGGCTAGGGCTCTTCAGCTTGGAGAAAAGGCGGCTGAGGGGAGATATGATAGAGGTCTATAAAATAATGAGTGGAGCTGAACGGGTAGATGTGAAGTGTCTGTTTACGCTTTCCAAAAATATTAGGACTAGGGGGCATGCAATGAAGTTACAATGTAGTAAATTTCCTGATTCCAAGATGGCGCTGTGAATAGACGCACCTGTGTTTGCTCCTGGAGGCTGCTGTGTTTGTGAGTTTCTCTCAGTGCCTCTGTAGCCTCGTTAACCATGGGGAAGTGGAGGAGGAAGGTAAAGGAATTTCCCTCGGTTCCCGTGACCTCCTCGACGATGAAACAAATAACCCTGCAATTTCCCAGGCAGCAACCGGGTCCCCAGGGAACTTTGACCCCCCACTGCAGCTCTCGGCCCTTCGGAGTCGATTGAGAGTGGAAACGGGGCTTCCTTGAGCCCTGTGGAGCGAATTGCACCTCCCCAGCCTGGAAGAGAGTTGCTGGCTGTTCAAACAGAGACAGACGCCGAAGTGGCTCAGCTGGTCCTGTCTGAGGGTGTGACTGCAGCAACGGAGTTAGATTCTCAACTTCGGGAAACATTACTACAACAGGCTTCAAAGGTATTGCCTCAAGCTATTGTTTCCAAGTTAGCTCGGGCTGATAGTCTATCTCAATCTCCTCCTGTGGCTAGTGGAGTGATTAGACCGCCAATTGTGACGCTGGAGTCACTATGGGACATGGTTTACAATATCCAAACCTCTATGCAAACTACTTTAAAGCAGAATTCTTCTGATATTGAAGTTCTTTCTGAGGCTGCCCTGCTTCAAGCACAAGTGACTGCATAGCAAACCCTGAAATTGGAACGTGTGATATCAAAATTCAAGAAATGGGATCTATAGAAACAGCTTTGGTTAAAGACAATAATTTCCTACACAAACGACTTGAATACCTTGAAAATCAGACTAAAAGACTTAACCTTAGGTTTCTTAATTTTCCCAAATCGCCGTTAATTTCTCCTTTGGAGATGGTTAAAAAATATTTGGTGGACATCCTGGGAATGGACAAGGACTCCCTCCCTGTCATTACACGGGCTTATTACATCGGGAGTACTGGAGTGGTGGTGGGAAACCCCCCCTGTAATAGGGGAGGGAATGAATCTTACCACATTCCTAGAAAGCTCATTAGAAATAGTTACTCAGAGGTTAACTCTGCTTGCCACTTTTGCGTTGGAGCTTGATAGGAATGCCGTACTACAGCTTTTGTTGAGACACTTAGAAAATCTGTTTTTGGGCTCTAAGGTCCGTATCTTTCCAGATCTCTCACGGCCTACACAGATGAGATGAAGGGCCTTTTTGGAACTTCGCCCCAGGGTGGTGGGATTGGGAGCAAATTTTGTTTTGCGATTTCCTTGTTTTTGTAATGTGATGCTTGAAGGTAAACATTTTCAGTTTGTAGACCCAAAACAGTTGAAAGAGTTTATTGATGCAAGAGTTGATGTGAATATAGTAAACCTTCCCTAATTTAGCAGGCTGGGGTCTGAACCAGAGGAAGCATCTATTGATTATTAATTTTTGTATTTTTTTTTCTTTTTTTAATTTCCTTAATCTTGGAATCAAATTTCTTTAACTTGTGGACAAATGGGCTGTAAAGATATATACTTATCATTTTTGTTTCCTAATGTTAAATAATGCCGATTGCATATTCACTTTAAGTGGTGATATATTGGAAAATTTAAATAATTAAATTAAAAAAAAAACAATGTAGTAAATTTAAAACGAATTGGAGAAATTTTTTCTTCACTCAATGTGTAATTAAACTCTGGAATTCGTTGCCAGAGAATATGGTAAAGGCAGTTAACTTAGCGGAGTTTAAAAAAGGTTTGGACGGCTTCCTAAAGGAAAAGTCTATAGACCGTTATTAAATGGACTTGGGGAAAATCCACTATTTCTGGGATAAGCAGTATAAAATGTTTTGTACTTTTTTGGGATCTTGCCAGGTATTTGTGACCTGGATTGGCCACGGAAACAGGATGCTGGGCTTGATGGACCTTTGGTCTTTCCCAGTATTAAGTACTTATGTAACCCGGTGGTACACTGCGCTACCCGATTACTGCCAGGTTAGCCCCCAACGCTAGAAATAGAAAACTATTTTTTAAGTGCTAGAAATGGCACGTGGTGGGGGCGGGAACTACTGCCAGGCTCCTGTGGTAGCCTGGCAGTAGTGCTGAATTGGCGCTTGGCGGGCCAGCGGTAAGCTTGTCGTGCCTTTGAAAAAGGGCCCCTTAGTAGGAAATACCCCACGTCCCAATAAACAATTTGTTACTTGCACATTGCTCCCAGGGATGAATGGTAGTTTTCTGAACTCTACTTGGCTAATAATTGTTTATGAACCTTTCTGTAGAAATTTTTCCAAACCTCTCTAAGGGGTCCTTTCATTAAGGTATGCTAAACATATGGCCTGAGTTGGTGTAGACGTGTGTATTCAACGTGCGCAGGTCCATTTTTCAGCACAGCTGCAAAAAAAGGCCTTTCTTTTGGCCAAAAATGGACGTGCGGCAAAATAAAAATTTGCGCACTTCCATTTTGGGCCTAAGACCTACCGCCACCCACTGACTTAGCGGTAAAGTCTCACGCATTAACCGGGCCCGGTTAGCGCTGCATGCCCCAAATTTTCTGCCGCGTGTAGTGGACAAGCATAAAGAATGAAATTACCACCCGGGCCACACGGTAGCCGGATGGTAGTTCCAAACTGGTGTGTGTTAGGCGCACATAGGCGCCTGCACTTCTTAGTAAAAGGGCCCCTTAAAACTAGCTATGCTAGATAGCTTAATCATATCCTGTGGTAAAAAAAAAAATCTACATCTTGATTGTTGAATGAAAACTTATTCTAATTCTTTCACATCATTGTTAGTTTTATTGAATATCCCCTAATCCTGGTATAAGCTTTCTCTATTTACCTGTTCTACCGCACTCTCATATCTAGAAAAATGGGAGAATCTCTATATAAAGTATAAGTCTGTCAGGCTATAGCATACAATGCTTAAATATTATACATATTGTAGAGGAAAAAAGACCTCGAGAAGCCCCCTGCTCTGGCTGGACAGCCCCCGAAGCTAAAAACCAGAGCTGGGGGCTTCTCAAGGCCTTTTCCCCTCTACAATACGTATAATATTTAAGCATTGTATGCTATAGCCTGACAAACTTATACTTTATATATAGATTCTCCCATTTTTCTAGATATCCAGTATATTAAAAAGGAGATCATCTCTTGTTGTATTTCTAGTTTAGAATCTACCACACTCTCAATCGTCTCTTCTACAAGCTGAAGAGCTTAACGTGTTCAACTTTCATAAGGAAACCATTGCATTTCCTTTATCATTTTTATTGCCCTTCTCTCTATTTTTAGTATGATAGCAAAATGGTTAATGGAGAAGAAGGTGGCTTAAATGTGGAGAAAACGGAGATTTGCCCCTGGTTTGCCTGTCCCACAAGGGTACAGTACAGCTACATCTCTGTTTCATTCATTTATTTGTTTCTCCTTCCCTTCTACCAGCTCACAGTAAGCCCAGTCCAGTTTGCTTTGTGCACCAGAGACATTGTTTTTCTGCTTGATTCTAGGTATTTTTTAACTCCAGCGTTGCATTCAAATTCACTTGTGTGATTTGGATCATATTTATTTTTATTTTATTTGTTGCATTTGTATCCCACAATTTCCCACCTTTTTGCAGGCTCAATGTGGCTTACAATACTTCATGAATAGTGGAAATGAGAAGAGAATAAACAATTGGTATTACAGAAGGATTTTGGGTTACATGATAATGATAACGCATAGTAGTGAAATAGCAAGAAAGCATTATAAGACAGTTCTGGATACATGTGGTTTTAATCAGACAAGTGTGGTCCATCTATAGAGCCTTTTTTCTATATGTGCAATTCTAATATGTATAACTCTTTTAATTCACACGTTGTTTAAGTTATCTATTCAGCACTCCTGAGTGATTTTTATTTTATTTTCACAAGTAAGTTGTATATAGCACAATGTTTTGACTGGTAACTATCGATATGACCTAATTGGTTCACGTCCCTAAATGTGCATTCACATATTATGCATCCATATGTCATTTATTCAGCACCCTCGAGTAATGTTTATTTTGTTTTTTTATTTTTTATCTCATTTCCATATGTAAGTTATATATAGTACCATGTTTTGATTGGGAAGTATTGATCTGATTTATTGAGTTTCTGTCCACTTTCATGTTGATTTTATTCTATGGTTTATATAGTTATATTTGTGACCCCTGAGGTAGGGGCTGAGCCCACCGAAACACAGCCAGTGTCGGGTCTGATCTCACTAGTGCTTTTAGTAAAGATTTATAGACCTCATCCCCATGGCTGATCGTCATTTGTTTTGTCCTGTACTCTTTCTTGGACTTTGTTGCACATTCGTAGAGGTTTTGCACCTGCTCTTCTGCTTTGATCTTCATATGGAAGATTTTAAATTGTTGGTTCAAGGTTTGATAGTGAGTGGTCTGGATTACTGCAATACCCTATACCTTGGCAAAGTCTAGTATTAGAGCATTGCAGGTGGTCCAGCACACTGCGGCATGTCTGGTGTCTGGCTTGTCACATTTCCAACATATCTCCCCAGTACTGAAGGAGTTCCATTGGTTACCGGTGCATAAAAGAATTCATTTTAAAATTCTGCTTCTGATTCACAAAGCTTTGCAGTCTGATGCTGACTACTGTTTGAGAACTGTTTTCAGGATCTATCAGCCAAACAGGTCTTTGAGATCAGTGGGGACTGGCTTATTATGTATTCCAGCTTTGCAGAAGACACATTTTGAAGAGACAAGGCAAAAAACATTTTCAGAATACATTGTTGGAGCAGATTAGGATAGTAGGGAATTCAAGTCAATTAAAAAAATTGTTGAAACACAATTATTTGCGGAAGCATTTATGATTTGAAGAATTGAATTTTATTTTATAGCTGACCGAAGAGATAATTATTGTACAGCGGAAACAAGATAATGTGGCTGTACTTGTTTTAATCTTGGTTTTTTGGATTATGTGATTATGTATTTTTGTAATCCACATAATAATTATGCGGAACCTAAATAAACTAAATTAAACATTATTATGCTAGCAAAGGCAACCGTTTATGAAAAAACACTGATCACCACCAGCTAAAATAGATCTAGATATAGCAGGTCATATCCAGGCATTGGCACTGAGTATCTCGTCTTTGGCAACTCCCAGACGTTATGTGGGAATGGCCAATAGTCAGTGCTGAGCCTGCATAGCTAACTGGGCACCATTAGGAATGCAATTTAACTGGCTCTATTTGCCCTGTTAGCTATGTGGCTACTGTCATTCAATACTGTCAGTGTCTGCATAACTCCTGGCAGGGCTGGTGTTAGACATGCTGGGGTCCAGGGCAGAAATTAAAGAGGGGGTCCCACTCTTCTCTCCTCTCTGTCCCCTCTCCTGATCTAGAGAGAGACAAAAAAAGATCCAGGATGGCTGAGAGGGGGTGGGGAGAGTCCTGCATGACAGATGGAGAGGGGGGAGTCCTGCATGGCAGATGGGGAGAGAGGAGGGGACGTCCTGTATTGCGGATGGCAAGAGAGAGGAAAAACTAAAAGGCAGCAAATCTGAAACCTGGTGACCATGAGAAAACCTATTAAAAACATTAGTACATAAGTACAAAAAGTATTGCCATACTGGAACAGACCAAAGATCCATCAAGCCCAGCATCTTGTTTCCAACAGTGGCCAATCCAGGTTACAAATTCCTGGCAAAATCCTAAAATAGTACAAAACATTTTATGCTGCTTATCCTAGAAATAGGAAGTGGATTTTCCCGAAGTCCATTTTAATAATGGTTTATGGACTTTTCTTTTAGAAAGCTATTCAAATCTTTTTTAAACCCTGCTAAGCTAACTGCTTTTACTACATTCTCTGGCAATAAATTCCAGAGTTTAATTACACGTTGAGTGAAGAAATATTTTCTCTGATTCATTTTAAAATTACTACTTTGTAGCTTCATTGCATGCCCCTAGTCCTAGTATTTTTGCAAAGAGTAAACAAGCGATTCACGTCTCTCTCTCTTGGTGCTTTCGGTAGTTCAAAAGGAAAAAATCTCACTCTCTGCATCCTCACCTGGCCTCCACTTTGTTCTTTGTCTGTAACCTCCTCCCCCCCCTCACCTTGTTCTCTATAGCCTCCTCCCACCCCTTTTCCCTGCATCCCCACTGGCCCCCACAAGCCCATATTCATTTTAGGAAGCATACAATGTTTAAAATAATCTGTAGCCTTACAGGGGTTGGGTCATTTTCCCCTCATGTGAATGAAAACGTAATAACACATGGCAAAGCTAGGCACGTCTGGACAAGTCTGCAGGCAGACTGTAAGGAGCCTAAAAAGAAAAACCCGTGACCGAGAGATATAAAAAAGGTGTTACCACCATTCTAAATACACCACCTCAGTTACTTTCCATCTATCTGGGGATCAGAAAGATGCAACAGCTAAACATGGAGTCCTACAAAATCCCTAATATACAGAGGACCAGAAGGGGTAAACAGCCCTTTTTGTTAAAGAGAGGGTGACACTTCAGTCTTTATCTTAAAGTTCTTGAAGCTGAGACTGAAGGCTACCCACCAGTAATCGACCTGACAGATTCACAAAACATTGTTGGTGACCAGAACTTACAATGTGTTGCTGAAATGGAACAAGAGGACCCGTTGCTGGGCCAGGAAATGTCAGGGTCCTTGCTGGATGAACTGCAGGGCCGTGCCAACGCGGTAAGTGAGGTAAGTGTGGCAGGGGGGCGCCGTCCTCTGGAAATGACGTCAGAAGAAGGCGGGACATTGAGTGAAGGGAAGACCAGTAGAGACGTCGGGAGCGCCGCCTACTTCACTGACGCTGCGCCGTTCGCTGCCCTGCCAGCCAGACGGAGGTAAATTTAAGAGATTTTGTTGGGGGGAGAAGAGGACGGGCAGCTGGGACATGGGAGCGGGAGGGCAGGGGAGAGAGGACAGCGATCATCTACACGGGGGGGGGTAGGGTTACCATATGGCTCCAGAAAAAGGAGGACGGATTGAGCCAGCCGGGTTTTACATCCATTGCTTTCCATTGAAAGCAATGGAAGAGTAAAACCCGGCTGGCTCAATTACTTCCATTGAAAGCAATGGAAGTAAAACCCGGCTGGCTCAATCCGTCCTCCTTTTTCTGGAGCCATATGGTAACCCTAGGGGGGGGGAGGGGGGCCGCGCGCGCGCGCGCTCCAACCACTTGTCTGCGGGGGGGCACCCGATCCCCTGCGGGGGGCGGCAGCACCCGATCCCTTGCAGGGGGGTGCCACAGACCCTTGGCACGGCCCTGATGAACTGCCATGTGGACAAAAGTTGTTTGACTCTCAAGAAGTCAATGTCTCACTAACAGAAGACCTAGATTGTGAACAGAATAAAACCATGACTGAAAATGCCACAGATTTGGCAGAAGACACGTTCAGAGATGTCGTCGATGACGCAGAAATATATCAAGTGGCTGAGGATATGGAACTCATGGATCTTCGAAACTAGACAGGGGTGTTGTCTTCCCCCGTTTCACAGGTATGCATGTGATTTGTTTTCTTTTCTTTTTTTTTTTTTTTTTTAATTTATAGAAGTCTTTATTGAGCATTAAGAATATAATACAGAACATTGTTAACACAGCTCATAACATCATATTCCAAATGGGCCAAACACCAGTGTGAACAGTTTCAAGAGGTACTTTAAGTGTCATTGGTCCCACCATAACCACAGTATATACTTCATGTTTTTATACAATTTTTTATTACCCATCCTTCCCTTCCCTCCTAAACTCCCCCCAACAAGACCCCCCCCTCCCCTCCCCCCCATTTCATACCAAACATCAACTATCCCGAACTTGCATTCAGAAAAGGCAGCCACACTTTCTTCCATTTGGGCACCATTCTTCTTTTCACAGCTGTCAGTCTCTCCATCTCACATATATATCTGACTTTCGTGATCCAATCTGACAGCGAGGGAACCTTCGGGGCCTTCCAATGCCTTGCCAGGTTAGTCCGTGCTGCCTGCAGAGCTCCCCTCACCAGCAGCCATTGACTCAACCTTAATCCCGCAGGCCGCTTTCCTAGCACAAAGACCAGAGGATGCCACTGCACAGGCCTTCCTATCCACTTTTGGAGCCTAGCCTGAACCCCCCTCCAGTACGCTTGTGCCTTACGGCAGTTCCACCATATATGACCCATATTTCCCACTTCCCCACACTGCCTCCAACATGATTTCGTCACTGATGGGTACATGTGGTGCAGCCTTAATGGCGTGAGATACCACCTGTAGAAAACCTTTAATGTGTTCTCCTGTAAAGCCACCGATCTTACAGATTTCATTAAGCTACCTTCCAGCTGCGCCCAGGCCTCATCTGGCAAAGTGAAATTCAACTCCTGTTCCCACCTCCTCCTGTGTGTAAGGGAGGGTTTGTGGCAATCTAACAAGTGGGTATAAAGAGAAGATATCAATCCACGTGTGGTCTTAAAGTCCACACATATAACCTCCAGGGGGTGTGCTTCCCTCCTAGTACATCCCACATAAGTGGGTCCCCGCAAGTAGTGTAGGGCCTGTAAATATGCATAATGGTCTTCCGACTTGAGTCTATAGTCTTCCACCAGGTTCTCAAAGGGTGTCACTTTGCTTCCTAGATGCAGCTGTCCCCACATATCTAGTCCATTTTTAGCCCATCTATGAAAAATCGTGTCCCCCACCCCCGGGGGGAACCCAGGGTTGTCCGCTATCGGCGCTAGGCCAGAGGTACAGGGCTGATGATCGCCAAACATATGGTCCCAGTAATAAAATGTAGCCTGTACTGTAGGTGGGAATTTGTCTACCTGACCTCTATGCCTCGCCGGCATCCACATTAAATGCCCTAACCTACGGGAACCAACCAGGGATTGCTCCAGATGGACCCAGAGTTTATGCTCATCTGCTCTAAACCACTCCACCACCGCGTGTGCCTGCGTGGCACAATAATACCAAAAGAGGTTAGGTACTCCCAGGCCTCCCTTCTTTCTACTCTTATAGAGAAGTGCTCTGGGGAGCCTCGGTCTTTTCTGGTTCCAAATGAACCTATTTATGCTATCTTGGAGACCGGACAAAAAAGCCCTGGACATACGCGTAGGAATTACTTGAAATAAGTACAGTAAACGTGGCAACATGTTCATTTTTATTGTGGCGATACGCCCCAACCAGGACAGTCCCATAGACATCCAGCGGTCCAAGTCTCTTAATATTTCTTTTTTAAGACCCGAGTAGTTAACTTCAAACAGGTCAGGCAAATGTTTTGGGATTTGCACCCCTAGATACCTTATTTCCCTTTCTGCTCACTTAAAAGCAAAGGATGTCTTCAAAGCATCTGACACCCTCGGTTGAAGGCCGACAGTCATACCAATCGATTTACTAGCATTGAGCTTGTAACCTGAAATCCTAGAATACCCCTCGATTTCCCTCATCAAATTGGGAAGTGATACCACTGGCTTTGTCATGTACAGGAGAATGTCATCAGCAAATAATGCAATCTTATGTTCCTGGGCCCCTACCCCTACTCCAGAGATATCCTCGTTCTCG
This sequence comes from Microcaecilia unicolor, assembly GCF_901765095.1. Classification (NCBI taxonomy): domain Eukaryota; kingdom Metazoa; phylum Chordata; class Amphibia; order Gymnophiona; family Siphonopidae; genus Microcaecilia; species Microcaecilia unicolor. The sequence goes on along the minus strand of NC_044031.1, from coordinate 634,237,863 downwards.
CCGCCAATGGCTCCATTGCCAGAGCAAACAACAAGGGAGACAGAGGACACCCCTGTCTAGTTCCTCTTCCCAGCCTAAAGGCCCCCGAGTTTCCCCCATTAATTCTCACACAGGCTTGTGGAGCCGAATAAAGAGCCCGAATCCAGTACCTATAGAAATTCCCAATCCCCACTCGCTGCAACACTTTGTCTAGGTACCCCCAGTGGACCCTATCGAATGCCTTCTCTGCATCTAATCCCAGTAGCACTATCGGAATGGCCTTTACTTTTGCACGATGTATTAAATTCAACGTTCTACGTATATTATCCATCGCCTGCCTCTTAGCTACAAAACCAACTTGGTCCGGATGTATTAGAGTGGGAAGCACCTCCCCCAGACGGTTGGCGAGCACCTTTGCCAGTATCTTTACATCGGCATTAAGTATCGAAATGGGTCGATAGGAAGCACATTCTGTCTTGTCCTTGCCTGGTTTTGGGATTACCGCCACCCAAGCTTCCATCATCGATTGGGGCAACCTGTCACCTTCCCGCACTGAGTTGATAACCATTGTTAAGTACGGTGCCAGTACCCCCCCCAAAGGTCTTAAAAAATTCATTCGTGTACTACTACTACTAATAAACATTTCTAAAGTGCTACTAGGGTTACGCAGCGCTGTACAATTCAAACATACCCATCTAAACCCGGAGCCTTGCCATTCGACAGAGATTTGATTACTTGAAGTACTTCATCTACTTGCACCGGGGCTTCCAATTCCCTCCTTTTCTGCTCTGAGAGCACCGGCAGGCCTCTGTCACTCAGATATTTATCTATGTCCCCGGTCTGTACAGCAGCATCCTCCCTGTATAGCGATTCATAATACTGGGCAAATCTGTCCCTAATCTGGGTCGAGGAGTGCAATAGGGACCCCTTGTCATCTTTCACTTTAAAAATTTGCCGGTCAGCCCTCATCTTTCTCAATTTGTTTGCCAATAATCTGCCCGGCTTGTTTGTACTTTCATAATAAATCTGTTTTAAATGGGCATGTACAAACTGCAAACTCTCTTCATGCAACTCAGTCAGTTCCAGTCTTACCTCCTGAAGTCTACGATAGTCTGAAACAGAGCCTGTAACCCTATATTTACTCTCCAGCACCCCCAGTCTCTCCATGCATTGAACCAGACGCGCCTTGCGTGCCTTGGTTCTGCCACTTGCACAATAAAATATCCCCTGGCCACTGCTTTGAAGGCGTCCCACACCACTCCCAAGGTGGGGCCCGAGTCTATGTTGATATCAAAATATTCCTTCATAATTGGGACAAAGCCTTCCACCGTGTCTGGGTCTTGTAACATGCAATTATTGAGAGACCATCTTCTATCTCGTACCTCCTCCCGAAGGGAGGGGATAACCTCCCAGACAGGTGCGTGGTCTGAAATTGAAATGTTCCCAATAGAATAATCCCCTCCCCCGCTTAGCATAGTCTTTTCAACAAATATATAGTCCAGTCTAGAATAGGACAAGTGCACCTGGGAATAGTAAATGTAATCTCTCCCTCTCGGGTTCCCTTGTCTCCACCCATCACAAAGTCCCAGTCCATCCACCAAGTTCTTCAAAGCCTGAGAGACTCTGTTATCACTTGGAGTTGGAGGTGCTGACCTGTCAAGGCCAGGCTGCATGGTCGCATTAAAATCTCCTGCCACCAGCACCCTACCCCTGGCAAATGACTGCAGATCCTTCTGGAGACGCAGGAAGAAACGTTCCTGCCTCTCGTTAGGGGCATACACACAGGCCAGCGTACATTCCTCCTGCTCCAGCATAACATGTACAAAAAGATAATGTCCCTCCACTTCACGCTTCTCATGCAGGATTTGGACCTGAAGATCTTTATGAAACATGATGGCCACCCCTCTTTTCCTAGCCCCTTTCACGTCTGATGCACAACACACCAAGGGATACAAATTAGAAGGGAGCAGCCCCTCATTCTTCCTACGAAGATGAGTTTCCTGCAAAAAGACTACCTGGGGGTGCATCAAACGGAGTTCTCGCCCCAATGCATGCCTCTTTTAGGGAGAATTCAGCCCCTTTATGTTATAAGTCAAAAGTTTTAAGTTCGCCATCTAACGTCCATTCAGAACAAGCTAGTGGATGAATGATTGGTCTAGTCCCTAACCTCCCCTCCCGCCTCTGGCCTAAAACATACCCACCCTTCCCCCCGCCTAGTATCCCCCCCTTCCCTACTATCCCTTCCCAAACCCTCCCCCCTTCCCCTTCCCTCCTCCCCCGTCCTCTAGGGTCCACCCACCAAGCAGTTTAAACTTCACTACTAGGGACTGTGAAGAACAAGACCCCACTTGGCCAAACAAGACAAAGCAAATGTTGTAACAAACTAACAGTATACTTACACTTGAATTACCCCTCAGTCCCCTCTCCCCGCACCCCATTTCCCACCCTCACATTTCTCACTCACTCCCAACAGCTCTTCACCTTTCAAACCAATATACAGTTCCCATCCAAGAACACAACAGCCTTATCTGGCAGTATTCCGCCTCCAAGGCAGCGACACCCGTTTCGATTAAATGAAACTGCACTGTCCCGCTCAGGTGTGGGGTGTATTCTTCTTCGCTGCTTTCTCCACTCTCTTCCACCGCTGCAGTCTTGCCTTGGTGGTAGGTGCCATCCCGGCCGGCATGGTCTCCGTCGCCGCCATGCCTGCTGTGAATAGATGTTGCCATGCCTTTTCCACTTTGCGACATCGAATCCGCTCTCCCTTAAGTTCGAAACAAATAGCGAATGGAAAAGCCCATCGGTATGGAATCTTCTCTTTGGTCAAAATTTCAATGACAGGTTTCATCTCCCTTCTTAGGTTCAAAGTAAACAGTGACAAGTCTTGGTAAATTGCTACCTTGGAGCCATTGTAATCCAGCATAGGGCTCTGACGAGCTTTTTGCCAAATCTGCTCCTTGCTCCTCTGGGTTTCCCCAACGCTCTGTGGGCTCTATCAATGCCCATTACCGCCACATCCAAACTGTCCCCCATCAACTTTGCGCAGATGGTGCGCACTACCTCTGGGACGTCCTCTAGGCCTCCTGCCTCCGGTACCCCGCGAAAGCGGAGATTTTGCCTACGCCCTCTGTTTTCGATGTCGTCTAGGTGGTATTGCAGCTCTTCAGCTTTTTCTTCTATTTTAGTCAGTCTCTTGTCGGCCTCCTCGTTTTTCTCTTCTTGTGTGACACATTCCGTCTGAAATTAAATGCAGAAAAAACTCAATGCCTGGTACTCACCTCCCAACACAACACCAACGAATTCAACGCGATAAACACACCAAACCTAAACCTTCCAATCTCAGAAACGCTAAAAATCCTTGGAGTCACTATCGACCGCCACATAACACTTGAAACTCACGCAAACAACACAACTAAGAAGATGTTCTACTGCATGTGGAAACTGAAAAGGATAAGACCACTCTTCCCAAGATTCGTCTTTCGTAACCTAGTGCAATCCCTCGTCCTCAGCCATCTGGATTACTGCAACTCATTATACGCAGGCGGCAAAGAGCAAACACTGAGGAAACTTCAAACAGCCCAGAACACAGCAGCCAGACTCATCTTCGGAAAACCAAAATATGAAAGGGCAACACCACTACGAGAGAAACTACACTGGCTTCCACTGAAGGAACGCATCACCTTCAAGGTATGCACACTAGTCCACAAGATCATCTACGGCGAAGCCCCAGCCTACATGTCCGAGTTGATTGACCTACCACCCAGAAATGCTAGGAGATCTTCCCGAACATACCTCAACCTCCATTTCCCTACTTTCAAGGGCGTGAAATACAAGACGCTACACGCGTCAACCTTTTCTCACACGAGCACGCAGCTTTGGAACTCACTGCCATGCAACTTAAGAGCGATCCACGAACAAGCATCCTTCCGCAGATTACTGAAGACCCATTTGTTTGAGACAATCTACGGAAAAAACCAAAACACATAGAGTCTACACTCACTTACATCAATGCATCACACATCCACTCAAGATCTCTCATTCCCCCCAATTCCACATTACTCATACATATACAGTACTTACAGGAATAGGTAAACCATGTGCCTATATGTCTTAACACTGCCCTTAAACTTCCTATTATCTCCTCCCAAAGTCTCCCTGTTGATGTCCCATTGTGATATTCCTAAGGATAATTTGATTATCTCGCATAACTTGTACAATGTAACCCATGACCAATTTGTATCAACTGTATTCTCTTTATTCATATCTTATTGTAAGCCACACTGAGCCCGCAAAGAGGTGGGAAAATGTGGGATACAAATGCAAACAATAAATAAATAAATAAATAAAATTCTCTCTTCGAGCGCCTCCACCCTGCCCCCCAGGTCCCGCAGGTCTGCACTGAGAGAATCAACGTGCTCCAGGATCTCTTCTTTGGATGCACGAATTTCCGCTTGAAGTGCTTCAAAGCATTTTTTCATCTCCGTCGAGAGGACCGTTGGCAGGACGGGGTCCTCCCGTTCTTCACGCGGGGCAAGCGGTTCCGACTCGCACGTGCTCCGCGATTTAGGGGACGCGGGCTGGTGAGGGCCTTTCGCTGACTGCCGCGCGGATATTCGCTCGCTGTCCCGGGGCGGCGCGGGATTTATTTTGCTCATCGCGCCGGGGATCGTCTCTCCGCCTTTACGCTGCTTTGTTTCTTGAAGGAAGGAGCTCTTAACCGCAGTGGGTATCTTTTTTTTGGGTGAGAGAGTACGGAGCTAGAGGATCAAGCGGCCATTCAGCCTCGTGACGTCACTTCCTCCTTTTTTTTTTTTTTGACAGAATGTCTGTTTTTTTTTTTTTTTTAGTAAGAGAGTTTATTACTCACCCAAATCAGGTTAAGTATGCATAGAAATGAAGCAAGGTATTCTTATGAAGAGATCTTTTGACAGATGACACAGGTCAGCCTCTAGTCTCTAAGTCTTCTGTTACATACCAAATGCCAACCATATTTATACTCTTTTCTTCCATTAGGTTCTATGGAGCTCTAAAAAAACTATTCCTACGTAAATGGCCCAGGTGGCCGGATGACGCTTAACCACAGATTTTGATAATTTTATCCTTGGAACAAACCCTCCCCTTTTTCCAGCAGATGGCCAGTCTTCTTCTAGCCACAATGTTCTTTCACGTCTCCTTTTTTCATGCACCTGTTATGAAGTCAGAAACTATCAAGCTAAAGTCAGCTTAGAAAATGTACTTTTTAAAACCAATTCTTCTCTTGGCCTGTTTTACCCAGAATCCCTTAGGCTGGGCAAAGCTCTTCCAGCAGGTCCCAGGCTGGGTAGTAGGCCTCAGGCTTGTACTATATTTATACAATTTGTGGATGTTTTTCTTGATCTGTTTTTTAACAGACTGTCCATATTCTCTTGTAGGTGAGCGATGGAGGGTATAGAGACGCCACGAAGCCACAGCTGGTCAGTGTCACATTGTACGTGCAGGACGTCAGACTCAGAAACAGATGACGTCCTGCACGTACAACGTGCGACGTCAGACTCAGAAGAAACTTTCGGCACCAGCTTTGCAGACTGCAGTGGAAGAAATGAAAGGACCTTGGCTTGGCTGGCGGGGGTTAGGGGTCCCCCGCCAGCTGAAGGAATTCTTTTAAAGGCAGCCGGCAGCGGCAGGAGGAAGCGGATCTCGGCTGGCGGGGGTTGGGGTCCCCCGCCAGCGAAGGTAGGCGACAGCAACGGCGGGGAGGGTTGGCAACGGTAGGGGGGTCCAGGGCGAAATCTGTGGGGGCCCAGGCCCATGTGGCCCCAAGCAGATACGCCCCTGCTTTGAGACATGAATACTTGAAAGAAAACATGATTCCTTTTACAAAAGTGTGTACTTCTAAACATGTTTGTTCTGTTTTAGACTTTGGGACATGTTGAACAGTGACAATGCATATAAGTGTAGATTACGGCCTGCGCAGGCTATGGTCATTGAATAAAACATATATCATAATAATAAAAATCATAAAAGTAATGAAGCATCACGTGGGTTCTTATGAAACTGTGTAAAAAAAAAAGGTTCAGGACCTTTTTTCTCCAACATCAGCACATCTGGTCGCAATTGACCTTTCGGATGGTCGGCCAAAAATATAGGGGGGTGAGTGTCACAGAGGAGGAGGCCTCTCCTCCTTTGTCCAATCGTATTTCACATAGGCATGTTTATCCTGAACCCCCCCCCCCCCCCCAAAAAAAAAAAAAAAAAAAAAAAAAACTTGGTAGACTACTATAGCACCAGGCTTCTGCCAGAAGGAATAGTATGGTTGGAGAATATAAGGCCTGTATGATCTTTTTTAGTTTTTAAACTAAAAAACCCCACCACAACACAGAAATGGAATCTACAGAGAGCAGCTGTAGTGATACGGTAAGATTTTTAAAACATTACATTGTAGCTTCACATCAGCTAACATGAATGCATAACTTACTAAAGGCCTTTGTGTTGTATGCAGGAAGAACACAATTACACAGTGTGTTAGGGGTCTGGGGATAAGAATGGAAAGACCAGCCATAAAGTCAGGGCCGGTCTTAGGCAGAGGAACCGAGGCGGCCGCATAGGGCCTCGCGCTTAAGGGGGCCCCGCATGGCGCGCCTCAACTCTGCCTCTTCTGCTCATGGGTGAATAACAACTTATCTTCTGTCCCGAAGCTGCAGCGGCGAACTGGCGGGAAGAGCGCCAGTAGTAAAAGCAGCAAGCAGGCAGAGGCAGGCTTGACTCCATCCCTCGCTTCCCTGCCCTCTCTGCGTCCTGCCCACCCGAAAGGAAATGACATCAGAGGAAGGCGGGACGCAGAGAGGGCAGGGAAGAGAAGGACGGAGTCGAGCCTGCCTCTGCCTGCTTGCTGCTTTTACTACTGGCGCTCTTGCCGCCAGTTCGCCACTGCAACTTCATTGAGAGTGGAGTGGAAGTGAGCCAGCCTAGTCCACTGTAAGGAAGGAAGCCATTTGGTGAATCTCTGTTTCCACTCCCCCGCGCAGCCATCGACATTCCCTCAAAACAGAGCAAGCAAACCTGTGAGCTGCTGCATCCACGTTGTCGTTCTTTATTGAGAGATGCTGCAAAGGGGGGGGGGGGGAGACACTGGATAGAATGGGGAAGGGGATGGAAAGAAACTGGATGGGCAGGGGAGAGAGGAGAATTTGCTGGAGATGGATGGAGAAGGCAGGGGAGAATGGAGAGTTGCTGGACATGGATGGATGGAGAGCAGGGCAGGGGAGAGAATAGAAATCGCTGGACATGGAGCGGAGGGCAGGGGAAGGAGGAGAATTGCTGGACATGGATGTATGGAGGGGAAGGGGAGAGCGGAAATTTGCTGGATGTGGATGGATGTATGGAGGAGAGGGCAGGGGAGAGAGGAGAATTGCTGAATATGGATGGATGAATAGAGGGGGCAGGGGACAGAGGACATTTGCTGGATATGGGTGGATGGAGGAGAGGGCAGGGAAGAATGGAGAGTTGCTGGACAGATGGATGGAGGGGAGAGAAGTCAGGAAGCAGATGCACATGGATGGAGGGGAGGGAACAGAGGAGAAATGCTGGACATGGATGGAGTGGAGGGCAGGGAAAAGACGAGAAATGTTGGACAAGGATGGCGGGAAGGAAAGACAAAGGAAGGAGATGCACATGGATGGAGGGGAAGGGAGATAGGAGAAATGCTGGACAAGGATGGCAGGAAGGAAAGACAAAGGAAGGAGATGCACATGGATGGCGGGGAAGGGAGATAGGAGAAATGCTGGGCATGGATGGATAGGAGGGAAGACAGGAAGTAGATCCACATGGATGGAGGGGAGTGAGGAGAAATGCTGGATATGGATGGAGGGGACACTGCTGAGTTTAAGGGCTGGTTTGGATCATGTTGAGGGCAGATACTGAAACTTGAGAAAGGATAGAGACAGGGCTACAGATGGTAGGACACATAAGGACACAGGAGAATTGTGGACATGGTGAGAGAAAAAAATATCAAATGGAAACAAGACACTGCATAAAACAGAAGACACTGGGACCAAAGTGAATAAAAAAACTAAATGATCAGACAACAAAGGTAGAAAAAAGTATTTATTCAGAATGTATTAATTGCAATATGTCAGCTTTTTGAAATGTGCATCTGTGATATTTTGCATATAAGTTTCAATTTTTCTGATATTGCTGCATGCTGAATCTGACTTCTTGAGTTAACTTTCCAGTTCAGTATTTTGCCTTCATATTTTTTAATTTCTAGTTCCTTGTGTCATATCTGTTGTGTCATGTGTTTTTCATGTGTGATCAAGGTGCATATATCTATATTGTTTTTGCTTATCAATGGGGTGGAGCTAGGGTGGGGCGGGGCTAGGGCGGGTGGGGCTAGAATGGGGCCCCACCAAATTGGTCTGCACAGGGCCCCGCACTTGCTAAGACCGGCCCTGGTGCTGGCGGCCATCTTGATAAACCCACCACCGCTGGCTGCAGGTACTTTGCGAGCGATAGGCCATGTGTTCTTTAGTTTGATGATGCTCTACTATTTTATCCCGCAGATCAAGAAAAAGAGATGGCTGGTGAAACATTAACAGCTAGCACCGAGAAAAGAGGACAGAACACAAACAGCATTGTGACTGCCAATCACCCTTACTGTTCAAAGGGACATCACAATCAGAGCGGTGGTTCCGGTGAGTTCAGCAAGCCATAAAAGTACGCGTTTATGTTTTTAAAAGAACAGGTTTTGCATCCTATTTTGAGGTTATTTACCTATAAATGTTGCATCTTCTCACAGCTCTTGATAGTCTTACAAAATGGCGATTGTATCTGCGTCCCATCATGTTGGCCATCTTGACAAACTCTTCCTCATTGGCAGCAGGTACTTGTGAACGATAGGCTGTGTGTTTGTTGGTTTCACAATGTTCTTCTTTTTATCCCACAGATCAGGAAAAAGAAACGGCTGGTGAAATATCGACAGCCAGGCACCCGACTCAGTCCAATCATGGTCAAGCAGCACCACCAAATCGGTATGTCAAACCTAAAGATAAATCCAATCATTTGGAAAAACAACCAAGGAGCACAAGCAAGAAAAGAGGAAAATACACAAGTCACCCTCCTGTGATGAGGGATAAAGAGAGTGGGCTGTGATACCAGAGCTGAGAGCAGATCTTCGGACGTGGACACAGCCAGTAGCAATTATTAGGCCGGTAATGATTCTGAAACTGTGATATGGCCTGTTATAGACAATGTGTCTGAAAATGTTACAACGGACCCTGAACCAGTGAGATATATAGAGTTTGTGAACAAGTGGACTAGGCCCTCACCAAAGTTTAATGGCGTGAACTACTCCGTAGTGCAAAAAACAGAAGAAACCAGTCTTCGCAAGGAAATCAACAAGAAACAAAACAGCAAAGATGACTATCAAAAACAAAAAATATAAAAATAAAAAATATATATATTAAAAACATCAACATTTAAAATTAATCATAAAATATGTATTTAAAAGATAAACACATCAAAATCAAAAATTCCATAAAAAAGACGACACTTTGGATGTAAAAATGAAGAATCAACTTTATTAGCCAAACTGTAGCAGGGAGAATACTAGTTCGGTTTGATTGCATAGATCAGAGACGCTGCTCTGATCTTCTCCGCTCAACTTTGTTTCGAGTACAATTGAGCGCTATAGCTTCAGTTTATTGGTAAGACACACATATTGTTTTTACATTTGGATAGAATTAATAATCAACATATGGCAGAGAAGACTCCTGACGCAGGCCAGTACGGCCAAAAAACAGCTGTGAACTACTCCGGCCATTTTTGTTTTATTAATATAGACATTACAAGATCGTTCATCGATGTTCAAAACACTATATGACAGAGTATCTAACAAGCTTTAGATATCATAAACAGTACAGCATCACCTGAGGATTACTTACAAATAAGATTTATGCTTGGGGGTTTATATAATTCCTTGTATTCTAGAAGTCATTGACCAGGAGGGACCGAAGCGGGGCATTTCTTAGAACAGATCAGTAATTTTCTGCAGAGTTTCAGGGAAATACACATCAATGAGAACATATATCTCATTGTGATGGTCATCAGAAACAAAGGGGAGGATGGGGGTAGTAACAGGTCTTTAAAAAATGTTCTCGATATCTAAATTATTGGGAAAAAAAAGACATTTAGTAGATCTAAAAAATGTGGGGAATAACTTGTGCTTTGCGGGCATAGGCTCCCGGTATAAGAGGCTTGGGGAGGCTAAGCCTCCTCCAGCCGAACGATCGGAGGCGGAGCCTGATGACATCACTACTTTTACGCGGCACGCCCCCCTGCGACGATGCTTAAACACGCGACCCAGTTCCGCCCGCCCGGGGGACTCACCGACGATGCGATCAGCTGATCATCGCAGTAGTTTTGCCCGCTCGGGCTCTCACCGGCGCGCTGCGGTCCTGTGCCTCGCCCCCTCGCCCTCAGGCAGCCAGTCAGTCAGCCTCCTCGCTGCTCGCTCCCGGAACGCGCGGGAGGGGCGCCTCAGGTAGCAAAGGCACTGCAGGCTCAAGGCTGGCCTGGCTGGTAAGAAGAACAAGAAGAGAGGATTGTTCCCGCGGATCCCTCCCACTTCCTGCCAGAAGAAAAATTGGCACATAGGCACAGGCTGGATTTCAGGAGAGAAGAGACAGAGGTAGGTGCTGAGTTGACTGGCTCTGGGTTTTAAAACAACAAGTCAAAATAAAAATAAATGCTTTGTTTCATGCAATGATGCACGTCTCTTTTAGTTTAGATCTTCCTGGATCTCACCTTCATAGGCGCCCACTGGATCCACTGTATTTTTGCCCATCTCTTTTGTTTAAACATAACTAAATGGGCTATAAGCCCCAAATGCTGTTTCCTATATTGTTTGTGATGATGACTTGACTTAGACTGTAATGTGTGATCTCCCCCCCTCGGTGAGCACCCTCCCCCCTCCGGAGCGCGTACTTACATAGGGAGGTGGCGGAGCGGCAAGGGGCGGGCCGATCCGCCCTGAGTGCATGTCGCTGGGAGCTGCGTCGGCTCCGCTGGTTACCTGCTCTCTCTGCCCTGGAACAGGAAGTAACCTGTTCCGGGGCAGAGGGAGCAGGGAACCAGCGGAGCTGACACCCCCCCAGCGGACCGCCCCACCGCCCCCCCTTCCTACGCCACTGTTGTCCATTATTAACCCTCAGGACATTTCAAGTCCATTTTTTATATTAATTTTGGCCATTTAATAGTGTGAAGTTTTTTTGGGGGGGGCACTAGATGATGTTGCACCGGGCCTACTACGCCTTATATAGTCCGATCATCTTGGGCTGGCTGGGTGGTATTACTGAACCCCCCCCCCCTTTTTTCTCCACTCTATATGCTGAAAGAAGATTCACATTTAACTGTGGGTGATTATGATAACTTGTTCCTGTATCCTGTTTTATACACAAGTAGTGTGAGACTGTGGCTTTGGAGTTTCAAATTAATTACTTGCAAGCTTGAGTGCATCATAAAGATGACTTATACTGTGCCAAAATTGAAATTTGAAAACTCTTATCTCTATCTGGTTGTTAATAAAAGGAGCTCATTGTGAATACTATCCACCCTAAAAGGATGTTTTGTGGCTGTACATGAGAATTGTGATATGATCCCTTGTTTCATATTGTTGACGGTCTGTGATGTTGTCCGTTTGGGTGGTATATTGGTGTATTAGGGTCTGCCCAGTGTAATATTTATGGAGGTTCTGAGTATGCTTTTGCACAAGTTTGTGCATAGTGTGTAGTGTTTTTACAGTTGGGATTGTTGGCCTTATTGAGGTGACAAACATCAACACTTTAATTTAATTTTAGTTTGTCATAGCACCAGTCTAGTCGCCGGATGTTACTTCACTAATGTGACCATTTCATTTTGGGATTTTCCATTGATAGAAATAGCAGTGTTGAATAATTGATAACATTTTTGAATAGTATACACATTGGTTAGTATATGCTTTGACTTTGAGAAACCACTTTTTTTGACATATGATACATATGTAATATCTATACTGGATGGACTGTACAGGTCTTTCTCTGCCGTCATCTTCTATGGTACTATGTTATGTTACATTTAATAAAAGGTGTTAATTGTAACTTTTATTTTTACTTATTTTTTTCTGTGTGTTGTCAGACAATTATGGATGTAAGCCCCACCCAGCCCCACCCGATCCCGCCCCGAACCCACAGTTCTGCCCCTAACCCCGCCCCACCCCTAACCCCACCCCCTTTAGCCTCCCCAAACAGTTGGGCCACCGACCGCCTATATTTGCGGGGAGTCTCAAGGCACTCACTACTGCTGTCAAGCTAAAAGACGTAAAATTGTTACATGAAGCCAGAAAACTACACACCGTTCAGAAAACATAAAAGTTATGCTGAACGACATAGTGGTTATTGAACAACATCTGGGTGTAAACATACGAGTCCTACATTATATAGACAGAAACAGCTGGTGTCTTTTTACAACAAGCAACCATCAGCCATTCCAGAAGACCATATATCTGTTACTCCATCATGATCATTTTTACGGTATCTTGGATATCAAACAGTAAGAAAAATTTCTGTAAACACTGTGAAATGCCTTATAGCTGAAACCACATGTGCGAATCACGCTGTCATCTGTGTCTATCCGACACATGCGTGGTTCAGGACGGCTGGAGAGAAAGGTGTCCTAACTGCCAGTTGTACTGTCGTTGTAAGGAATTCTTAAAACAGCATACAAACCTGGCATCCAAAGAAGAGAGAGAATGCTTGCCTAAAATATTTTCCGATAAGTGTGATTCTTACACAGAAAACTCATAAAATGTTTGCAGTGCAGTGATCCTTTTCTGAAATGGGAAAAACATTTATGCTATATGACAAGACTGGCTAGGCCTAAAACATCTGAAAGGTATGTTATTTATGATTGTGAATGTATGCAGGAAACAGGGGTGCACATCTCCAGCTACATCTTTGCAATGGATCTTTACCATGAGCACGAATGGAAATTCAAGGGGGTGAATTGTCTCTCCAAGTTCATAGGTTCTATTATTGACAAGCAGTTCAAAGACTACGCTTTCATAGCGCACAATTCGAAAGGTTACAAAGGTTATTTTGTCATCAGTCAATTGTTGTGGAAAATGACAGATATAGTTTGTTAGTTCTGGGCGGTAAGCTTTTACAAATCAGGGTTGACGTGCTAGGCATTTGCTTTATAGATTCTCTAAATTTTCTGTCCTTGAAGCTTAGCAAGCTCCCACAAGCCATGGGCTTTGAAGGCAGCAAAGGATACTTTCCTCACTAATTTAACACTGTGGAAAACCAGTCCTATGTGTGTGTGTGTGTGGGGGGGGGGGGGGGGGGGGGGGGGGGGGGGAGGGGGGGGGAGGGTCCTGAGGAAAAGTGTTACAGTATTGAGAGCATGATGCCTGATGAGAACGAGACTTTCACACACTGGTATGGCGAGAACAAGCATAAGATGTTTGATTTCCAAAAAGAACTAGCCTTCTATTGTAAGCAAGATGTCTATATTTCACAAAAAGCCTGTGTCCTGTACAGAGAGGAAATTATGAAAATGATGGAGAGGGCTGTGGAGGTAGATGTAGAAGAAATACCGGAGGGGGGGGGGGGGGGGGGCGGTGACCCTAAAGAATTGTATAGACCCATTCCAATACATTACACTCTATTCTGTGTTCAGGTTCATGTGTTTAAATCTATGAGGTCTGGCATGTTAAACAGACATCTACACAACTCTTTGCAGAATACATAAACAAGCATCCATGACAAAAGCATGAAGCATTGTGGTTTCCTCAGTGGTGTACTGACGCTGAACAACAAAACCAGTACATAGATGATTTCTATCGGAAAGAAAGTGTGCTTTTACATGCCAATCAGATAACCATGAACCCTGCAAAATGACAAATTGCAAAACTGTTCTTAAACTCTTTGCGGGGGAAGTTTGCTCAAAGAAGAAATCTACCTGCCACTAGCATCGTAAGCAACCCCAATGAAATGTATATGTATCTGTTTTTCCCCAAATACACCATGTTGTCTTGCAATCCTATAGATGATGATGAGGTGTGTGTCACTGGAAGCGCACAAAGGAACTTTGTGCACCACCGGGTAACACTAACATCTTCATAGCCCTCTTCTACAATGGCATATGTCATACAGGGCTGTATGGGGTTCTTGATGCTTTACAAGAGCACTGCCTTTATCACAATACAGACTCTGTGATTTTTGTAAGTAAGGAGGGTGTGTGGGATCCTCCTTTGGGTGACTATTTAGGTGAATTAATGAGCAAGATCCCTAAGGGTGAGCTTATCACAGAGTTTGTATCAGCCAATCCTAAAACACACAGCTACAACCTATCCAGCGGTGAGACTTGTCTGAAGGTAAAAGGTATCACACTTCTCAGCGAAAACAATGAGAAAATAAATTTTTGCAGTCTAAAGGAGTTAGTTATGGATTAGGATCCAAGGGTGTCACTGAATGAACAAACAAATATCCATTCAGCAAAAAGTCATAGTCAGAAACAAGGATCAATGGCAGGTTGAATCTCATGTACTTCTAAAAATTCAAACTTTCAAATATGATAAACAGGTTTTGATTCAAAATTTTAATATGTTGCCTTACAGTTACTGATTATACTTTTACTTGACTTTTGAGAAAGAGATGGGAGAAGGGTACAGAGAACAAGGTGGGGATTCAGAGAGTGAGATTTTTTTCCTTTTGAACTACCAAAAGCACCAAGAGAGAGGTTTGCTTATCTGTAAACTTGTATGTTTCTCAGGTGAACACTGCATGCCGCTGTGAACGGTTCTGCAAGCAAAATTAGCTTTGTTAGGATCTCTTGAAAAAAAGTATATCTGCCATAGGGCTATTACTTCTTGTAAATTTTGTTGCTAGCTAGAAGAAAGGGAAGGGGTCGCATTACTGTTAGGGCCAAAACAACCCCTGTATAATGAAAAGAAAAAAAGAAAACAAATGTCTATTTTCTTTCTGTGGGAGGGTGGCTATTGGAGAAGGATGGGGCTAGCTATCTGAAAAAAAGTTTTGTTGGCAGGTGGGGGAGGGGGAGGCACAAAGCAGCAGCACTTTGCCTTGAGAGATGAGTTGGAAAAGGGGATTTCCTTTTGAAGTGGTTGCAGAGAAAACCAGCTCGGCTACACGCTGTTTGATCTTACACAGGCAACCCTTGGCATTTTTTCTGTCTCACTTCAGCCATATAGGGCATAATCTCACACTGTTGTCTCTTGAAAACAAAAAGGGAGGTCAGGTCTTGCAGGCACAGCCCACAGGCTTCTGCCCCTGTGTGAATGGAATTGAAAGGCTGAGTCAGGCCCCCTACGGTTTCTTATGTAAGCTAAAAGCAAAGAGGAGGAGAACGGTCATTCTAATCTTTTGTTTTAAAATTTAAAACGGCTGTCATTCAGTAAATAGAGCTTTAAAAGTAAGCATAAGGTATCTTTTTGAAAGAAAAAAATTATAAGAAAAAGAAAACAAAGTGGTCGATATTCAAAGCGATTACTCGGACAGTGCCGCTGAATATCCTTTGAGACCATCCAAACAAAAAGTGGGATGGTCAGGGGAGGTGCTGGGGGCAGCACTGGGGAGGAGCTCCAGGTTATGCAGGTGCCGGCAATATTCAGTGACAGCACACGCAAAGCTAAGTGGTTTCATTTAGGACAGCTCTAGAGCTGTCCTAAATAAGACCGCTTAGCTATTCGGGTGCCAGCTCTGAATATTGGGCTGACACCCGCATAATTTTTTGTTTGGTGTAAAAAAATAAAATAAAAGCCCCCGAGCCCCCTCCCGTCCCAATGTCCCCCTTTCCTTCCTTCCCTCCCCCTGTGCATTAAGACCCTCCGCCCACAAGCCCCTCCACCTCCCCGCCTCCTCCCAATGGTGAAAGTAAGCCTCCCCAGGCTTACCTACATCCCTGGTGGTCCAGTGGGGTCGTTGGGGGCAGGATTGCAGCTCCCGCACTCCTGGCCCTTGCAGCGCCTCAGTAAAATGACTGCTGTGACCTCTGGTGGTAGCTCGCTGTCATGACAGCCATTTTCCCAAGGTGCTGCAAAGGGCAGGAGTGATATTCAGCTGCCCAAAGCCTGGCTGCACCAAATTATCCACCGATATTCAGTGCCAGCGCCCAGATACGGCCTGGCACTGAATAGCAAGGGATAATTTAGCCAGAAATAATCAGCATTTTAAAAAACACGGCTGGATATTGGGGGTGGAGAATGTCTATTTTTTTTTCTGTGAGAAAAAAGTGAAGAAACAGCTTTAAAAGTATGCACAAGGTATCCTTTTGAAAGAAAAAAATTATAAGAAAAAGAAAACAAAATGTCTATTTTCTTTCCTGTGAAAAAAAAAAAGGTTAAGATGTGCATGCGCAACTAAATTCTACTGAGGCTGGAGGGGGTGGTGTTGGGGTTTTTTGATGACACTTCCCATCACATGACCCCCATTCAAGATGGTGGCTAATAGTGGAAACAGGAAGTAACGTGATGCATACAGTAGTGGCCACCATCTTGAAAATGGGGCGTGGCTATGGCATAACTTCCTGTGATATCACCAAAAGGGGCATGGTTTAGGTCAGGCCTATGTAAAAAAGGGGCATACCTTTTAAAATAAGGCAGGGCAGGTGTGTAGTTATGCAAAAGGGGTAGGGTCAATACATCATATCCAGTGATGTCATCCAAGAGGGCGTGGTATGTTCCGGGCATAGCTTGGGCTGTGACATCATCAAAGAGGGTGGGAAGTGGGCATGTCCTTGCTTCTGATTGGCTGAAAACCTGGACATGGTCATAGTAACATAGTAGATGACGGCAGAAAAAGACCTGTACGGTCCATCCAGTCTGCCCAAGAAGATAAATTCATATGTGCTACTTTTTTATTTGTACTGTCCTCTTCAGTGCACAGACCGTATAAGTCTGGCCAGCCCTATCCCCGCCTCCCAACCACCAACCCTGCCTCCCAACCACCAGCTCTGGCACAGACCCTATGTCTGCCCAGCACTATCCCCGCCTCCCACCACCAGCTCTGGCACAGACCGTTAAGTCTGCCCAGCACTATCCCTGCCTCCCACCACTGGCTCTGGCACAGACCGTACAAGTCTGCCCAGCACTATCCCCGCCGCCCAACCACCAGCCCCGGCACAGACCGTATAAGTCTGCCCAGCACTAGTCCCACCTCCCAACCACCAGCCCCAGCACAGACCGTATATGTCTGCCCAGCACTAGCCCCGCCTCCCAACCACCAGCTCTGCCACCCATTCTAGGCTAAGCTCCTGAGGATCCCTTCCTTCTGCACAGGATTCCTTTATGTTTATCCCATGCATGTTTGAATTCCGTTACCGTTTTCATCTCCACCACCTCCCGCGGGAGGGCACTGCAAGCATCCACCACCCTCTCCGTGAAAAAATACTTCCTGACATTCTTCTTGAGTCTGCCCCCCTTCAATCTCATTTCATGCCCTCTCGTTCTACCGCCTTCCCATCTCCGGAAAAGGTTCGTTTGCGGATAAATACCTTTCAAATATTTGAACGTCTGTATCATATCACCCCTGTTCCTCCTTTCCTCCAGGGTATACATGTTCAGATCCGCAAGTCTCTCCTCATACGTCTTGTAACGCAAATTCCATACCATCCTCGTATCTTTTCTTTGCACCGCTTCAATTCTTTTTACATCCTTAGCAAGATACGGCCTCCAAAACTGAACACAATACTCCAGGTGGGGCCTCACCAACGACTTGTACAGGGGCATCAACACCTCTTTTCTTCTGCTGGTCACACCTCTCTCTATACAGCCTAGTAACCTTCTAGCTACGGCCACCGCCTTGTCAGACAGTTTCTTCGCCTTCAGATCCTCAGTTACTATCACCCCAAGATCCCTCTCCCCATCCGTACCTAGCAGACTCTCACCTCCTAAATAGGAGGCAGTAAGGGCTCCCCCAGGAAATGGCCATGCAGCAAGTATATACTTACTGCCAGGGGCGTAGCCATGGGTGGGCCCAGGCCCACCCACTTTCCCTCTAGGCCTGCCCAGGCGCCCATTCACATCCTTCGCTCGCTGCTTCTCCCCAGGCTCCGCTTCGCTGCATCGCCATTCATGCAGGCGGCTGTGCTCTCCCCTGCCGCGTCCATCCGGTCCTAACAGGAAGTGCATCAGAGGACCAGATGGACGCGGCGGGGGGGGGGAGCGCGGCTGCCTGTGCAGCGTGCAGCGTGGCGGGCGAGAGGAAGAGTGCAGGGAGCGACAATCATGCGGCGAAGCGGAGCCTGGGGAGAGGTGCGCATAGCTACATTTGGTGCTCACTCAGCCAAGGTACCGGGCAGGCAGCGGAGCAGAGGGAGAAATCTTGTTTAGTGGGAGGAGAGGGAGAAATGCTGCCTGGAGGGAGAGGGGGATAGGGACAAGAGATATGGGTTGGCTGGAGAAGGAGAAATGTTGCATGGAGGGGGAGGGAGAACACAGGGAGAAATGTTGGACACAGGTGAAGAGGAGGGAGAGATGGTGCATGAGGGTGGAGGGAAGGAAGAGAGAGAGAGACAAAGGGGTAGAGGGGGGCAAGAAAGGGAGAAATCTTGTATATGGGGCTGGAGGGGAGGGAGAGATGGTGCACGGAGAAGAGAGGGAGAAATGTTGGGCATGACAGTGGATGGGAAGAAGGGAGAGACGCTGTATGGGTGGAGGAGAAAGACATATTGGACCTGGGGCACAAGGGAGGGGGAGACAGAGATGGTGGACAGTGGGAGAGAGACAGAAATGTTGGACATGGTGGAGGAAGGAAGAGAATGCTGCATGGGAAGGAGGGGGAAGACAGCTATTGGATCTGGGGTACAAGGGAGGGGGAAAGAAGGATGTGGACAATGGGAGAGAGGGGGAGATGTAGGACATGGGGTTGGATGAGAGGCAGAGGAGATTCATAGGAGAGGGGAGAGAGGGAGATATTGGATCCAGGAGCAAATGAGAATGATGGAGAGATGCCAGACAATGGGAGGAAAGAGAAAGGGAGAAATGCTGGACCATGGTGAGGAGAGAAGGGACAGGGGTGGAGAGAAGAGAAGGGACAGGGAGCTAGAAGGGTGGATGGAGGAAGATGCTGGGAATGGTGGAACCATGTGGGAGATGCTGGAGGGGGGGAGGAGGAAGAGGGTGGCAAGGAAATGGATGAGAGGATAGTGATTACAGAAGATAGAAATATAGTAATGGGGAGTAGATTAAAGATGAAAGGGAATGGCTGGAGAAGGAGTGAGTTGGGTAATGGGAGAGCTAGTGGGTGAGAGAAGAAGATGACGATCTGATAGGCAGCTGTAAAGTAAAAGAAGGAGAAAGGCGAGAAAGAGTGTAAAATTTGAGTTGACAGAGAGGCAGAAAAAAAAAAAAAAAAGAGGAAGCAGCTAAAAAGGAATGATCAGTATGTCGGAGGTAGATGTAGTGAGGGAATAGACAGTAGAGAGGAGAAAAGACAAATGCAAAGCAGTCACTTGAAGGAGAATTAGTAGACGCCAGGAAATTAGAAGCAACATAATGGAAAAATAAAATGTCCAGACATCAAAGGAAAGCATTTTATTTTGAATGTTTAAATGGAATATGCTAGCTTTGTGAAAAGTGCATAGCAAATGTCTTTGCATTGTGTTCAGTACAAAGGAAATGCATTTTTGTTTTTATTTCTTCAGGGTTGTAGTACATGTTAAGTTTAACTTCTTGGGGTTCTCAATTCAATTTTTGTGTAAATATTTTTATTTCTAACTTGTGATCCCTTGTTCTGTTTTTGGTGAGGGTCTGTCAGTGTGATAGTAATGGCAGGTACAGAAATCGGAAGGGAGGCAGGGAAGAGAGGGGATTGGAGCGAGTACCCTCCTTTATTTTCCTACCTGGGCCAGAGCATGTCTAACACTGGCCCTTACCCTTGCTTTATAGCTGATGGGGCTCCCCAAGCATCCATCCTCCAAAGGCAGTCAGAGCTCCCTTCTACCAAGCTCTGCAGTTGGCGACAGCATCTTTGAGTTACTGACAACTAAGGATGCAAGGGGTGCCAGCTTTGGTCGCTTAGGGATGTTGCTGCTGCCTGCCAAGCTTGGTAAAGGGAAGTTCTGGCCACTTTCAGAGGAAGTCTTCAGCTGACAGAGTTTGAGGATCCTCATTAGCTAAAGAATTTATATTTTGAGGTGAAGGTAGGGCGAGGCAGAGAAACTTTTGTGCCACCCACTTTGGGCTCAGGCCCACCCAAAATTGGTTTTCTGGCTACGCCACTGCTTACTGCACAGCCATTTCCTTTTTTCACAAAAACCCCACTGCGGTAAAAGGGGCCTCAATGTGTGGCAAATCCACGTACCGAGGACACCGCAGGTCCCTTTTTACTGCAGTGTAGTAAAAGTGCCCCTAAGGCAGTAAGAAATACTCAAATAATAGTACATACTATATAACACAGTATGCCACTTCCAATGGTCATGTCACCTGTCAAAATCAATTAATTTTGACAAAAGCAGGTAAGGTTCACTACTTATGGGTTTTTCCCACATGCTAAGGCCATTTTTACTGCAACAATAAAATGGCCAATTTTCCATTTTTTGCATTAATGGTCATGCACTAATGTCACTATTAGCGCACGACCATTTAAAAAAAATGATTGCATTAGCTGTTACTGATACCTATTTTGTAGGCAGTGAGGGCTCATGCAGTAATCCTTCACTAATCAGTACGCACACAGCAATATAGCTGCACTGATTAGCACAGAAACATCCCTTCTCGCAAAAATAAAAAAATATTTTTTGCAAATGGTTAGCATGCACCAGTTTCAAACCTACTACAGGACGCTTGAGTGTGTCTCCTGGTATAGCCATTTTAAGATGTGGTAAGCATGTGCTAGCATTTACCGCCCTCTCCACTCAACTGAAACTGCGCTTACTAAAGTCTCCAATGACCTATTACTGGCTAAATCCAGAGGTCAATATTCCATCCTCATTCTTCTTGATCTTTCCGCTGCTTTTGACACTGTCGATCACAGCATACTTCTCGATATCCTGTCCTCACTTGGATTCCAGGGCTCTGTCCTTTCCTGGTTCTCTTCCTACCTCTCCCTCCGCACCTTTAGTGTTCACTCTGGTGGATCCTCTTCTACTTCTATCCCTCTGCCTGTCGGTGTACCTCAGGGTTCTGTTCTTGGTCCCCTCCTCTTTTCTATCTACACTTCTTCCCTTGGTTCATTAATCTCATCCCATGGCTTTTTCCTACCACCTCTATGCTGATGACTCCCAAATCTACCTTTCTACCCCTGATATCTCACCTTGCATCCAAACCAAAGTTTCAGCGTGCTTGTCTGACATTGCTGCCTGGATGTCTCAACGCCACCTGAAATTAAATATGACCAAAACCGAGCTTCTCATTTTCCCCCCCCAAACCCACCTCCCCGCTCCCCCCGTTTTCTATTTCTGTTGATGGCTCTCTCATTCTCCCTGTCTCCTCAGCTCGAAACCTTGGGGTCATCTTTGACTCTTCTCTCTCCTTCTCTGCTCATATCCAGCAGACCGCCAAGACCTGTCGTTTCTTTCTTTACAACATCCGTAAAATCCGCCCCTTTCTTTCCGAGCACTCTACCAAAACCCTCATCCACACCCTTGTCACCTCTCGTTTAGACTACTGCAATCTGCTTCTTGCTGGCCTCCCACTTAGTCACCTCTCCCCTCTACAGTCGGTTCAAAACTCTGCTGCCCGTCTCATCTTCCGCCAGGGTCGCTTTACTCATACTACCCCTCTCCTCAAGACCCTTCACTGGCTCCCTATCCGTTTTCGCATCCTGTTCAAACTTCTTCTACTAACCTATAAATGTATTCACTCTGCTGCTCCCCAGTATCTCTCCACACTCGTCCTTCCCTACACCCCTTCCCGTGCACTCCGCTCCATGGATAAATCCTTCTTATCTGTTCCCTTCTCCACTACTGCCAACTCCAGACTTCGCGCCTTCTATCTCGCTGCACCCTACGCCTGGAATAAACTTCCTGAGCCCCTACGTCTTGCCCCATCCTTGGCCACCTTTAAATCTAGACTGAAAACCCACCTCTTTAACATTGCTTTTGACTCGTAACCACTTGTAACCACTCGCCTCCACCTACCCTCCTCTCTTCCTTCCCGTTCACATTAATTGATTTGATTTGCTTACTTTATTTATTTTTTGTCTATTAGATTGTAAGCTCTTTGAGCAGGGACTGTCTTTCTTCTATGTTTGTACAGCGCTGCTTATGCCTTGTAGCGCTATAGAAATGCTAAATAGTAGTAGCAGTAGTAGTAGCTTAGTAAAAGGACCTGAAAGAAAACTGAGCATGCCAGGCCAAGGGATACAGAACAAAAATGAACCTTTAAAAAAAAAAAAATGAGTATGCCTGAAAAAATGTATATCACTAGTTACAGGTAAACAGCTCTGCTTAACTATTTTCCAGTGGGTGCTAAGGGCCTTTTTATTGATTGATTGATTGATTGACTGATTAGTTAGGATTTATTTACCACCTCTTTGAAGAAATTCACCCAAGGCAATGTACATCAAGAATATAGACAATATCTGCTTAAGGGGCCTTTTACAAAGCGGCAGTAGAGCTACCACCACTTTGTCATGTGCCAATCCAGCACTACCGCTGGCTCACCGTAGGAGGTGGCGGTAGTGCCGCCCCCCACCGCAAGCCATTTCCAGCGTATCAGAATTTTTTCGGCAGTATTAAGGCAGTGCTGTGCTATGCTCGGTTATTGCTAGGTTAGCACGGGAGTCCCTACTGCCTCCTAAATAGGAGGCAGTAAGGGCTCCCCCAGGAAATGGCCATGCAGCAAGTATATACTTACTGCACAGCCATTTCCTTTTTTCACAAAAACCCCACTGCGGTAAAAGGGGCCTCAATGTGTGGCAAATCCACGTACCGAGGACACCGCAGGTCCCTTTTTACTGCAGCGTAGTAAAAGTGCCCCTAAGGCAGTAAGAAATACTCAAATAATAGTACATACTATATAACACAGTATGCCACTTCCAATGTACACAACACAACACACATTATGTTTCAACAGTTTTATTGATGACACCCATAATGTACATGACTTGTGAGACAATTCAAGTTCTGAACATCTGATACAAATAAACGATACAGCATTATCTGTCATCAAATTTTACATTGTGTAGTAACCTTCCCAACTCCCCCCCCCATTCCCTCCCTCCCCCCACGTCTTCACCATACAGATAAAGGAGAAACAACCAATTGAAGAATAACCTCTTATCGGAAACATACCAGAGACCACTCCCCTTCTGCTGCTGCAAGAGTCATGATTTATTTTATCCAACACTGGACCTGCAGTCCCCAGATGGTCGGGTTAGCCCCCCTTCCTGGGGTTCAAGATGGGGAGCCTGTGCTCTGATGACCCCCCATCCCCCCACCCCAACGTATTCTCTTAGCCAAACCTGGTACATTATATTATATTAACTCCCCTCCCCCCTCCCTATCCCCTTCTGCCTGAGTGTTCAATGAACCCACTAATTCTTTAATCACATTCTTACTTAAGTGACACAAGTTGTTGAGGTGTGGCCCTTTAGCGCGCTGAGTTTATTAAGAATGTAACTTCGTGCCTTGGGGGACATCACATTGATATAATCTGTCCAAATTAGATAGAAATGTTTTTGTGTGTTAAAATTAAGCAGAGCATCCTGAAGCTCCAGCAAAAGTAATGTATGCAAACGATTACGCCACTGCCAAAAAGAGGGGGCTTTCTCCAATGTCCAATTCACCAGGATACACTTCATACCAACCACAGATGCCTTATGGACAAGTGCATTTTGGTAAACTGTTCCCCCCTCCACCGGACTTTGGCAACCCAGCAAAATGCTTTTTGGCAAACGCCTAATCCGGGAGCCTCCAACTCTCTCCAAAAACCTTAGTATCCGTTTCCACAAAGCCTCGATTGCAGGGCATTGCCAAAAAGCATGGTAAAAATCACTTTGGTACGCCCCACATCTCTTACATTGAGCCGATTCTAAATATCCCATCCGGTGTAAACGTGACTGTGATGTGTATGCTCTGTAAATTACTCTAGACTGACATTCCCGAAGCTCCATACTTCTAGTCCATTTCCCCACCCCTCTCAACCCCCGTAGTAAGTCCCGGGTTGAGACCTCCGACTGAGTGTCTTCTGCCCACCTAGCAGCCACTTTTCTTAAATCTCTCTGTGGTCGTATAACTAACAGACGCTTATATAGCATGGAGATGGAAACAGGATCTCCTGATGGAACCTCTAAAAGCTCTTCCAGCTTGGTGACCACATCAACACCTAGCGTCAGCTTGGGCAAAGACGCTACATAGTGTCGCACCTGCTCATATGCAAATCTTGAGCTCCAATCTTTAGAGTTTAAACCAAGATCCTCCATCTTTTTGATTGCTCCAGAAGGCTCCAGTACCTGATGTAAAAATACTATCCCCTTCTCTCCCCATGCCCTCAAACCAAGATTTTCAGTGCCTGGACGGAAGGCGTCATTTCCTTGCAGGGGGAGAAGTCTACTACACCCACCATCAAAGGCCCAAATCTTCGCCAGATCCCTCCATAGCGCCCTCAATGGTCCTATCAAAACGCTAGATCTAACATGTGCCTCCAGTTCTTTCCCCCTTGCATGTAACATATAAAAGCTGTGCCTTGGTCTGCACAACTCCTTTTCCATGGTTACCGGAGTATATGCCTCTGTTTGCTGGTACCAGTCCCCCAAGTGACGTATTAAGCAAGCTATATTATAAGTTTAATATCAGGGACTCCAAACCCCCCATCTCTCCCTTGCCCCATGAGATGCTCAAACTTAATCTGAGGTCTCTTCTTAGCCCAGAAAAACTTAGAAAGCATACTATGTAATGCATTTACGTCTTTTTGTTTAAGGTAAATCGGTATTGTTTGCAGGAAATATAACCATTTAGGGAACAGCACCATATTAAACAATGCAATGCGTCCATCAAAGACAATGGTAACCCTTCCCATCTCCTAAGAGTCTCTCTGGTACTAGTTAGTAAGTGCGCAATGTTTGCCTCCCCAAGTTGTCTAGGGTCTTTAGTAAGTTGAATTCCTAAGTATTTAAAGGCCGTTCCCGCTCTTCTAAATGGACAATTTAATCTCACCCACTGATCTTCCCTCATATTAAGGGTCATAACCTCCGATTTCTCTAGATTAAGCCGAAATCCAGAGAAGTCCCCAAACTCCGCAAAAAGCTCCATCAATGAAGGCAGCGAAACCTGGGGATCTTCCAGGACCACTAACAGATCATCTGCAAAGGCCGAGATCTTAAAAGAGTCTCCCCCTATCTGTACTCCTCTCACCTCTCCCGTCCGCTTGATGTCCCTAATAAGGGGATCCATTACCAATATAAAGAGAAGTGGTGAGAGGGGGCATCCCTGCCTAGTTCCGCGGGCTATCTCAAACGGGGCCGAGGCCCTTCCATTCACCCAAACCTCAGCTGTCGCTCCGTGATATAATGTTTTTATTGCATCATGGTGTCACGTTTGTGGCCGTGACCACCCTCATACTTACCCTGTTTCTGGGAGTCAGTGGCTGTGCTGGCTTCTGCTTGTCTCTGTGTCTGTCTCTGTCTTAGTTTCTCTCTGGCTCTGTGTGCTGATTGCCCTACTGAACCTCACCTGTGTGGGCTATGCCTCTTCCAAGATGGCTGCCGCCTCTTCCTCCTTGCCAGTTTCCAAGATGGCTCCCGCTGTTCCTTCCTATGGAATGACTGCTTTGTGTGTCAAGCCTCTGTTTGGTTGCAAGGTGATTGCTGCAGCTGTGGCTCTGGTCTTGATGGGCTTTATTAGTCACCTGAAGACTACAGTCCTGGCCTTTGCATTGCCATTCCCTCCGCAGTGCTTTAGGTCCCGAGGTTAGTGTGCTGTTAGCACCGTTTGCTTTCCTTGTCTTTTGCTCTGTGGGTTTTCAGCCCTTCTGTGTTTATTGTTCTGTGGGCTTCCTACCCTTCTGTGTTATTTGCTCTGTGGGTCTCCTACCCTGCTGTGGGTTTTCAGCCCTTCTGTGTTTATCGCTTGTGGGTTTCCAGCCCTTCTGTGTTTATTGCTCTGTAGGTTCCCTGCCCTTCTGTGTTTATTGCGCTGTGGGTTTTCAGCCCTTCTGTGTTTATCGCTTGTGGGTTTCCAGCCCTTCTGTGTTTTGCTCTGTAGGTTCCCTGCCCTTCTGTGTTTATTGCGCTGTGGGTGTTCAGCCCTTCTGTGGTTATCGCTTTGTGGGTTTCCAGCCCTTCTGTATTTATTGCGCTGTGGGTTTTCTGCCCTTCTGTGTTTATCGCTTTGTGGGTTTCCAGCCCTTCTGTGTTTATTGCGCTGTGGGTTTTCAGCCCTTCTGTGTTTATCGCTTGTGGGTTTCCAGCCCTTCTGTGTTTATTGCTCTGTAGGTTCCCTGCCCTTCTGTGTTCTTGCTCTGTGGGTTTCCAGCCCTTCTGTGACCATTGCTTTGAACCTACCTATTGCCAGAACCCGGACATTCCCTGCCTGTCTGCCTTGCCATCGCCTAGGGGCCAGGGGGCACTCCTGGACCTTCATTCCTGCGGTTCCTGTAAGTCCTACCGGCTGCCAGAACCTGAGGGCTCAACCCGAGGAGGAAGGCAGTCAAGTGTAGGTGAAGCTAGGTCCAGTCCGGGTTCCAGTCCAGTGTGTTCCGGTCCGGTGTGTGTTCCAGTCTGGTGTGCTCCAGTCCAGTGTTCCAGTCCTGTGTCCTCCAGTCCGGGGGATTCCAGTCCAGGTGTTCCGGTTCGCTGGGCAGTGCCTGCAGTCCCTGCCGTTGTGCTTACCCAGTGTTGGTTGGTGGGTTTTGCCTGCTGCTGTCGCTCCTCGTCAGCAGCCCAAGGGCTCACGTTTGCTCCAGAGCCCGGTCCCGCGGGCTCAGAACCTGACAGAACCTGACAGAATGCAAAGGCCATGAGCCCGGCAAGAACCCCCACCCAGCTGACCCAGCTGGGGTCCAGCTCCATCGTTGTTCTTGATCCTTCTATGACTCTTCGTCAGTATCGTGGGAAACTTTTGTCTCATCCTGTTTGAAGAAGACCCCTGAAGCGGCAGCTGAGAGAAAACGTGTCGGTGGCTTGGAATCGCTGAAAACCCAGTTTCAGATATGGACCCTTTTATCACGCTCGCTGAATATCGCCGCAGCCTGGTCTTGAATCCAGCTTTGTGGGATACTCCTGAAGCTGTCGCAGAGAGGAGACGTCTTGGGAATTCCATGCTCTGGGCCCAGCAGGGGTCCAGTCCCATTCAAGCAGCGTGCCCAGACAAGCCTCTGAATCCAGTCCGAGCAGCACGTCCAGCCAAGCTTCAGAGTCCAGTCCGAGGGACGCTTCTGACCGAGCCTCCGATGCCAGTTCAGGTGACGCTTCCATTCGAGTCTCCGAGTCCAGTCCGTGGGGTGCTTCTGACGGAGCCTCAGATTCCTATGCAAGTGGCGCTCCAGGTCGAGCCTCCAGTCCTCGTTCAAGTGGCACGCCCCTTGAAGTCTCGGAGTCCAGTCCGTGGGGTGCTTCTGACGGAGCCTCAGATTCCTATGCAAGTGGCGCTTCGGGTCGAGCCTCCAGTCCTCCTTCAAATGGCACGCCCTTTGAAGTCTCCGAGTCCAGTCCGAGGGAAGCCTTCGATGGAGCGTCAGATTCCTGTGCAAATGGCGCTTCGGGTCAAGTCTCCGGTTCTTGTTCAAGTGACCCGTCCAGTCAAGCCACTGAGTCCAGTTCGAGGGGGGCTTCTAACCAAGCCTCCGATGCCAGTCCACAGGGTGGTTCAGGTGGCACCTCCGCTTCCAGTCGGGAGGGTACCTCCAATCAAGCTCCGAAGGCCAGTTCGAGTGGTGCTTCCGCTCGAGCCTCCGATCCCTGTCCAAAGGGTGTGTTCTGCCAAGCCTCAGTTAAAGTCCAGTTCGCGGGGCGCTCCCAGCCAAGCTCCTGAGTCCAGTTTGAGGGGCCCTGCCAGTCAAGCTTCTGATTCCAGTCCGGGTCCCAGTCCCGGTTCAACTCCTGTTCAAAGTTCCAGTTCCAGCCAAGATGCTGACCCTGCTCCGAGCTCCAGTTCCAGCCAAGATGCTGAGTCTGTTCCAAGTTCCAGTTCCAGCCAAGATGCTGACCCTGCTCCTAGCTCCAGTTCCAGCCAAGATGCTGAGTCTGTTCCAAGTTCCAGTTCCAGCCAAGATGCTGACCCTGCTCCTAGCTCCAGTTCCAGCCAAGATGCTGAGTCTGTTCCAAGTTCCAGTTCCAGCCAAGATGCTGAGCCTGCTCCAAGCTCCAGTTCCAGCCAAGATGCTGACCCTGCTCCAAGCTCCAGTTCCAGCCAAGATGCTGACCCTGCTCCGAGCTCCAGTTCCAGCCAAGATGCTGAGTCCGTTTCTAGTTCCACTTCCAGCCAAGATGCTGAGCCTGCTCCTAGCTCCAGTTCCAGCCAAGATGCTGAGTCTGTTCCAAGTTCCAGTTCCAGCCAAGATGCTGACCCTGCTCCTAGCTCCAGTTCCAGCCAAGATGCTGACCCTGCTCCTAGCTCCGGTTCCAGCCAAGATGCTGAGTCCGTTCCTAGTTCCACTTCCAGCCAAGATGCTGAGCCTGCTCTGAGTTCCAGTTCAGTCAAGCTTCTGACGCCCACCTGGGTCCCAGGCCCGGTTTGCTTTTTGACTCTAGTCCGGGTCCCAGTCCCGGTTTGCTTCCTGAGTTCAGTCTGGGGTCCCTCGGAGAAGGGTGCCTTTTGAATGAGGTTCCTCTTGATGCTTCCAAGTTCCTGAGTTGGCCCAGCGGGGATTGGAAGGAGCCTCCTGTTGACAAGTTCCGCTCCTGTCTGCCACTTTGGAACTTCTTTGTGACTTCCAGTCCAGTGATCTATGTCGGGCTTTTGAGACCCATCAGGAGGTTTCACCATAGTTACCCCTGGACACCTGAACTCCTCAGGGGGACCGAGAGGGGGGTCTTGAGGAGGGGGTACTGTCACGTTTGTGGCCGTGACCACCCTCATACTTACCCTGTTTCTGGGAGTCAGTGGCTGTGCTGGCTTCTGCTTGTCTCTGTGTCTGTCTCTGTCTTAGTTTCTCTCTGGCTCTGTGTGCTGATTGCCCTACTGAACCTCACCTGTGTGGGCTATGCCTCTTCCAAGATGGCTGCCGCCTCTTCCTCCTTGCCAGTTTCCAAGATGGCTCCGCTGTTCCTTCCTATGGAATGACTGCTTTGTGTGTCAAGCCTCTGTTTGGTTGCAAGGTGATTGCTGCAGCTGTGGCTCTGGTCTTGATGGGCTTTATTAGTCACCTGAAGACTACAGTCCTGGCCTTTGCATTGCCATTCCCTCCGCAGTGCTTTAGGTCCCGAGGTTAGTGTGCTGTTAGCACCGTTTGCTTTCCTTGTCTTTTGCTCTGTGGGTTTTCAGCCCTTCTGTGTTTATTGTTCTGTGGGCTTCCTACCCTTCTGTGTTATTTGCTCTGTGGGTCTCCTACCCTGCTGTGGGTTTTCAGCCCTTCTGTGTTTATCGCTTGTGGTTTCCAGCCCTTCTGTGTTTATTGCTCTGTAGGTTCCCTGCCCTTCTGTGTTTATTGCGCTGTGGGTTTTCAGCCCTTCTGTGTTTATCGCTTGTGGGTTTCCAGCCCTTCTGTGTTCATTGCTCTGTAGGTTCCCTGCCCTTCTGTGTTTATTGCGCTGTGGGTTTTCAGCCCTTCTGTGTTTATCGCTTGTGGGTTTCCAGCCCTTCTGTGTTTTGCTCTGTAGGTTCCCTGCCCTTCTGTGTTTATTGCGCTGTGGGTGTTCAGCCCTTCTGTGGTTATCGCTTTGTGGGTTTCCAGCCCTTCTGTATTTATTGCGCTGTGGGTTTTCTGCCCTTCTGTGTTTATCGCTTTGTGGGTTTCCAGCCCTTCTGTGTTTATTGCGCTGTGGGTTTTCAGCCCTTCTGTGTTTATCGCTTGTGGGTTTCCAGCCCTTCTGTGTTTATTGCTCTGTAGGTTCCCTGCCCTTCTGTGTTCTTGCTCTGTGGGTTTCCAGCCCTTCTGTGACCATTGCTTTGAACCTACCTATTGCCAGAACCCGGACATTCCCTGCCTGTCTGCCTTGCCATCGCCTAGGGGCCAGGGGGCACTCCTGGACCTTCATTCCTGCGGTTCCTGTAAGTCCTACCGGCTGCCAGAACCTGAGGGCTCAACCCGAGGAGGAAGGCAGTCAAGTGTAGGTGAAGCCTAGGTCCAGTCCGGGTTCCAGTCCAGTGTGTTCCGGTCCGGTGTGTGTTCCAGTCTGGTGTGCTCCAGTCCAGTGTTCCAGTCCTGTGTCCTCCAGTCCGGGGGATTCCAGTCCAGGTGTTCCGGTTCGCTGGGCAGTGCCTGCAGTCCCTGCCGTTGTGCTTACCCAGTGTTGGTTGGTGGGTTTTGCCTGCTGCTGTCGCTCCTCGTCAGCAGCCCAAGGGCTCACGTTTGCTCCAGAGCCTGGTCCCGCGGGCTCAGAACCTGACACATGGAAGAACCCCTCCAAACCATATGCCCGCAGGATAGCAAACATAAAATCCCATTTGACATGGTCAAAAGCCTTTTCGGCATCAAAGCTAACTATTAAAGCAGGGGTTTCCTGATGATGTATTTTCTTTAGAGCCCCCAAAACCTGTCTCATGTTACGCACCACTGTTCTACCCCGGACAAAGCCCACCTGTGACTCCTCCACCACCTGAGGCAAAATCTTTGCCAATCTGTTTGCCAGAATTTTTGCAAACAACTTTGTCTCAAAAGGTAACAGAGAAATAGGCCTATATGAACCTGCACTCAAGGGGTCTCGTCCTGGCTTTAACAAAACCACTATTTGGGCCCTCCTCAATGAATCTGGTAGGGCGCCTATCTGTATATAACAATTAAATACCACCGTAAGGCATGATGTTATTCCATCCGCAAGAATTTTGTAAAATTCAGCAGACAGCCCGTCTCCCCCAGGCACCTTAAACAGAGGGCTATTTCGGATACCCCAGCTCACCTCATCTTCTGTTATATCCCCCTTGAGGCTTTCTTGGTGAAGCTCCGTAATTTTAGGGAGTGATTGTCCTGCTATATACCATTCCGCCTGGAGTCCCTGTTCCTCTGGCGCCGAATACAACGTCTCGTAAAATTGTCTAAAGACTTCATTTATTCCCTCTGACGTATGCTGCAATCCTCCTTTTGTATCCCTTATCTGAGAAACAAAACGTGACCCTCCCACCTGTTGCACTAACCGGGCCAGCAGCTTCCCTTGTCTATTAGCGTGCTTATATAATTGATATCGGAAGTATTGGATAGATTTTTTGGTTTTCGCGTGTATTAATTGATTTAAAGCAGCCTGGGCTTCTAATAACTGCGATTTATGTATGCTCGAGGGCTGCGCTCCAAACCTCTGTCGTGCCTTCCCCACTATCTTCCCAAATTTGAGAATCTCCGCATCCCTAGCTTTTTTCTTATAGGAGTAATAGGAAATAATGGCGCCTCTCAGCACGGCTTTAGCTGCCTCCCAAAACAATACCGGATCCCTTTGGTAAGTGACTTTATTAAACTCTGTGTACTCACGCCACTGAGCTTGTAAAAAGGGAGAGAATTGGCCATCATAATAAAGTTCCCTAGGAAATCGCCATCGAGCTCTTTGTGTACTCTCCTTCCCGCAAGAGAAGGAAATCCACACAAATGCGTGGTCCGACACCTGGGTCGGACCTATCTCCACTTGTTCCAGCGATGTGACTGTACAAGATGAAATCAAGATATAGTCAATACGCGAAAGCGTATCATGTGCTCTCGATAGGTGGGTATAGTCCCTCTCCCCCGGGTGAAACAAGCGCCACGCATCTACCATATCCAGCAAAGAACAAAGCTTTGGGACTCCTTTTCTCATATTCACTGGACCTACTCTAGAAGAACCCGTACTGTCCATTAGCGGGTCAACACCGAGTTAAAGTCGCCCCCCATAATTATGGGCATCTGATCAAAGGAATTCACCCGGTTCACTATAGTTTGGTAAAACTTTCTATCATACTGATTTGGCGCATATACATTACCAGCAGCAGGGGTTGATTATGCACTTGAACCTCTGCCATAACATATCTACCTTTCGGGTCCATAACCACCCTCTTCTTAACCACAGGGAGCCCCTTGCGGAAAAGTACAATAACTCCTGCTTTTCTATTGGTCGTTGGACTGTCCACATAATCTCCCACCCACCATCTACATAGTTTTTTGTGTTCCTGCCCCGTTAAGTGTGTCTCCTGTAACATTGCTATGTCAGTTTTTGTCTGTTCAAGGTTTGCAAAATCTTACTTCTCTTTATCGGGGAGGTCACGCCTCCCACATTCCAAGAAACCACCTTAACCATTTTCTGGTAAAAGTATGCTAGTAATGCAGTTATTTGTAATGTAAGAGAGAAGGTGTCCCAGCCACCACCTCCCCCCACTCTTGTCTTCCCCATCAGCATATCCCAGGTCCCTTTGTCACTTACTACACCTCGTTCACTCAGGCAGACTTCCCCCCCTTCCCCCCACCCTAGCCCTCTATCCCGCCTCTGTTCCCTCCCCCACTCCCTCGAGTTCTCCAAGGAACTCATCACGTATAGGTGCACTAGCCCCTACCCAAAATAATACCTTTCCCTCATTTTAGGGGGATCCCACCTTTAAGTTTTCAAATCTGTTCTCCCCTTCCCATAGCCAAACAATAATTAATATATTTGTTAACATCTTGTTATAATTACAGATTACAGTTGATCTTAGCAGACTGTTAGCTACTTGACATATCAGAATTATAGCTGGCTCTATCAGAAACTCTGAAAAGTAGAATCTTCTTTTAATCAGTCATTCCAACTTCAGGTCCCAAATATCTTTTGCCTGAGTCCCGTCCCTCCAGGATACCTTTCAATCAGTCTCTCCCTGTGTCAGGCTTTGGATAAAGACAGAAGCTGCCGACACGCTTTCAAAAAACTTTACTGTACCTCCATGATGTACTCTCAGCTTTGCAGGGTATATCAGGGCAAACCTGATCTTCTTCTCATAAAGTTGTGTACACACTGGTGCAAACTCCTTCCTCGCTGTTGCCACTCTCGAGGATTAATCCTGAAAGCAGAGGATTCGTTGACCCTCATGTGTAAGTTCTCCTCCTGCTCGCACTGCTTGCAAAATAGCCTGTTTGTGCCCATAATTGAGGATTTTCAAAATCACCGCTGTAGGCCGCGCTGCTCCTTGTCTCTTTGGCCCCAGTCGGTGTGCTCTCTCGATCCTCAAGGGGCCTGGCATATTATTCATTTTCAGCGTGGTTGGAAGCCAAGTCTCAAGGAAACTGCTCAACTCTGACTCAGGAATCTGTTCCGATAAACCGATCAGACGCAGATTATTTCGCCTGGATCGGTTCTCTAAATCATCGATTTTATTTTCCAGGTCTAATATCCTTTTCTGCAAGGCTTCCACCGGCTGCACCTCAGACACCATGCGGTCCTCGATGTCGCTAATCCTTTGTTGGACATGGTCCAAGTCCAGATGGAAACCGTCTAGGCGTTCGTGAGCCGAGTCAGCCCTATCATATATGGCTTGCAATTTTTTGTCCAGGGCTGCCTCAACTGCGGCCGTTACTTCCGCCGTAATTTCGGCTGTCCATGCCGAGCAGACGCTGGATCCCGGCGATTGCGGAGCGGCCGCCATCTTAGGTTCCGCGGCCCTGCTTTTTTCTTTTTTTTGAGGTTTCGCCGCCATCCCGCTTTCTCCAATCGCCACCGCCAGCTAAAGCGCTGCACCCGGATCAGCTTTGTAAGTCCTTTAGGGTTGAATCCTTCAGATCCCCAATGAAGTCAGGTAATTGTTAAAGATGCGGGGGACTAGCAGGAGCTCAGCACACACGAGTCCTCACTCCTGCATCGCACCACGTCCAACACAACACACATTAAAACATCTTAATAGACAGCATGGGGGAGGGGAGGGATGGTGTTATATAGTAACAAAGTAAAAGTAACAACTTACTGTTCTGAAGTAAAAGTTTTGTCACTTGTAAAGAAGTACAGGAAACAATAGTTACTTTTACTTTTACCAAAGTAATAATTTCACCAATTTTTACTACTTTTATTTAGCTATATCTGATGCTTGCAGTTAAAAGTATAAGGGGAAGCAAGACACAAATGACAATTCCTTGGTAAATCAAATGAAGCAGAAAAAATTGTAACAGGATTTTCCTAATGCAAACCTTGTCCCACAAACAACAGTGGATCATCTCATCTTAAATTCTGCTGTTCAGGGAAGGGGTGGCTGTAAGGATGCTACTCTCTGTAACAGGTTTTTTTTTTCCTTTGGGCATGTTCTATAATGGTGCTTAAACAAAGGGGAAAAGTGTACTTTTATCCTCTTGAAGCCACTTCAAACTCTAAAGTTACAGCAAAAAAATAGATACCTTTACAACTCAAGCCACTACTTATCCTTGGGGTTGGTAGCATGGAATCTTGCTACTCTTTGAAATTCTGCCAGGTACTTGTGACCTGGATTTGCCACTGTTCTGTTGGAAGCAGGATACTGGGCAAGATGTCCAACTGGTCTGACCCAGTATGGCTATTCTTATGTTCTTAAGTCAAGTGTTTCCCACAGAGATTCTCTTTGATCAATACTTGCAGACGCAGTTAGAAAACATCAGTATTATTGCAGCCTGGTCTGATTTGAAGAAACTTTTTATCAGATTATTCACTCCACTTCCTGCCAGTGTAGTGGTTGAATGCTTTCTTAGCTGTGCTGGTTAATACTGACTCACAAGTGCACCCGCATGAGTGTAATTGCTTCAAATTGTTGTACTAAAAGCAAAGTTGAGTAATTGTAGAGCAATATAGTTCTTGGGATAAAAATATTAACAGTAGTTTTATTCCTTGTAGTCATGGTACTTTTACTCAAAAAGTATTATATTAGATAATAACTTTTTTTTACTTAAGCCCTTTTTTTATGTGTTCTTCACTGTACTTTTACTTATGTATTAAAACATGCATTTATTTTAACTTTTACTTAAGTACTTTGACCTAGTACGTTGAACAACACTGACAGGGGATAAGCAGAGGTGGAACATACAGACAGATAAGATAGAGTAATTGGAACTTAAGTGTGACTAACTTAAGGAAAAAAACTGCAAGTGGAGTCATAAAAGGGGTATGTGGCATAAGCAAGTCCTGCTGCAGCTGGTGTTAGTTCTTGTGGGCTAGATTTTATATTTGGCGTCTACAATATCAGCACCAATGAAAACATAGTGCAAATGCCTGTGCCTAAATTTACACAAGAAGCACCATTATTCTGTAATTGTGCAAGTAACTTGAAACCATACCCCCCTTTCTGCCCTGAAATGCCCATGACCTTCCCATTTCTGTGCCCCCTTTTTTGAACCATGTGTAAATTTTAGATGCAGATCCCAGGCCTAACTTTATGTGCGTTGGTCCCAATTAAATCTAATTAGTGTCAATAATTGCTTGTTAAAAGCCAATTATTGGCACTAATTGGCTCATTATTCTATTAAATTGCATGCACAAATTGGGAACACGCCTAAGTTTGCAAGCACAATTTTTGGTGACCTTTATTGTGTGTGTGTGTGTGTGTGTGTGTGCGTGTGTGTGTGTGTGTGTGTGTGTGTGCGTGCGTGCGTGCGTGTGTGTGTGTGTGTGTGTGTGTGGTTAGTTCCATCCTCCATCAAAGGCTTGGGAAAGAGTCAGACTTTCATCTGCTTCCTGAAGTATTTTCTCTTCTCCTGAATGCAGAAAGAATTTTTACTCAGGAGCTCAAAACGAGCACAGATAACAGTATTGTTTCCCAAAGGTACACAAAAATGCCCACAAGTATTACACATGTAGTCGCATACTTTAACTTTTGAGAAGTTATTTGTATTTTTAAGGTAATTAAATTATGAACACTCATGAAACATGCACAAATGTAGGCGAACCGAAGGTGTGAAGCCCATTTGCTGCTTTTTTCAAATAAATTCTTTGGAGGGCAAAGATACGTGATTTGCAGCTTTACCCAATTAAATAAAATTGCCACCTCTTCAGTTATACAGCATCTCTTAATAAACCTTTTACACCCAACTATGAGCTCCTTTTTCCTCCTTAGTTACTATTCAGTGAAGTATTATATAAATTGTATCTTCAAGATCATACTGCTGCTTCCACAGGTCTGAACAGGTCTGGTGTTTTCAGCAGCAGCGCCATTATTCTGTGACTCCTGAGGGAGTTCAGACCTGTGGAAGCAGCCGTATTGATCTTGAAGGTACTATTCAGTGAAGTATTGTAGTGTAAAAAAATATATAAAAATGTTAGTAGCATTAGGAAAGGATATTCCTATGATTTATGTCTGTTTCCTTATAGTTAAACCCCTGAAGACGCCACTGGGTGAAACGCATTGATTACGTAGGGTTTGACGCTGTTGGGTGCTGTTCATCAAGCCGACCAACAGAGGTCATGTTGGTGATTGAAAGTTGGTGAGGTGAAGCATATAATCTGGACAGTGAGATGTTAAAGGTCTAAAGTGTCATGGGAATGAAAGGGAATATTTTCAGTGAACATTAGCACAAAGGAAGATTTTGATATAAGGTGGAAGTGGTATACAGAAAAGAAGAAATACTAAGGAAGAGAACAATGTGTATTGTAGATTGAGGACTGAGTATTATGGTGGACTGATATAAGAGCTTTGGATTCAGAGCAGAATCTTCGGGTTTAAAAAATGTTTAAAAAGTTTTGATCCCATGCATTTTGGGTCCTGAAGGGTCGAATGTAGTAGAAGAATATATGGTGTATGAATACATGGTGTATGAGTGAGAGAGTGGTTAGAAGAGTGATAGAGGAAAAGTGGGATGTAGAAAAACCATTAGGAAATATATGTATAGAAATGGTTTATTATATGTTTGCAATAAAAGAAAAAAGTAAAAACACATAAATGTAGTTACTTATGGGTTGATTTAATCAACCTTTTGAGACTTTAAACCATTTCCCTGATTCTTCCCACATTCTTATTTGTCTTATCTATTTTGACATGATTTGTAAGCTATATGACGCACAAGCTCGTCTCTTACATGTATCTGTACTGCACTGTTTATATATTTTAGCATTGTGTAAATCATGACTAATATTTATTTGTACTACTAACAAATTTTACATTTGTGCTATTTCTATGGGCACAGAAAGGGGTTTTGCTCGCTCCTTTGTGTGACCATTGAGGCTGAATTTGAGTGGGTTCTTCCCTATACTGCTGTGGTGTCACAGAAAGGGAGAAGCCATTTTTTTTTTTTGTAAAGTATCTCATGAATATCTCTCACACTTATTTCTCTTGGCTATTTTACAAACACCGCCTTGAGTGAATTTCTTCAAAAAAGGGGGTAAATAAATCCTAATAAAGAAATAAGTCTCAGGCTTGGCTTAGGTTCTTAATTTCTATGTTCCTATGATTCCTTTTTTTAATTTAATAATATGTAAAAATAGAAGAGACACTTACCAAGATCATCCATGGCTCTTCAGCTGTAAGCATCCGCTTTCTCTTTCTTCCTTCCTTCCTTTCCCTTTATTTTCTTTCTGTCCCAATCAATGCTGCTCTCTCTGTTATCTTCCTCAACTGCTGTCTTCTATCTTTCCCTCCTGTTTCTGTCTCTTTGGTACCTGCTGACTATCTCTCTGCTTTCTCACTTCCTGTCAGTTGCTGGTTTTCTTATCTGTCATTTGCTTTCACTCTCTCTTAGGTTCTCTCTCATTAACAATATATATATATATACACACTATACGTAATACAGTTCTTTCATTTCCTGTGCTGTGATATGATTCATTTGTCTTACTGCTCACTTCCTCTTTAGTTAGCTCTTTTACCGTATTTGAAAAAACAATACAGCAGAAATCTAGAAGGATGAGACTCACAACAGAGAAAATGGGTAGAGATTTACCCCCAGATTCTATATAGTGCGTCTTGGTTTGCACGTACAAATCCAGTCATATTCTGGATTTGCATGCGCAACTTTGCCTAACAAGCCAATCAGCACCGATAATTGAACTTTAACAAGCAATTATTGACACTAATTGGCTTTAATTAGAATTTCCACACACAACTTTCTAAGTGTATTTTATAAAGTTATGTGCAAATATTCTAAGACACAGATCTGAAAAGGGGCCGTAGCCACAGGAGGGGCATGGGCGGGTCCGTGGGCAGGGATCTGTCCTGGGACCTCTTCTTTTCTCCATCTATACTTCTTCCCTTGGTACTCTGATCTCATCCCATGGTTTTCAGTATCATCTTTACGCTGGTGACTCCAAGATCTACCTCTCCACACCAGAAATCTCGGCCGAAATCCAGGCCAAAGTATCAGCCTGCCTGTCTGACATTGCTGCCTGGATGTCTCAGCGCCATCTGAAACTAAACATGACCAAGACTGCGCTTCTTATCTTTCCCCCTAAACCAACCTCACCTCCTCCCCCCCCATTCTCTATTTCTGTGGAAAACACTGTCATCCTTCCTGTCTCATCAGCTCGTAACCTTGGGGTTCATCTTCGACTCCTCCCTCTCCTTCTCTGCACATATTCAGAAACTGCTAAAACCTGTCGTTTCTTTCTCTATAATATCACCAAAATTCGCCCTTTCCTTTCTGAGCACACTACCAGAACCCTCATCCACACTCTTATCACCTCTCACTTAGACTATTGCAAATTGCTTCTTACAGGTCTCCCACTTAGCCTTCTCTCTCCTCTTCAATCCGTTCAAAATTCTGCTGCATGACTAATATTCCGCCAGTGTCGTTATGCTCATATTAGCCCTCTCCTCAAGTCACTTCACTGGCTTCCTATCCATTTCCGCATACAGTTCAAACTCCTCTTATTGACCTATAAGTGCATTCACTCTGCAGCTCCTCAGTACCTCTCCACTCTCATCTCTCCCTACATTCCTCCCCGGGAACTCCGTTCACTGGGTAAATCTCTCTTATCTGCACCCTTTTCCTCCACTGCTAACTCCAGACTCCGTTCCTTTTATCTTGCTGCACCATATGCCTGGAATAGACTTCCTGAGCTGGTACGTCAAGCTCCATCTCTGGCCGTCTTCAAATCTAAGCTAAAACTTTTTGATGCTGCTTTTAGCTCCTAACCCTTATTCACTTGTTCAGAACCCTTAATTTATCATCCTCACTTTAATATTCCCTTATCTCGTTTGCGCTGTGTACGTCTAGTAGCGCTTTAGAAATAAGTAGTAGTAGTAAACAGGAAGTTGCATCAGAGGAGGTGGGACATGCCAGAGGAAAGGCCCTGAGCTGCCTGTCTGTATTGCTGTTGCTACTGGCCATGGGGAGGGGGGGAGGAGGGAGAGGGAGAAAAATACTTGCACCACATGGGGGGGGGGGGGGGTGAGGAGAGAGAGAGAGACCAGGTTGGAAGACACAGAGAGGGGGGAGGAGAGATGCCAGACCTATGGGGGGGGGGGTCAGGCTAGACCTATGGGGGGGTCAGGCTGGTGAGAGTAGAGAGATGTGGCCTGGGTTGTGGGGAGTTCAGAATAAAGGGAAGAGAGGGAGGACAAGCTGAGCATGGGGAGTCAAGGACAGAAAAGAGACACTGGGCAGGGAAGAGATAGGGACAGTAGAATATAGAGGGGTGGTACTGGAAAAGGGGGAAGATGAGGACAAAGAGGGACATGAGGACACAGAGGAACAACACTGGAAAGGGAGGGTCGTGAGGATACAGATGGGCCAAATGCTGGAAAAGGGGGGGACATGAGCGCCCAGAGGAGCAAATACTGAAAAGGAGGAGATGGAGATGCAGAGGGGAAATGCTGAAAAGGAAGGAGATGGGGATACAGAGGATCAATGCTGGGAAGGGGGGAGATGAGGACACTTATAGGGCAGATAATAAACATGGGGGAAGATAGGGACTGGGACACAGAAGGGAGATGCTGGACAGGACGGATAAGGATGCAGAATGAATGTGAATGGTGGACATGGAGAGAGAAGAAATGTCAAATGGACAGGAGACCCTGCAGAGACAGGAAAAAAAACAGAGAAAAGCAGAAAAGAGACACTGGGGACCAAAACAAATGGAAAAATAAAATGTTCAAACAACCTAGAGAGAAAAAAAGTATTTCATTTAACTTTATTAATTGTAATGTGTCAGGTTTTGGAAATGCACATCTCTGTTATCTTGCACTTCAGTTTCTATTTCTATCTGCTTTGCTCTATATGCAGAGTCTCACTTCTTGTGGTTTCTAGTTCTCTTTTTTTTTTTTTTGCCTTCATGTCTCTATGACTGATCTGTGGTTCCTTGTTTCATATTTGTTGATTCTGCCTATGTTTTGCATATTTGATTAAGGTGTAGTATTCTGCTAGCATGTAGTACCTGTGTAGAGATCTGTAGCAGTCCTGTTTGTTCTGTTTTCTCACTAGGTGGCGTATGGGAATTTTAGGGTCCAGTTTAATTACAGTGATGCCTTTTCATGCATAAGGTCGCTATTATGGTATGGTAAGGTTCTGAGTGTGCTTTTGCATAAGTTTATGCATAGTGTTTTACCAAGTTTATACCAAAATATTAATGCTATAAATAAATAAATAATAAAGCTTGTTCAATGCATGCATTTAATCTTGGTGCTGTACATATTATAAATTTAACAAAAGAAACCTCAAGCCTCTCAGTAGGGGAATTCTTACTGAGTATATAACCCTCTATTATATCAGGAGTCCATTCCTATTATTGGTTCCACTATCACGGGGGAAAAAAGTATCAGTGTAAAGAAACCCCCAATGAGAGAAAAAACATTGATTCAAAAAAATCCCCTTGATTTTAGGTTAGCACAAGCTACCAGAGTGAATGTGCTTTATCAAATAACCCCCAGTTCAAATTCAAAAGATCAGCTAGTATACCCAAAAAAAGAAGAAATAATACTTAGCTGGCAAAAAATTGCTACCACTACTGCTACCGTGGCTCAATGTGTGGCTTCATAAATCCACCGCGAATCCAGCTCTCTTCATATTTCAAATGATGCAGTGCACTGCCGATCCACCAAACTTCCTCTCCAGTCTTCAACAAGAGCGCCTTGTTTCGCAATCTTCTGCTGCCTCAGGAAGACACCTTTCCATCTCCAATATCAAAGCCAAGATGGCTGTGGGAATTAAAAGAAGGTTGAGCTGATAACTTACCAATCCGAAATCCAACAAAATTTAAAGGGATACTCCCCTCAGTAGAATGCATTCCATTCCACTTATCTATTAAGTCCATTTGGTTCCATTGTATTCTACTTGTAGATCCATTGTTGTTCCCTTCTCCATAATGCTTTTTTTAAATCCCCCCTCTCATTCCCAGTGATACCTTGTCAAGGACCATATATTTTAACTGTGAGAATTTATGCTGAAAAAGTTGATAGTGTTTAACAATAGGAGCTTCCATTTTGTTATTATGTATGCAATGTCTATGTTCAATAACCCTAGTTTTAAATTTCCTCAATGTATAACCAATATGCATTAACTCAATATATGGAACTTGCTACTGAACAAACTTCCCATATACACTAAAGCAAGATAATCACTCTCTATGATCTTCTTGTCAGAGGAAAGACTTCAGATGCTCTGCATTCACTCTTTGTTAAATTCACGTGAATATCAGACTGCCTCGTATCTCATGTGGAATTTTTTTTTCTGCTGTAGTAAGATACGGTGCAGGCTGCTCATAAGTCTGAAAACCTCCCAACACTACGTTATAATTTTAGTTTTAGTGCTGTTAGTTATAATTATAATTTTACCCTTAGCAGTTTCTCAAATAGAAATTATTTTGCACTTATCTGGGCTGTAATTTTATCAATAGGGTGTGCTCGACAGAGAGCCTCTGTTTCTTGAGTGCTTCTTCAGGAGCTGTACCTCTTCCTGCTTGCTCCAGTCCGCCTGATCCAGCTTCTTTCCAGCTTGTTCCAGTCCGCCTGTATCCAGCTTCTCCCTGCTTGCTCCAGTCATCCTGCTCCACCCTTGTTCCAGTCCGCCTGATCCAGCCTCCCTGCTGCTCCTGACCTCCTGCTCCAGTCAGCTTGCTCCAGACTGCCTGACTCAGCCTGCTCCCGACTGCCTGACCCAGCCTGTTCCAGCTTCTCCCTGATTGCTCCAGTCATCCTGCTCCACCTTGCTCCAGTCCGCCTGATCCAGCCTCCCTGCTTGCTCCTGACCTCCTGCTCCAGACTGCCTGACCCAGCCTGCTCCAGACTGCCTGATTCAGCCTGTTCCAGCCCATCTGCATCAGCTTATTCTAGATTGTCTAGCCTGTTCCAGTCTGTCTGCTTCAGCTTGTGTAGTCCGCCAGCTCCTGCTTCAAACCATTCCAGCTTGTTCCAGCACTACTGCTGTGCTCTCCACCCAACTCACCGCCTGTTACCCAAACCTGTCCGCACTCACCTGCTCCTTCCTGCCTGATACCCAATCCACCTGCTCCTGCCACTCAACCTGCCTACTAGCCACTCACCTGACAGAATACCACCTCCCAGCCCATCTCCCCACCAGCTCATCACCCCCGACTGATCACCCTCACCATCTGCCTGTCTCCCAGCCCACCGACCTGCCCTGTGAACACCTCAGTCACTACCCATGGCCCCCCATCCACATCCTATTCCTTGCCCTGTCCCTCCCCAATCTTTTCCCCCTCCAACAGCCATCTACCACACGATCTCACTACCCATCCCTGTCCTCTTCGCTACTCCAATACCCTACCTACCCCTGTCCCCCACCACCTCACCATCCCTACTGTCTTCCTCCTCCTTCCTAGCTCTCAACCTTCAACACCTCCTTTCTGCCATGAACCCTTCCCCTTTCTTCCTAAGCGCATCCCGTCTTCGTCGCCTTCGTTGACCTTCCTCTCCCACCCCTTCTCCGCACTGTCTTGCTCCTTCTCCTGCTATCCGCGGGAGACATCAATCCCAACCCAGGTCCCACACACTTGTCCTCGCCCTCACCTCACCTCATCTACGCAAACGTTCCCGCGATAGCTCCAATCTCATCTCTATCCCCCTCCTCCCTCCCCTTCTCGTGCGCCCTGTGGAACGCCCACTCCATCTGCAACAAACTTCCCTTTACCCACGATCTCTTCATCTCCCATTCCCTTCAACTGCTTGCCCTAACTGAAACCTGGCTCACCCCCGACAATTCTGCCTCAATCGCAGCCCTATGCCACGGTGGATATCTTTTCTCCCATTCGCCCCGCCCAGCTGGCCACGGTGGCGGCGTCAGGCTACTACTTTCGCCCTCCTGCAGTTTTCAATCTCTCCCCCTACCTCAGTCTCACTGCTTCTCATCCTTTGAAGTTCACTCCATCCGTCTATTCCACCCACTGCCGCAGTCATTTACCGCCCCCCCGATAAATCCCGCCATTCCTTCCTTACCGACTTCGATGCCTGGCTCACCGTTTTTCTCGAGCCCTCATCCCCATCCTCATCTTGGTGACTTCAATATTCACACTGATACCCCATCCGACTCATATGTTTCTCAGTTCCTCACTCTTACCTCCTCCTTCAACCTCCAACTGAGCCCCACCACCCCTACTCATAAATCTGGCCACTGTCTTGATCTCGTCCTCTCTTCCACTTGCTCTCCCTCCAATTTCTGCGTTTCAACTCTTCCTCTCTCTGACCATCACCTAATCACATTCACACTTCAGCACCCTCCCCCTCAATCTTGCCCCACACTAACTACTACGTCCAGAAATCTCCAGGCTGTTGACCCCACCACCTTATCCTCTTGTATCTCTGACCTCCTCCCTTCCATCTTGCCCTCCAAATCTGTTGCCAAAGCTGTCTCCACTTACAATGCCACTCTCTCCCTCTGCTCTTGACACCCTTGCGCCGCCCATCTCCCGTCCCACAAGGCGTACCAATCCCCAGCCCTGGCTGACCCCTTGCACCCGATACCTTCGCTCCTGTGCCCGTTCGGTTGAACGCCACTGGAGGAAATCTCGCGCCCATAATGACTTCATTCATTTCAAATTCATGCTATCCTCCTTCCAATCCTCCCTATTCCTCGCTAAACAGGACTATTACACCCAATTGACTAATTCCCTCAGCTCTAACCCTCGTTGTCTCTTTGCCACCTCAACTCCCTCCTCAAAGTGCCCTCCGCTCCCACTCCCCCCTCACTCTCTCCGCAATCTCTGGCCGACTACTTCCGTGACAAGGTC
This sequence comes from Microcaecilia unicolor, assembly GCF_901765095.1. Lineage (NCBI taxonomy): Eukaryota > Metazoa > Chordata > Amphibia > Gymnophiona > Siphonopidae > Microcaecilia > Microcaecilia unicolor. The sequence goes on along the minus strand of NC_044031.1, from coordinate 634,193,767 downwards.
CAGAAGATCAACCTTGAATTCACCACTAAACCTTCTCCTCCTCCTATAACTCACTCTCTCAACCAACCTACCCAGGCCTCCTTCTCCTCTTTTCCTGCTATCACCGAAGAAGAAACCGCCCATCTCCTCTCCTCCTCGAAATCCACCACCCGTTCCTCAGACCCCATCCCCACCAACTTACTTAACACCGTCACTCCTACTATCACCCCCACCATCTGTCATATCCTCAACCTCTCTCTCTCCTCTGCAACTGTCCCAGACACCTTCAAGCATGCCGTGGTTACACCACTCCTCAAAAAACCATCACTTGACCCTACCTGTCCCTCCAACTACCGCCCCATTTCCCTCCTACCCTTCCTCTCCAAGATACTTGAACGCGCCATTCACAGCCGCTCCATTGATTTCCTCTCCTCTCATGCCATCCTCGATCCGCTTCAATCCGGCTTTCGCCCCCTACACTCGACAGAAACAGCACTATCTAAAGTCTGCAATGACCTGTTCCTCGCCAAATCTAAAGGTCACTATTCAATCCTCATCCTCCTCGACCTATCCGCTGCTTTTGACACTGTCAATCACAACCTACTTCTCGACACACTGTCCTCCTTTGGGTTCCAGGGCTCTGTCCTCTCCTGGTTCTCCTCTTATCTCTCCATCGTACCTTCAGAGGCACTCTCATGGCTCATCCTCCTCCCCTATCCCGCTCTCTGTTGGAGTCCCCCAGGGTTCTGTCCTTGGGCCCCTTCTTTTTTCAATCTACACCTCTTCCTTAGGCTCCCTAATCTCTTCTCATGGTTTCCACTATCATCTTTATGCTGACGACACCCAGCTTTATCTCTCCACACCAGAAATCACTGCGGAAACCCAGGCCAAAGTACTGGCCTGCCTATCCGACATTGCTGCCTGGATGTCCGTTACCTGAAACTAAACATGGCCAAGACGGAACTTATTGTGTTCCCACCCAAACCCACTTCTCCTCTCCCTTCACTCTCTATCTCAATTGATAACACCCTCATCGTCCCTGTCTCATCTGCCCGCAACCTTGGTGTCATCTTCGACTCCTCCCTCTCCTTCTCTGCGCATATCCAGCAGATAGCCAAGACCTGTCGCTTCTTCCTCTATAACATTAGCAAAATTCGCCCCCTCCTCTCCGAGCACACCACTCGAACTCTCATCCACTCTCTCATTACCTCTCGCCTTGACTACTGCAACCTACTCCTCACCGGCCTCCCACTTAGCCATCTATCCCCCCTTCAGTCCATCCAGAACTCGGCCGCAAGTCTTTATCTTCCGCCTCAACCGATATACTTATATCACCCCTCTCCTCAAGTCACTTCACTGGCTTCCGATCAGATACTGCATACAGTTCAAGCTTCTCCTACTCACCTACAAATGCACTCGATCTGCAGCCCCTCCTTATCTCTCTACTCTCATCTCCCCTTATGTCCCCACCCGTAACCTCCGCTCTCTTGACAAATCCCTCCTTTCAGTACCCTTCTCCACCACCGCCAACTCTAGGCTTCGCCCTTTCTGCCTCGCTTCACCCCATGCTTGGAACAAACTCCCTGAGCCCATACGCCGGGCCCCCTCCCTACCCATCTTCAAATCATTGCTCAAAGCCCACCTCTTCAATGTCGCCTTCGGCACCTAATCACTACACCTTTTCTCAGGAAATCTAAACTACCCCAACTTGACATTTCGTCCTTTAGATTGTAAGCTCTTCTGAGCAGGGACTGTCCTTGTTAATTTGTACAGCGCTGCGTAACCCTAGTAGCGCTCTAGAAATGTTAAGTAGTAGTAGTACTAGATTATAGTTGCCCTGTGAAAAAATATAGATTGTATCAGCGAGAGGACCGATGGAGTTATGCTATCATGGGTTCTGTGAGAATACGACCTTCAAGAGTCTAGCTTGCTTTTTCTACTGGACTCCTGTCAAAATGGCGCCTGCATTTAAAAAGACGCTATCTCCCCCGACCAGCCAAATGGGGCCTGATATTTAAAGGGACTCATTGTATTAAAGGAAAGTACTTTCTTAAAAGGGACAGCTTATCTTATCACAAAAAAGCTTTCCACTCAATGCGGTTATTAAGTCCTGTAGGTGCTAGAGTGAATTAATCTTCGATCCCGGTCGCCTCCCCTTATAGAACTAGCAATAAAATCTATAGCTATGCAATTAAACTCTGAAAAATTGTGAGGTGTTTTTCTATGCAATGCATAACAAGGGGGGCTCCTTTGCGCAGATAAAGAAAGTTGAACTTATGATCATTTAGTTGTTGTTTAAGTGCACATGTCGTTTTTCCCACATATACATTTGGGCAGGTGCACATTGGAACGTAAACTACATGAGTGCTAGTGCAATCAGTGTTGTGTTTTAACTTATATTTCTTGTGGTCATAAGGATTGGTAAATATATCCATAGTGATCATATTTGAACAAAAAATACAGTTGCCACATTCTTTGTGACCAGCGCTTATAATCATATTGCTCTCAATTAGCCTAGACTGCATTATATCACGAAGGTTCTGTCCTCTAGAATAGGCAATGCGTAGCTGATGTTCGTGAAAAGCCGGATGAGCTTTCATTATTCTCCAATGATTTTTTAGTATCTTGACTATTCGTCCGATGCCCTGGGTGTATCTCAGAACGTCTGCACTTGTGGGTCTGAAGACTTTATTGTGGGCTGCAATAAGGTGTCTCTATCATTGTACTTAGCTCTAGTGTATGCACTTCTCAAAATCTCTTTTGGATATTGACGTCTGCTGAATTTCTGAAATAGAGACTTCGTTTGGTCTTTAAAAGTTTTCTTGTCACTGCAAATTCTGCGATATCTGAGGAACTGGGAGAATGGTAAGCTTTTCTTCATTGTTAAAGGGTGATTGCTATGGTAATGAAGGAGGGTATTGCGATCCGTAGGCTTTACATATACTTTAGTGGTAAAAGATCATATTTCTTAAGTAACCAGGACATCTAGGAAGTTAATTTGAGTGAGGGATTGTTGTTTTGTAAATTTGATATTAACATCCCTGGCATTCAGCCATTCATAAAACAATTGTAACTGTTCTGTATTACCTTTCCATAACAGAAAGATGTTGTCAATGTACCGATAAATTACAAAAAATCAGGAAGATCAAATCCAACCAACCAAGTTAAACCTTAAACTCACTATAGTAAACTTGGGTTCAGAATAATTTATCTTTTATATATATATATATATATATATATATATATATATATATATATATATATATATATATATGCACTTTAAAAAAATGCTAAAGTGTTTTAAATTGTTTTAAATGTGCTCAGACCATACCGTTTACACCCATTATATCCCCAAGAGGAATATGTGGTGGTGTCACACTGGAACCATCATTGCACATGTGATATTCCACCTCCTAATATTTGTGTATGTACATACAGCTGCGCCCAAGTAGATCTTACTCACCGATGTATGTGTATATCTATAATACATATGTATAAGTCATGAACTACTCACATTAAATTGTTAGACTTGAGCTCAAACCTCCGCCCATAAATTATGGTACATTCCATATTACCTTCTGATACATGGATAATAAAACATACAGTTCAACGTTTGTTTAAACCTAAAGGAGGAATATGTTAATTCATGACACCCTGATCTCTCTTCCCCCACATATCTAACACAAACCAACCCACAATGCGATATACACACATATATTCACATAATTATTTCACTTCCCTTGGGGTATATTGTGCTCGTGCTTCATTAAAATCACATATCATTCATCCATTCCAATCTTGCCATCAAAATAACTGCTCCCTTTATTCCTCTTGGGGATATAATGGGTGTAAACGGTATGGTCTGAGCACATTTAAAACAATTTAAAACACTTTAGCATTTTGGCATGTCGGAGGCGTGGTGAAGGCGGGACTGGGGTGTGTTTATCGGCTTAGAGATGGGCGCCCTCGGCCGATAATCGAAAAAAGGTGTTTTTAGCGCGAATTTGGGTCACTTTTTTGGACCATTTTTTTTCACGAACAAGTCCCAAAAAAGTGCCCTAAATGACCAGATGACCACCGGAGGGAATCGGGGATGACCTCCCCTGACTCCCCCAGTGGTCACTAACCCCCTCCCACCCCAAAAAAACAACTTAAAAAACTTTTTTTCCAGCCTGTATGCCAGCCTCAAATGTCATACCCAGCTCCATCACAGCAGTATGCAGGTCCCTGGAGCAGCTGTTAGTGGGTGCAGTGGACTTCAGCCAGGTAGACCCAGGCCCATCCCCCCCATGTTACACTTGTGCTGGTAAATGGGAGCCCTCCAAACCGCCCCCAAAACCCACTGTACCCACATCTAGGTGCCCCCCTTCACCCATAAGTGCTATGGTACTGGTGTAGAGTTGTGGGGAGTGGGTTTTGGGGGGATTTGGGGGGCTCAGCACCCGAGGCAAGGGAGCTATGTACCTGGGAGCAATTAATGAAGTCCACTGCAGTGCCCCCTAGGGTGCCTGGTTGGTGTCCTGGCATGTGAGGGGGACCAGTGCACTATGAATCCTGGCCCCTCCCATGACCCAATGCCTTGGATTTGTTCGTTTTTGAGCTGGGCGCCTTCGGTTTCCATTATCGCTGAAAAACAATACCGCCCAGCTCAAATCCGCACAAATCCGATGCATTTGGCTGGCACAAACTGTATTATCGGAAAAAAGATGGATGCCCATTTTTTCGAAAATACGGTTTGTCCCGCCCCTTCACGTACCCATTCTCGGAGATAGACGCCCATGAAGATGGGCGTTCGCATTTGATTATACCCCTCTTGGTATCAATAATGAAATAGTGATGGAATATTCACATAGCAAGCAGCCTGAGCAAATAGATTTATTTTTCCATTAACTTTGTATGAACTTGGTGGCTAATAGTGTACTGAACTGCACAATGTTGGCACATTTAGACTGCCTCTGGACAGAACTTCTGCATGAAAGAAGCCCCACCTCATTATTCAATACATATGTATGAAATAGTAGTAATAAAAAAAATAGCAAGTGTATTTTTATAATATACCACTGCGTTTCACAAAACAAAAAGGAGCAAGTTTCTACATGCCATCTTTTTCTTTTGATGTAGGCACAGGGAAAAAAAGATGTAAACTGCTCCCATGTTTCAACCTAATTAATGTTTTTTTTAATAGTACTGTAAAATGCTCCCAGTTTCATCCTAAATATTTTTTTAATTATACTTATATTAATTCTGATTGTTAAGTACCTGACTCTTATAACATGATGTGTTTTGGTGGCCCTTTACTAGATGAAAACCTCTGCAAGAACACAGTAAGTCCCTATAGCTAGCCCCTCCAAATGACACGATTTAAAATGCTGAACAAATTAGTACTCAACTAATAAAACCAATACTTCCTCTGTGTATATCTGTATGCTGCACACACCGGCATGTTTGAAAATAATAAGTAAGATTAAATAAAAATGCTACCAACAATAAAGAATGACGAAGACACAGCAGCTCATGTTTGCTTGCTTTGTTCTGAGCGTACTAGATGATGGCTGCGTGGGGAAGGAGAAACAAACACAAACTTAATTGGTTTCAACTTTTTCACATCATCCTGTCTCCTGTTTTCCTCAACCTCCTTGGAAAGGACCAACGAACTGAGCTAACAGATTTATTTTCCACTAAACATAATTAACTTTGTATGAACTTGGTGGCTAATATTGTGTACTGAAGTGTTGGCACATTTAGACAGAACTTCTGCATGAAGGAAACCCCACCTCATTATTCAATACATATGTGTGAAACAGTAATAATAATAATAAAACAAGTGCATTTTTATAATAGACCACTGCGTTCCACAAAACAAAAAGGAGCAAGTTCTCACGTGCCATCCTTTTCTTTTCATGTAGGCACAGGAAAAAAAAGGCGTTAAATGCCCCCAGTTTCAACCTAAATAATGTTGTTTTGAATTGTACTTATAAATAAGTCTGATTGTTAAGTACCTGACTATCATAACATGATGTCTGTTTTGATGGCCCTTACTAGATGAAAACATCTCTGCCCCTTTACTAGATGAAAACATCTCTGCACGAATACTGGAAGTCCCTATAGCCAGCTCCTCCAAATGACACGATGATTTAAAATGTAGAACAAATTTGTACTCTAACCAATAAAACCAATACATCCTCTGTGTATATCCGTATTCTGCACAAGCCGGCATGTTTGAAAATATAAGTGAGATTAAGTAAAAATGCTACCAACAATAAAAAACGACGAGGATGCAGCAGCTCGAATGTTTGCTTTCTTTGAGTGTTCAGTGTAGTAGATAACGACTGAGCAGGGAAGGGGAAACACAAGCTTAATTTGCTTCAACTTTTTGACGTCATCCTGTCTCCCGTTTTCTTAAACCTCCTTGGAAAGAACCAACGAACGTAGCCTGCCCGTCTTGACGCAAAGACGTAAACCATCCCCGCCTACTTGATTCTCCATTTTGTCACCGACTTTTATCCGTGGCCGATAGGGGTGGGTTTTTTTTCCCCTTAAAGGCGAAGTGACATTTAAAGCGGGGCGCCTGGCTCCGGGTGACAGGCCGGAGACGTAAGACAACGGGTAAACGTGCTACTCGGTACGACAGCGAAGAAACGAGAAAGGAGTCGGGGAGGTTGAATGCGTGCGTCAAAGCCTCCATTAAAAACCAACTAACCCAGGCAAAGCGTGACAGTTGATGAAGGTGAGCACGAGCTATTACATGAACATACGCTGGTGAAGCCTGTGCAAATCTGTGCCAGAGAAGCAGTTAAGCGACCTCATTGGAAAAACAATGCGCGGAGCTCTCGAAAGGTACGGTTAAACGATGTGCTGCCTTTGATTGGCTCGTGCTGAAGCATTGAGAACGAACCGCTACAGGCGTTCGGAGGAAGGCGGAGCCTGTACGCGCGCGGGAATTGTCGCCCGAATCCGTTAGGACAGTGAAGTCATTCTGTGCGCTCCGCGTCGGCTCCTGTGCGCAGGCGCGGAGGCGACACTGAGGGAGGCCGATGCCGGGAGGGACGGAGCTCAGGCCCGCAGCACCGCGGGGAGATTCATCTGAAGCGGACTCAAGCGAGGAAGTGCTGCTGGTGGAGGAGACGGGCAGTGGGTGTTGTCGGGTACTGCGCGGGATTCGTAAGCCGCGCTTAACGCTGCAGTCCCGTCGCAGGAAGGCTGAGTGTCCGCGTCGCAGGAGGAGCCCCGGCGGCCGCGGAGCCGCGATCTTGTCAGCGGGAATAGAGCACGAGGTGGTGGTACAAGACGAGGAGGAGGGCTGCGTGATCCAAGAACCGGCCAATAACACGGCAGCAGTGCAGAGCCAACGGGACCAACAAAACCGCATAATGTGAGTGAGTGAGTGACCCTCGGTGGAGAGCAGGAGAGTGCACCGCCCACAAGAGGGGAGGACTCTGTGCAGAAGGGAGGTCTTACTAAACGGGATTTACAGTCAGGGGTGAGGGTCAGTGAGTGCAGTGGTGCAATCCGCTGGCCTGGATAGATGGTGGGTACAGGGTCTCAGAGGGCACGGGATGTGTTCAGGAATACGTTTAGTAGGGTTGGGACCAGGTAAAGAGTTACTACTACTACTTGACATTTTTATAGCGCTACTAGGGTTACGCAGCGCTGTACAGTTTAACAAAAAAGGACAGTCCCTGCTCAAAGGAGCTTACAATCTAAAGGACGAAATGACAAGTTGGGCAGTCCAGATTTCTTGAATAGTGGTTAGGTGCCAAAGGTGACATTGAAGAGATGGGCTTTGAGCAAGGATTTGAAGATGGGCAGGGAGGGGGCCTGGCATATGGGCTCAGGGAGTTTATTCCAAGCATGGGGTGAGGCTAGGCAGAAAGGGCGGAGCCTGGAGTTGGCGGTGGTGGAGAAGGGTACTGAAATGAGGGATTTGTCTTGAGAGCAGAGGTTACGGGTAGGAACGTAAGGGGAGATGAGGGTAGAGAATGTATAGAGGGTGTCAGGATTTGGACAGTTGAGAGGCATGGCAGCACTACTAGAGGGAAGGCACGCAGTGGCGATAAGAATATCTAGGAAAATAGGATATACTATAAAGATGCTAGGTGAAGTAGTGTTGGTTGCTGTTACGTGTTTTTAAAAGTTAATTGGACAAACTTAGGGCCTTGTTTACTAAGGGGATCTTATACTAAAGCTTAGCTTGAGTTATATTCAGCCTCGCATCACCTTACGCATGGAATAAACTTCCTGAACCCCTATGCCAAGCCCCCTCCCTACCCATCTTCAAATCATTGCTCAAAGCCCACATCTTCAATATTGCTTTCGGCACCTAACCTTTATACCTTTCATGTAATCGAGAATGCCCCAAATTGACTACCCCTACTTGACTGACTCTACATTTGTCCATTAGATTGTAAGCTCTTTGAGCAGGGATTGTCCTTCTGTGTTAAAATTGTACAGCGCTTTAGAAATGTTAAGTAGTAGTAGTATATGCAGCAGGGCCCATTTTATTCCTATGGACCCTGCTGCAGTTTCATACTAAGCCTTAGGTCCCATAAGGCATCTAGCTTTTTTAGCACGTGCTAATGGTAGTCACCCATATATCCCTATGGGTGTCTCTAGCTTTAGCATGTGCTAATTACGCCAGTGCACCTTAGTAAACAGGACCCCCTAATACACTTTTTGACCAGGTTTCAAAGGCCAGAGAACTTTCTTCCTCTACTTAGGTCAGTATGACAAAAGATAAGATATCAGAAAATATAACTAGACTATCGCATTCCAAAGACAGTCGTAAAGGAAAATGGGGATGGGGGTGGGTTGGAGTGGTTAGAAACAGGGAAGTGGATGGATAATTAAAAGGTTATAAAGCAGTATATTTGGGTTGAAATGTAGTAGGACTTAATGGAGATTTGTCACATTAATGTCAAAATATTTAACCATTTTAATTTCAAAGCAGTGTCATATCCAGACTACCAATTTTGGGTGGACCCAAAATTTTCTATGCCTCGCCCTACCACCACCTCAAAATATAAATACTTTATCATCTTCAAGTTCTGTTAGCTGAAGACTTCCTCCAGAGGTGGCCAGAACTCCCTTTTACCAAACTTGGCAGGCAGCGGCATTGTCCATAAGCCACTAATGTTAGCACCTGGTAAACCAAAACATACTTCTAAGCCTCCTAGACCATTTCGGGATTGGAGGAAATATACTTAACTGGATCAAGGGTTTCCTAATAACCAGAACATACCAAGTCAAATCAAAAACTATTATATCACCACCGTGGAAAGCAGATTGTGGAGTACCACAAGGATCATCACTCTCACCAATACTCTTCAATATAATGATGACCCCCCCCCCCCCCCCCCCGGCCGAAGCCTTATCCAACCAAAACCTTCACCCGTTCATCTATGCAGATGACGTCACAATTTACATCCCTTTCAAACACGATCTAACTGAAATCACCAACGAAATCAAGCGCGGTTTGGATATCATGGACCTATGGGCAAATTCATTTCAACTGAACACTGAAAAAACACACTGCCTCATCCTCTCATCCTAACACAATAAATATAAACCCACAACCTTAAACACCCCAGATATCACCCTTCCTATCTCAGATAACCTCAAAATACTAGGCGTTACAATTGATCGCAATCTCACACTTGAGAGCCAAGTAAACGCCACTATAAAGAAAATGTTTCACTCAATGTGGAAACTTAAACGTATAAAACCTTTCTTCCCGAGAGAAATATTCCGCAACTTGATACAATCTATGGTAATGAACCACGCATATTACTGCAATGGAATATATGCGGGATGTAAAGAACAACTCATAAAGAAACTCCAGACAGCCCAAAACACAGCAGCCAGGCTGATATTCGGTAAAACACGCTTTGAAAGTGCCAAACCCCTCCGAGAAAAACTGCACTGGCTCTCTATCAAGGAACGTATCACCTTCAAAATCTGCAACTTGGTCCACAAGATTATCCAGTGTAGTTCCAGGATATATGGTCAACCTGATCGATCTCCCAGCCAGAAACAGAACCAAAGCATCACGTACCTACTTGAATCTCGACTACCCAAGTTGCAAAGGACTTAGATACAAACTAACTCATGCATCCAACTCCTACATAGGCATACAATTGTGGAATGCACTGCCAAAGTCTGTGAAAACAATCTACGACCATCTAAACTTTAGGAGATCATTAAAGACCTACTTATTCAGAAAAGCATTCCCCACCGACATAAATTAGATGCATCAACTCTGCAACACAGCAAAACCTTGACTGTACTGGACACTATATATTCCTTCCTACCCTCGATCCCTATGTACCTGAATATACCAACCTACCCGACCTAACATCAAATTTTATTTGTTTCCATACCGGACTTGGCGATCGCCATCAAAGTGCAAAACCCCTAAGGAAGAAACTACACTGGCTCCCCCTTAAAGAACGCATCGTGTTCAAGATCTGCACGATTGTTCATAAAATCATTTGTGTTTCAATCATTTTTATTCAAAACTTAAGGAAGAAGAAAAGTTAACATCATCATGTATGAACGCCAGATATTTTCCCCCCATGTGGCTAAACTAACACATAGTACTTCTACCCCAACAAATAGGACTTAACCTTCCCTCCCATTCCCTTCCCCTCCCCTCCCACCCCCCCTTTTGTTTCCCTTGCTATGGCATCAAATCAACATAATAATGCAGGGTGCAGGGCAATATCTAGAAGTTTAATAGTGTACTCCTGGCAGTTGGAGTCAGTATTCCAAAAGGGAGTCCAAGTGAGTTGGAAACGCACTCCAGTCTTCGTTTTAAAGTCTGTAATTCCCATCCTCTCTACCCGCAGTAACGTTATCATACGCACACACCACTGCGATACTGTAGGGTAGTTATGTGTAAGCCATTCTGAGAGTATTGCTTGTTTAGGCACTACAAAATCTTTGCGTACAAAAGCGGTAAATCCTGATGTGACAGGGTGTATGAGAACAGGATGGCCCAGGAGCAGCGCCGAGTCATGCTTCCAGCCCGCCTTCCACCTCTCAGAAACATATTGTACTAGCTCCTTCCAAAATTGGACTATGCCCTTGCAGGACAAAAACATGTGCCCGAGGGTGGCCCCCGGATCCCTGCATTTGAGGCACTCTCCCCAAGGCAAGAGTCCCATGTGAAAGGCTCTTCTGGGAGAAATGTGGAGTCGAAGAGCAAATTTGTATTGTAGCTCCCAGTGCTGTGTCATGTTCATTGTTTTGCGCATTGTATGCACATGGGACTTGAACTGAGGCAATGTAAGGGCCATGGGGATATCTCGTTTCCAGGCAGCCAGTAACTTGGCATAGTCCAGTTCGGTAACTGTGTCTCTGATGTGCCTGTGAGGGGCACTTTTTGCTGTGCCTCTAAAGAGAATGCTGTTGCCAACTCTTCCTGGACATCCTCCGCCAGTGCCTCCCAGGACAAGGAACGTATATAATGCTTTATCTGTGCATAATAGAACTCATCGGAGGGTGGCAGGGCGTATTCAGCACAGAGCTCCTGAAACGGCTTTATCTGTCCTTCACGAGTAAGTACTTGTAACAAGTATACTAGCCCTTTCCTTTTCCATCTGCGGAACACCGAATATAGCCTTCCAGGTGTAAAGGCAGGGTTCCCGCATATTGGCAAGTATGGTGTAACCTTCGAAGAAAATCCGTGTAATTTACAGATCCATTTCCAAGTTGCTTTTGCTGATGTCATTATTCCTGTATGCTTCAGTATGGGCGGCAATGGTAATCCCATTGTATGCAAATAGCTGCTGAAGTGCGTTTCTGGGTATAATTGTAATTCCAATTCTGTATTTGTATGGTGCTGTGTTCTGCGAAACCAGTCAGTGATGTGGCGCATGCCACTAGCTATTAGATATTTTACGTTCAGTAGTCCCAAACCCCCATATTCTACCGGTATACTCAGTGTTGGAATGGAAAGGCGGGGTTTCTTCCCACTCCACAAAAATTTTTGCATTAACCTCAATTTCCTTTCCTCCCCCCTCTTTAAGTAAAGCGGGAGAGTTTGAAAAACGTAAAGCCACTTTGTAACTACAATCATGTTGTACAATGCAATACGCCCCAGGAGAGAGAGTGGAAGGGATCCCCATGCCTGCAATTGTTTTTCAGTATCTTTTAGTAAGCGTTGTATATTTAGCTCGTATAACTGGGACAAATCAGCTGGAATACATATTCATAAATACTTAATCATGCCCTGCGCCCACTGTATGGGAAACTGTCCAGGTCAAGACGTTTTGCCGTCCGGTAGAATGGGAAGTGCCATGGACTTGTGTAAATTTAATTTAAAGCCAGAAAATTTCCCAAATTGTTCAATTATCTGCAGCAGCCTGCTTAAGCTCTGGGTAGGGTTTTTCAATAGTACCAGCAGATCATCTGTGTAGGCCAACGCCCTGATGTCATGACTTGCAAAGGTGACCCCCTCAAGGTCCTGGGTAGACGCAATGATCCTCAGCAGTGGCTCCAAGGACAAAACAAAGTAGCGGGGAGAGTGGACACCCCTGTCTCGTTCCACGACATATTTGGAACTCTGACTCTCTTGTGCCATTTACAAGAACCCTCGCCATGGGCTGGCATTACAGAGTACGAACCGCCCGCAGGAACCACCCCGCTATGCCCATGCTTTCTAAGGTCTGAAACAAGAAGTCCCACCCTACCCGGTCAAAGGCCTTCTCCGCGTCTAAACTTACTACTAAGTACATAAGTACATAAGTACATAAGTAATGCCATACTGGGAAAAGACCAAGGGTCCATCGAGCCCAGCATCCTGTCCATGACAGCGGCCAATCCAGGCCAAGGGCACCTGGCAAGCTTCCCAAACGTACAAACATTCTATACATGTTATTCCTGGAATTTTGGATTTTTCCAAGTCCGTTTAGTAGCGGTTTATGGACTTGTCCTTTAGGAAACAGTCCAACCCCTTTTTAAACTCTGCTAAGCTAACCGCCTTCACCACTTTCTCCGGCAACGAATTCCAGAGTTTAATTACACGTTGGGTGAAGAAAAATTTTCTCCGATTTGTTTTAAATTTACTACACTGTAGTTTCATCGCATGCCCCCTAGTCCTAGTATTTTTGGAAAGCGTGAACAGACGCTTCACATCCACCTGTTCCACTCCACTCATTATTTTATATCTCTATCATGTCTCCCCTCAGCCGTCTCTTCTCCAAGCTGTATAGCCCTAGCCTCCTTAGTCTTTCTTCATAGGGAAGTTGTCCCATCCCCGCTATCATTTTAGTCGCCCTTCGCTGCACCTTTTCCAATTCTACTATATCTTTCTTGAGATGCGGCGACCAGAATTGAACACAATACTCAAGGTGCGGTCGCACCATGGAGCGATACAACGGCATTATAACATCCTCACACCTGTTTTCCATACCTTTCCTAATAATACCCAACATTCTATTTGCTTTCTTAGCCGCAGCAGCACACTGAGCAGAAGGTTTCAGTGTGTTATCGACGACGACACCCAGATCCCTTTCTTGGTCCGTAACTCCTAACGTGGAACCTTGCATGACGTAGCTATAATTCGGGTACTTTTTTCCCACATGCATCACCTTGCACTTGCTCACATTAAACATCATCTGCCATTTAGCCGCCCAGTCTCCCAGTCTCGTAAGGTCCTCTTGTAATTTTTCACAATCCTGTCGCGATTTAACGACTTTGAATAACTTTGTGTCATCAGCAAATTTAATTACCTCGCTAGTTACTCCCATCTCTAAATCATTTATAAATATATTAAAAAGCAGCGGTCCTAGCACAGACCCCTGAGGAACCCCACTAACTACCCTTCTCCATTGTGAATACTGCCCATTTAACCCCACTCTCTGTTTCCTATCCTTCAACCAGTTTTTAATCCACAATAGGACATTTCCTCCTATCCCATGACCCTCCAATTTCCTCTGTAGCCTTTCATGAGGTACCTTGTCAAACGCCTTTTGAAAATCCAGATACACAATATCAACCGACTCCCCTTTGTCCACATGTTTGTTCACTCCTTCAAAGAATTGAAGTAAATTGGTCAGGCAAGATTTCCCCACACAAAAGCCATGCTGACTTGGTCTCAGTAATCCATGTCCTCGGATGTGCTCTGTAATTTTGTTTTTAATAATAGCCTCTACCATTTTCCCAGGCACCGACGTCAGACTCACCGGTCTATAATTTCCCGGATCTCCCTGGAGCCTTTTTTAAAAATGGGCGTTACATTGGCCACCCTCCAATCTTCCGGTACCACGCTCGATTTTAAGGATAAGTTGCATATCACTAGCAGTAGCTCCGCAAGCTCGTTTTTGAGTTCTATCAGTACTCTAGGATGAATACCATCCGGTCCAGGAGATTTGCTACTCTTCAGTTTGCCGAACTGCCCCATTAGGTCCTCCAGGTTTACCGTGAAGTCAGTAAGTTTCTCCGACTCGTCCGCTTGAAATACCATTTCCGACACCGGTATCCCACCCAAATCTTCCTCGGTGAAGACCGAAGCAAAGAATTCATTCAGTCTCTCCGCTACGTCTTTGTCTTCCTTGATCGCCCCTTTTACCCCTCGGTCATCCAGCGGCCCAACCGATTCTTTTGCCGGCTTCCTGCTTTTAATATACTGTACCAAAAAAATTTTTACTATGTTTTTTTTGCCTCTAATGCTATCTTTTTTTCGTAATCCCTCTTGGCCTTCTTAATCTGCGCCTTGCATTTGCTTTGACATTCCTTATGCTGTTTCTTGTTATTTTCAGACGGTTCCTTCTTCCATTTTCTGAAGGCGTTTCTTTTAGCCCTAATAGCTTCCTTCACCTCACTTTTCAACCAGGCCGGGTGTCTTTTGGACTTCCGTCTTTCTTTTCTAATTTGCGGAATATGTATGGCCTGGGCCTCCAGGATGGTATTTTTGAACAGCGTCCACGCCTGTTGTACAGTTTTTACTCTCTCAGTTGCCCCCCTAATTTTTTTTTTTTTACCATTCTTCTCATTTTATCATAGTCTCCTTTTTTAAAGTTAAACGCTAACGTATTTGACTTTCTGTGTACAGTTACTTCAAGGTCGATGTCAAAACTGATCATATTATGGTCACTGTTATCAAGCGGCCCCAGTACCATAACGTCCCTCACCAGATCATGCGCTCCACTAAGGACCAAGTCTAGAATTTTTCTTTCTCTCGTCGGTTCCTGCACCAGTTGCTCCATAAAGCTGTCCTTGATTTCATCAAGGAATTGTATCTCTGTAGCGTGTCCCGAAGTTACATTTACCCAGTCTATATTTGGATAATTGAAGTCACCCATTATTATCACATTGCCCATTTTGTTCGCGTCTCTGATTTCTTTTATCATTTCTGTGTCTACCTGTTCATCCTGGCGAGGCGGACGGTAGTACACTCCTATCACCATTTTTTTCCCTTTTGTACATGGAATTTCAACCCACAGTGATTCAAAGGTGTGATTTGTGTCCTGCTGAATTTGTAATCTATCTGAGTCAAGGCTCTCGTTAATATACAATGCTACCCCTCCACCAGTCCGGTCCACCCTATCATTACGATATACTTTGTACCCCGGTATGACAGTGTCCCACTGGTTATCCTCCTTCCACCAGGTCTCAGTAATGCCTATTATATCCAATTTTTCATTTAGTGCAATATATTCCAACTCTCCCATCTTATTTCTTAGACTCCTAGCATTTGCATATAGACATTTCAGAGTATGTTTGTTGTTCTTATTTGCATGATGCTTAGTACCTGACACTATTGATTTGACATCTTTTGTCTGATCTTTAGTTGTATTTAAGGGCACCTGGCCTACCACGGTCTGTTGTGCAACCTCACTATCCATAAACCCTATCTTCCCTGTTTGTGAGGTATCTTTGCAAGATACCTTTTCCCGAACCATGCGCTTTTGAGCGACTGTCGGCCTTCCCCCCATTTCTAGTTTAAAAGCTGCTCTATCTCCTTTTTAAATGCCGACGCCAGCAGCCTGGTCCCACCCTGGTTAAGGTGGAGCCCATCCTTTCGGAATAGGCTCCCCCTTCCCCAGAATGTTGCCCAGTTCCTAACAAATCTAAAACCCTCCTCCATGCACCATCGTCTCATCCACGCATTGAGACTCTGGAGCTCTGCCTGTCTCTTGGGCCCTGCACGTGGAACAGGTAGCATTTCAGAAAATGCTACCCTAGAGGATCTGGATTTGAGCTTTCTACCTAAGAGCCTAAATTTGGCTTCCAGAACCTCTCTCCCACATTTCCTATGTCATTGGTACCCACATGTACCAAGACAGCAGACTCCTCCCCATCACTATCTAAAATCCTATCTAGGTGACGTGTGAGGTCCGCCACCTTCGCACCAGGCAGGCAAGTCACCAGGCGATCCTCACGTCCACCAGCCACCCAGCTATCTATATGCCTAATGATCGAATCACCAACTACAACAGCTGTCCTAACCTTTCCCTCCCGGGCAGCACTTGGAGACATATCCTCGGTGCGAGAGGATAGTACATCCCCTGGTGGGCAGGTCCTGGCTACAGGAGTACTTCCTACTTCACCAGGGTGATGCTCTCCTTCTAGGAGACCTCCCTCCTCCAAGGTAGCACAAGGGCTACTAGACTGGAGGTGGGACCTCTCTACAACATCCCTGTAGGTCTCCTCTATGTACCTCTCTGTCTCCCTCAGCTCCACCAAGTCTGCTACTCTAGCCTCAAGAGAACGGACATGTTCTCTAAGAGCTAGGAGCTCTTTGCATCGGGCGCAAACATATGACATCTCACCAACTGGGAGATAATCATACATGTGACACTCAGTGCAAAAGACTGGATAGCACCCCTCTCGCTGCTGGACTGCTGACTCCGTCTTAGTGTTTTTGAGTTTTCCAATATTTTAAAACTTGCTACAGTATTAAGGATATTAGCCTAATATAAAAGTGTCTTTTACTTTATATAGTGTATTGTATGATTTATTTAGTATTTCCTTCTTAGATGGTAATGAAATGTATTTAAAACTCTATAAGAGCACTCCTTGCTTGTTACCCTAATTACAATAACTGACTATAAATGAGGAGTTGTCCTAGGGGTGAGGGGAATACTAAATTAGATCCTGCAGTGGCTGTTAGATTCTATCTGTTAATGCTGTGGTATAAGGCTTTTAAAACTAAGTGGAAAAGACTATGGAGATTAGCTGTTTTTCTGTTAGCTGTTGAAATTTGCTTTTTAAGTTTGCCTAACACTAACCTACAATTCCTCCTTTAAACCCAATCTTTAAGTTCCCAAAGCACCAGCAAAGTAGCGTTCACTTACCAGAGAAATGTCCTCTTCTCTCAGAACTTCTCAGAAAGAAAGTTCAGTGGGACCTTCCCTCTTTATATACTTTTGAATCTAAGGGGCCTCTTTTGAGCAACCTATGCAAGTATTCTACTTCCCCCACACCTTAATTATCACTTAATTGAGGTCACTGGATGAGCTAAGTCTCCAGCAGCCAAGGTAAAGAAAAATAACTGCCGTTTAGAACAAAGGAGTTCCTACCTCTAGAAAAGGTTTCAGTTTAAAACTAGGTCACCGGATGAGCTAACTCTCCAGAAGCCAAGGAAAAGAAAAATAACTGCCGTTTAGAACAAAGGAGTTCCTACCTCTAGAAAAGGTTTCAGTTTAAAACTAGGTCACTGGATGAGCTAACTCTCCAGCAGCCAAGGAAAAGAAAAATAACTGCTGTTTAGTACAAAGGAGTTCCTACCTCTAGAAAAGTTTCAGTTTAAAACTATGTGGAAAATGCCTATTTCTAGAGAAAAGTTCAGTTTAAAACTGTGGGGAAGGGGTTTATACACTATGGCAACTAGTTAATGGTGCTTGCATTTCTCTCTCTTTCTCTTTTTATTCCTCTAAACTAGGCCCTGCTTGCTTTTCCCCCCCCCCTCTCTCTCTTTATTTGCCCTTAATACTAAATTAGATCCTGCAGTGGCTGTTAGATTCTATCTGTTAATGCTGTGGTATAAGGCTTTTAAAACTAAGTGGAAAAGACTATGGAGATTAGCTGTTTTTCTGTTAGCTGTTGAAATTTGCTTTTTAAGTTTGCCTAACACTAACCTACAATTCCTCTTTAAACCCAATCTTAAGTTCTCCGAGGACAAGCAGGCTGCTTGTTCTCACTGATGGGTGACGTCCACGGCAGCCCCTCCAATCGGAAACTTCACTAGCAAAGTCCTTTGCTAGCCCTCGCGCGCCCGCGCGCACGGCGCATGCGCGGCCGTCTTCCCGCCCGAAACCGGCTCGAGCCGGCCAGTCTTCTTTTGTCCGCACTCGGTACGGTCGTGTTTCGCCGTGTCGGGCCCCGGAAAGTTGACCTCGCGCGTCCAAATTGTTTTTTGAGCGTGTTTTTTCTTCGGAAAAGCTTTTCTAAAGTCGGGAAGTGCTCCGGAAACCCTCCACCGGGTTTCGTGTCAATCCTCCCCGTACTTCCAGCTTTTTGCCCCGGTAAGTTTTCTTTCGTCGTCGGGGTAGGCCTCTTTTTGGCCTCGGTCGAGATTTTTCTCCCTCTAAATTTTGGTGCTTCAATTTTCGCCATTTCGGCTTTTGATTTCGCCGGCGTGATTTTTCCGCCCATGACATCGAAGCCTTCCAGCGGCTTCAAGAAGTGCACCCAGTGCGCCCGGGTTATCTCGCTCACTGATCGACACTCGTCGTGTCTTCAGTGTCTGGGGGCCGAGCACCGCCCTCAGAACTGCAGTCTGTGTTCCCTGCTTCAAAGGCGGACTCAGGTAGCGAGACTAGCCCAGTGGAACGTGTTGTTCTCGGGCTCTTCGTCGGCATCGGCACCGGGATCTTCGAGTGCATCGACGTCGTCAGCGTCCAGACCATCTTCCTCGGCCGCCCTTGCATCGAGCGCATCGAGGCATCGGGCCTCTGCATCGGCGCCGAGACATCGGATAGCTGCATCGACGTCGGTGGTACCAGGACCTCGTCTGCTGATGTCGTCGGACGGTGGTGCATCGGGTGGAGTGCAGGTGAGGGCTGTCCATTCCCCTGCTGGTGGCGGTGAGCCCTCGGGTGGGTCTCCTCCTACCCTGAGGGCTCCTGCGGTACAGCCCCCCCGAGATCGACCCTCTTCGGTCTCGGCCACGAGGAAGCGACGGGTGGATTCGACGTCCTCCTCGTCGGTGCCGGGGAGCTCCGGTGACATGCTTCGGAAGAAGTCGAAGAAGCATCGACACCGGTCCCCTCCCCGCGTCGGCACCGAGAGCTCTGGGTCGCCGAGGGAGTCGGCACCCAGCAGGCATCGGCACCGAGAGGACCGCTCACCCTCTGTTCAGGAGGTGTCGATGCGCTCCGCTCTGGACAGCCCGGAACAGCCTCCACGCCCGGAACAGGTACTGACGTCGACGCCTGCATCGACCTCCACGCCTTTCTCTGCAGCCGCTCTGAACGAGAGCCTCCGGGCCGTTCTCCCAGAGATTCTGGGGGAGCTGTTGCGCCCTACCCCTCCGGTACCGGCGGTGCTTGCGCCTCCGGTACCGTCGAGCGTGGCGCCGGCTGGCCCATCGCCCGGGGTGAGGTCCCCGACGTCGGTACCCCGCGTGCGGTGCCGACTGCGGCCACCTCCCAGGAGGGCTCCCCGACTACGTCGGCGGAGGGAGCTTCGCCGATGCGGGCGAGGGAGTCTACCTCTCGACGCCCCCATCGTGGACGTGGCTCCACGGAGTCGAGCCGGGCCCGGTTGCAGACGCAGGTCCGTGAACTTGTGTCTGACACCGAGGGTGAGGCCTCGTGGGAGGAAGAGGAAGACCCCAGATATTTCTCTGACGAGGAGTCTGAGGGTCTACCTTCTGATCCCACTCCCTCTCCTGAAAGGCAGCTTTCTCCTCCCGAGAGTCTGTCTTTTGCTTCCTTTGTCCGGGAGATGTCTACGGCCATCCCCTTCCCGGTGGTTGTGGAGGACGAGCCCAGGGCTGAAATGTTTGAGCTCCTGGACTATCCTTCTCCACCTAAGGAAGCGTCCACTGTTCCCCTGCACCATGTCCTCAAAAAGACATTGCTGGCGAACTGGACCAAGCCTTTAACTAATCCCCACATCCCCAAGAAGATCGAGTCCCAGTACCGGATCCATGGGGACCCAGAGCTGATGCGCACCCAGTTGCCTCACGACTCTGGAGTTGTGGATCTGGCCCTAAAGAAGGCTAAGAGTTCTAGAGAGCATGCTTCGGCGCCCCCGGGCAAAGACTCTAGAACCTTAGACTCCTTTGGGAGGAAGGCCTACCATTCCTCTATGCTCGTGTCCAAGATCCAGTCTTACCAGCTCTACACGAGCATCCACATGCGGAACAATGTGCTGGCAGTTGGCGGGCTTGGTTGATGCTCTTCCCCCTGAGCAAGCCAAGCCTTTTCAGGAGGTGGTCAGGCAGCTGAAGGCGTGCAGAAAATTCCTGGCCAGAGGAGTTTATGACACTTTTGATGTTGCGTCCAGGGCCGCTGCTCAAGGTGTGGTGATGCGCAGACTCTCATGGCTGCGTGCCGCCGACCTGGAGAATAGAATCCAGCAGCGGATTGCGGACTCGCCTTGCCGTGCGGATAACATTTTTGGCGAAAAAGTCGAACAGGTGGTAGAGTCTCTCCACCAGCGGGACACCGCATTCGACAAATTCGCCCGCCGGCAGCCTTCAGCCTCTACCTCTACAGGTAGACGATTTTTCAGGGGAAGGAAGACTGTTCCCTACACTTCTGGCAAGCGTAGGTACAATCCTCCTTCCCGACAGCCTGCGGCCCAGGCTAAGCCCCAGCGCGCTCGCTCTCGTCAGCAGCGTGCGCCTCAGCAAGGCCCCGCGGCTCCCCAGCAAAAGCAAGGGGCGAGCTTTTGACTGGCTCCAGCAGAGCATAGCCGACATCCAAGTGTCAGTGCCGGGCGACCTGCCAGTCGGGGGGAGGTTGAAAGCTTTTCACCAAAGGTGGCCTCTCATAACCTCCGATCAGTGGGTTCTCCAAATAGTCCGGCAAGGATACACCCTCAATTTGGCCTCAAAACCTCCAAATTGTCCACCGGGAGCTCAGTCTTACAGCTTCCAGCACAAGCAGGTACTTGCAGAGGAACTCTCCGCCCTTGTCAGCGCCAATGCGGTCGAGCCCCTGCCATCCGGGCAAGAAGGGCTGGGATTCTATTCCAGGTACTTCCTTGTGGAAAAGAAAACAGGGGGGATGCGTCCCATCCTAGACCTAAGGGCCCTGAACAAGTATCTCGTAAACGAAAAGTTCAGGATGCTTTCCCTGGGCACCCTTCTCCCCATGATTCAGCAAAACGATTGACTATGCTCTCTGGACTTGAAGGATGCCTATACACACATCCCGATACTGCCAGCTCACAGACAGTATCTGCGATT